>NW_016808732.1:1063205-1109641 GCF_001698545.2 Rhinopithecus bieti
GTATTGGGGTGGGAGTTACCCGATTTTCCAGGTGTTGTGTGTCTCAGTTCCCCTGGCTAGGAAAAGGGATTCCCTTCCCCCTTGCACTTCCCAGGTGAGGCGATGCCTCGCCCTGCTTCAGCTCTCGCTGGTCAGGCTGCAGCAGCTGACCGGCACCGATTGTCCGGCACTCCCTAGTGAGATGACCCCAGTACCTCAGTTGAAAATGCAGAAATCACCGGTCTTCTGTGTCGCTCGTGCTGGGAGTTGGAGACTGGAGCTGTTCCTATTCGGCCATCTTGCTCCGCCCCCCTCATTTTTATTTTAAAATTTTTATTTATTTATTTCTGAGGCAGGCTCTATGTTGCCCAGACTAGTCTCGAACTCCCAGGCTCAAGCAATCCTCCTGCCTCAGCCTCCTGAGTAGCCGGGACCTTAGGAGTGGACCATGCCCATCTCATTTTGTTTTCATATATCCTAGAGCTAAGATAATGAATGTAAAGTGATAAAGATAATGGCAGTGACAATGACAATGACGGGGAAGGTAGTCATAGTCAGACCTTCCCCATACAGTGATTTGATCACTCTCCATGCGCTGCACCTGCATTAACCCAGGTGATCTCCACACACTGCCCCAAGATGGATGGAGAACACGTGATTTTCTGCAACATACAGAAGAAGAAACTGAGACTAAGAGACAGTGACTGGCTTAGGATCACCCCAGTGATGGACAGGGAGCCACCTGACCCTCTGGGTCCCATCATCTTTTCCCCAAACAACCACTGGCTCTAATAAAAGAAAAGCATCAAATAATAATAATGATGAGGTCACGATGTCAATGAACTGGGACCTGACTGGTCATTTGATTTTATAGTTATCTACTTATGCTTTGGGGGAAAAAAAAAAAAAGTCACCTATGCCCCAAGGTGAAAGTCAATGTCACACTCCTTGGCATAGCAGTGAGTTCACAGATAAATATGATGTGGACACTGCCCTCAGGGAATATAGAGCCCGGTAGGTAGAGCCAAGCATGGGCATAAATAACAAGAATGGAGCAATAAGAATAAAAACAACACCAACAGTGGCTGAGCGTGGTGGCTCATGCCTGTAATCCTAGCACTTTGGGAGGCCAAGGCAGGTGGATCACTTGACAAGGTCAGGAGTTCGTGACCAGCCTGGGCAACATGGTGAAACCCTGTCTCTATGAAAAATACAAAAATTAGCTGGGCCTGGTGGTACACGCCTGTAGTCCCAGCTACTCAGGAGGCTGAGGCAGGAGAATCGCTTAAACCTAGCAGGCAGAGGTTGCAGTGAGCCGAGATTGCGCCACTGCACTCCAGGCTGGGCAACAAGCATGAAACTCCATCTCAAAAAAAAAAAAAAGAAAAGAAAAGAAGAAAAAAAACACCAACAAAATACCTCCTAACACCAGGAGCCCAGGAGCACTTTCCACAGCCGGGCTGCGTCACACTGCTTTAGCTCCCTTACCCTCACAGCGCCGTCCTGGGTAGGTGTTATTAGCATGCCCAGAGGAGAGATGGAGAGCCAAGGTTCAGAGACATGCAGTGTGCACATGCCAGAGCAGAAGTCCATGAATTCACGTGTGGAAAGTTCCTAGAATGGCACTAGGCTCCAAGCAGGAAGCAGGAAGGGGCAGGTAATCTCTGTGGAAGTTTGGAGGCAGAGGGGTGACTTTGGGGCAGTGGATTGCGTAGGGCTTTCTAGAAAAGGTGACACCAGGGCCAGGTCCCAAAGAATAGAGATGATTTGTATATTCAGAATTGGGGAGAGGTGCTTTCCTGATCCACACAAGAGCAAGAGTAGATGCTAGGAGATAGGAGAAGAGTAGGAAGCTGGGTCTGGCAGGAGCACGGATCATGAAAGGTCGGCAGGGAAATTAGAAGAAAGATGTGCAGGACCACAGGCTGGAGAGGGTGTTGGACACCTTCCCTTTACCAGACAGAGTGCCTGGGTGACATTGTCTCCTTGATTCAATCTCTACGACTCCACAATGGACTGACATTCGCACGACCAGAGCACTTCAATAGCTTTCCAGAAGCCATGCAGCTTCTCAGTCACAAGGCTGGGAGTCACCCAGGTCCATCTGAGGCTGCGTCTATGCTCTGCTCATGGCCCCATGCTCCAGCTTTGAACACGAATTTAAGAATAGCGGATTCATTTTTATATTATTGAAGGCAGGAAAGCACTGAAGGTTACTTAGCTGGGACATCTCATAAAAACTTTTATGACATCATTTAAATCAGAGCCAGCAAAAAGGTCACTACGTGTGGGCAAGCTCCACTAGTAGCTTCTGTCAATAATAGTGTGTTATGCAGGATTCTGAGGCCTTATCTAGGCTCAGAGGGAAGGAGCAGCATGTAATCCTAGCAATGTGTGCCGTGAGTACAGAGGCATCGAGTCGGTAAGAGTTCCAGACATGTGAAAAGCATGACGGTTTAATGGTTATCAGGGTGCACAGGGAGCCTGAGCTTGACTGTCAGCCTTGACAGCAGCCAGCCCTATGACCTCCGGCAAGCTTCTCAGTCACTTTAGTCCCAGTCTATTCATCTGTAAATGAGGTCCTACTAAGAATAAAAGATGTCTTTGCCTGCCTAGGGAAACTGAGTTCTGAAGCCATGGTACCAACTGAATCCCAGAATTGGTTTTAAACCTGCTTAATTGACCAATAACAGCCCACCTCAGAAATCGAACCTCTGAAAGCCAACCAGTGAGGGTGGCAGAGTCTACAAGCCAACTAAGCAGCAGTGGAGTTACCCCAGTGAACATGCTTGAACACACCTGGACACACCTGGACAGCTCAGGAACATGCTACTGGGATGGATGTCAACCCACTCCCACTCTGTCCAGCACAACCCAAAACAAACTTTTCATCTTTCTGAGTGATGGTTAATTTCGGTGATGTGAGTGACACGCATACTGGGATACACTGTAAACTCTATTTTTGTGTATGTTTGAAATTTTTCATAATAAAATTGACTATGTATTTTTTTAAAATGTCCACAATTCTTTCCCCAAACCCAACATCTTGCTAAGATAAATGAGAAATTCAGCTTTTTGGTTACAGATATTCAATGTGGTCTCTTTTTATGACACCCTGACAGTAAGATCCATTGTGAGGATTAAGTGAGTGAACACATGTAAGGCTTTAAGAATATGCCTGACCCAGAGCACATTCACCTGGAAGTATCTGTACATATTCTCATGTGTCATCCCTGGCTTCAGACCGCTCTGCTGTTACCTTGCAGAAACTTCTTGCTAAAAGCCTGGAATCCTTCCGAGGTCCTGTTTCCGATGGACTCCCGAACGGTGAGACCAGCGATGCTGTCCAGCAAGAGAAGCTCCGAGAGGTTGGCTGACGAGGGTGTCTTGGTGTTGTTAACAAGCAGCCATACGTGGGCTGTCTGTGCTTCGCTTGGCCCAGACACCTAGGGCAGGAGGAGAAGGCATGAGGGCAGATTTACTGACAAATCCAGCTTCCTCAAATGGGGCACGAGCCCAACCTGTGCACATTAGGCACCCAGGAAGAAGGAGGGTAGCACCGCCTCACAGAGGTTCTGCGAATTTATCAGGCTCCGTATGATTTCAAAGACCCCCAGGAGGGTTTTGACCCACACTTGCCAAGCTGTTGCTTGGAGACGGTTTCAAAGAAACCGAGACAGTGAAATCATCCCTGCAGAGAATCTTAGAAGAAAAAAAAAGTCCAAGTGCAGAGCTAGTCAGGCTGGGGAGACTGTGACAACCAGCGTTACCGAGGAAAGCAAAGAATGGCTCTTTGGTACTTAGTTATTTTAAAGATTCAGCCTCAGCCCCGGGTCTCCGATGGTCATGTGATCTCCAGGAAGGACCTGAGCAGCTCATCTGCCTCTTGGATCATCTCCCACACTCAGGCTCTGCCCAATATGTGTCTCAATGGCTCTACTGCTGGAAGCCATCCAGTGGCCAATGCAGCAGACTTATCACCTGGGCTCTGCACTCTTGCCCTCCCTTCCTCTCTAATCTTGTCTCCCAGCCCTCCTGCACCACCTTCTCCCTAGCTCTGCTGAAATACATGCAGGAGCTGGAAAAAAGAGAAGGAAGCAACGTGTGTGCTGAGAAGACTGAGCTCTGGAATATAAGTGAAAAAAGCAAGCTTCAGAACTGTGAATGTAATATACTGCCACCTATGTGAAAAAAAAAGTAGGGGAGAAAGAAGGTGCACATATGTATGCATGCATGTGCACACACTTTTAACTGCATGCATATGGCAGAAAAAGTCACTAGAAGGATATACAAGAAACTACTACTAACACTGGTTGCATCCAGGAAGGCAAATGATGTAGTTGAGGGCCTGTGATAAAATGAGGGTGGCACAGGGAAGGCTTAACTCAGCAGGCCTGGGCTGTCCAAACCCTCCACATTCAAGAGAAAGGACTGGCCCTTGACCAGCTCCTGAGAGATAACCTCTAAAGCCTGCAGAATATCCTTGCCTGGGTCCTTTGACCTCCCCAGATAGCTGATGCCAATGATTTGCAGTGGGTGCCTTGGACCCTGCCATACTGAAATGACCTCTGGAGGGGCTGGAGAACAAACAACTGAGGTCAGTCTCATGTATGCTCCATGCCTATGTGACTGAGCCTGAGAAAAACCCTGGACCTCAAGGCTCCAGTGAGCTTCCCTGGTTGGCAATATTCTATCTGCATCGTCATATATCATCGCTGGGAGAACTAAGCTCTGTCCGCATAATTCATCCACTGAGAGAGGACAGCTGGAAGCTCATGCCTGATCTCCCCTGGGCTGTGCGACATTTGCCTTTTTCCTTTCCTGGCTTTAATCTGTACCCTTTCTCTGTAGTGAACTGTAACTGAGCAGAATGGCTCTTCTGAGTTCTGTAAGTCCTTTTAGCAAATCACTGACCCTAAGGCAGGTGCTGGAGACCCCTGACATAAGGATAATATGTAGGATTAGTAACCATCTTGTGGGATTAGGAAGGTTAAAGACCTAAAAAACATGAAACAACTTTGAAAACTGTCAGGTACCCTATTAATGATTATAATCTGAAGCAAAATATATCATACTTTTTTCCCATTCTAAATGATCACTGTGGATTTTTACTGACAATTATTTAATTGCAGCAAAAATAATCTCAGTCCTAGTGTTGCTACATGAGATACCAGAGACCTTGCTGTTTGTTCACTGCTCACGTGTCCAGACTTGTGTAGGTAAGCCTAGGATTTATCTGTTCTTAAATACATGACTCTACTAAAATGATTTGGGCAAATCCAATTATTTTCTCTTCAAATATAAACCACCAAGGGAAACTTACCAGTGCACATTTCTGAAAAATTACTCCATTCTCAGAAGTCCCTTGAACTTCTCTTGAAATGTCCCCATACTACAATAAAATGTAGAAGTTATTAGAAAATGAGAAATATTTCATGCTATACATATATTTAATAAAAGTACAAGATGATGAAATTTTTACAGGAGGGTAGAAGGATTACTGCTACTAATCCTTAAGTAATCTTGAAGTCTTATTTTTAAAAGAGCATTAAAGGATTGGAAATTAAAACTTACGGAAAGAAGAATGTGGACATGAGTTTACACCACAGTATATTCCCGGTCTGGGTGTATGTGTGGGACACTTGTTGTCACAGGGACTCAGCCAACCAAGATTGACATACCAGCAAGAGGGATGTGGGCAGACGAGCGAAGATATCATTTTACATGTATCCTGTGCTTCCCAGGTGTAGGCTGACAGTACTCCTGCACACCACGGTGCACTGGAACAAAGGGCAGTGTGTCTGGCGGCTGGAGGCAGCCTCTCTGTGAGCTTGATCCCTCATCAACATAGGGAATCCCCCTGCCAAGACTTGGCCTCCTCCAACCCTGTAATGGCTCCTATGGAAAGGTTCCAAAGGAAAGCCAGGGCTCATCCATCAAATACAAGCCTCCTGCTGCCTTTGAAACCGCAGGTTTCCTTTCCCTTTGACTAATAACAAATATCTATTCATTTCTCCCTTTGCCATGCTCCCTACCCCAGGGCCCTCGCCCCTGCAGTATCCACACACCTCCTTTAAATGGGACTGGACCCTTACTTCATCAAGGAAGCTCTCCTCGGCTCTCCTTGCTGTGACGGTCACGTCTTTCCCACTCTCTGCCTTGCACACCTGTCATCTGCAGTGGGACAAGCTGTATTCTGGGTCCCAGACTCCAGCAGCTCTCAGTGATACTAATAATCATATGTCTTGTTTAATTTTTACTTATTTTTCATTTGTGTAGACATGGGGTCTTGCTATGTTTCCCAGGCTGGTCTTGGACTCCTGGCCTCAAGTGATCCTCCTGTCTTGGCCTCCCAAGGTGCTGGGATTATAAACGTGAGCCACCACACTGAGCCTAATAAACTGTCTGTCACTGGCTGAGGGCCAGGCATGGCACCCATCACTTTACATACATGAGTTCTATTACCCCCATTTTATAGATGAAGAAACCAAGGCTCAGAAAGATTAACTCTCTTGCCAAAAGTCACACAGGCAGGAAGCTCGAGACTCTCCCCAGGCCTGTGTGACTCCAAATCCTGTGATCTTTCCACAACATGAATTCCCTCTCCACAGAGTAGAAAATTGTGTAGAAAATTAACAAAAATGCCATTTTCCGAAGAACAGACTGACGACATGCAACGGCATCAGCCTGACCCAGGCCTCTGATTCAGTTGAGCTTTCGTCCACCACACCCACTCTAACGCCTTTTAAACGTGCTGGGACCCTAAGGTAATTTGCCAAAGCCCTCAGGCAGGGACCTGGCTTTCTCTTCTTCTGACCTTCATAGAGCATCTTGTAAACAATAACTGATAAATACAGCTTGTGAAGCAAATCAACACAGAAAGGACGACTGAGTGTGGAAGGTGCTGCCCTGTGAGGTGACGAGTTACCTGTTACTGGAGAGGACTGGAAAGAACAACGAGTATTTGTAGTGGGGTCATATCCCCAAAGGATATGTCCATGTTCTGATCCCCAGAACCTGTGAACGTGTCCTTCTTTGGAAAAAAGGTCTCTGAAGATGTAATTAAGCTGAGGATCTCAAGCGATCATCCTGGACTACCCAGGTGGGGCTGACATCCAATGACAAGTGTCCTTATAAGTAGCACATAGAGAAGACACAGACCCAGAGGAGGCCAAGAGCAGATGGAGGGAGACAGTCAAGCGATGCAGCCACAGCCAAGGAAGGCCTAGAGTCACCAGAAGCTGGAAGAGGGAGGAGGATCCTCTCCTAGAGCCTGCAGAGGGAGCGTGGCCTGGCCAGCACCGTGATTCCAGACCTCTAGCCTCCCCAACAGTGAGAAAATACATTCCTGTTGTTTTCAGCCATGCTGTTTGCGGTCATTTGTTACAGCAGCCCCAGGAAATTCACATCACTACTTAGCAGGGAGCCCAAAAAAGGGCTCTTGGCCATTGTAGCTCATTGGCCAAGCTTAATGGTTCTCAATACCACCTTACGTCACTGAACCCACGTGATCTAAAACAGACTAGAAAACAATAGCAAGAGCATGGAGTAGTGGTTAGAGAAGAGGCTTCGAATCTTGGTTCTGCCACTTCTACCTGTGGGACATGGAACTGGTTTTTTAATCTCTCTAATCCTCAATTTCCCATCTGTAAAAGGAGAATAAAAATACTACTGTTTAAGAAACTCATAACGAGGCTTAAGTGAGATTATGCATAGAAAGTGCTAAACCCAGTGCCCGGCCGGTAGTAAATGCTTGTGAAGTGCTCACTGCTATTATGGGCACAGTCATCTTTAATAGCTGGGAGTCACTTGGTCTGGTTGAAGCACAATCCAATCCCTGCTTTGGAAACACCAGACGAGGCAGCCTAATGCTTGACTCAAACCTCCTCTCCATCTAAATACTGTATGTCGTGTAGCAGAAATAGCACCTTGGAAAAATAAATGGATTCACTCCCCAATGATAACTATAGTTATCATTAGAAAGAGGAGGAACAGCGTTTTTTAAGCAACAAAAGCCTGTGCCATTTTATACACAGCCCAAAATTGGTTTCTTTCCAACTTCTGGTATTCACGTTAAAGTATTGAACTTACTACTTACCAGGCGGTGTGTTATAGGAGACTCTCTTTTAAATAAGTTCTTCTTAGGCCAGGACGGTATAAAAGCAAATAAGGAATGAGCCCATGGCCCACTAGAAGCTGCAGAGGTTGAGACTGGGATCAAGACTTCCATTTTCTTGTCCAATTTCATTCCAAGTGGTGCTTCCACTGCAAAACAGCAATGTGCATACCTTATATAATGCGGAAAGACAGTAAGGCATAGAGCTTAACCTCTAGAGGCAGACTACAGGGTACATGGAAGGCACCTGAAAAATGTTTGCTGGGCAAGTAAGTTAATGAATGAATGGTATCATCTCTTTGCCAGGAAAATGAGACATGCTCATTGGGAAGCTACAGAGCTTAAACACAGTATTTTTCAAAGCTTGGTCTCCTTACCTGGGTTGTGCAGCCCTACCTAGGAATCAGAACTGCTGGGCAAGAATGGTGCCTGGGGTGATTCTTACACACATGACATAAGACAGCCCAGGGCTCGAGTCCTGGCTCTGCCCCTCCAGCTATGAGTCCTTGGGCATAACCTCCAACCTCTCTATACCTTGGTTTGCTGAATTCTAAGGCAAACAGTATAGGTATTACCTTACTAGGTCCTTTTAAGCACTCGCCTACTACAGAGTAAGCCCTCAGTGAACACCACCAACCACCATCCTAAAGAGGTTGTGTGCATGGCCAGACACAAACGCCTGCTGAGCCCTCCAATAGCAAATGACTCCCAGGCCAGGCGCGGCGGCTCACGCCTGTAATCCTAGCACTTTGGGAAGCTGAGGCAGGCAGATCATGAGGTCAAGAGATCAAGACCATCCTGGTCAACATGGTGAAACCCCATCTCTGCTAATAAATACAAAAAATTAGCCTGGTGTGGTGGCGTGTGCCTGTAGTCCCACCTATTCGGGAGGGTGAGGCAAGGGAATCACTTGAACCCGGGAGGCAGAGGTTGCAGTGAGCTGAGATCGCGCCACTGCACTCCAGCCTGGTGATAGAGCAAGACTCCATCTCTAATGAAAAATACAGTAAAATAAATAAAATAAAATAAAGAAATTACTCCCTTAGATTTTTCTGTGTCAATACATTTGGAAAGTTCACGAGCATTGTGTGTAAAGCACAGGAATGTCACTTAAAAGGTCCTGGCTGGGCTGTCAGGGTCCCGCTTCAGTGGATGCAGCCCAGGTGCTGATCAGCTGTGGGACCTTGCACAGATCAGCTGAGTTCTCTGGGCCTCAGTTCCCCTCACCTGGGAGTGCGGCTAAGATACCAATCAGACAGGGCTGTTGTCTGAGCAGCCAATCAAATGCCACACTACACGTGAAAGTGCTTAGATGTATCCAATGCTTCAAGTCAGCAATTTTAGTTTTGAAATGGCCTGGATGGTGGCATTGTGCCTTCTTCAGCATTTGTCTTCTATTCAAATACACACTCATTTGACGGCAAATAAGATGTGCTTTTCAGTCTTTCTTACCCAGCATATTGATGGTAAAGACTACAAGTGCTTTTGAAACTTTCTACAGAATTTCAAAATACATGCAGGAAAAAAACTAAAATTTGATTTAAAAAAAAAAAAAAGGCTGTGGAGCTGGGTCCTAGATTAAATTACAGTATTTTTTTTTTCCTTCCTTGGGTTTTATCTCGGGGTGATTCAGTTCCTCAGGTTGGGATGGGATAAGGGCTATTACCGCATCAAGCATCGGGGGACTGATGGCCTCGCCATGGAAACAAGCGAGTGCTCCACCCGGTCGGCGGCTGGTTCAGAGCATCAGGAATGTCTGAGTAGAGCGTATGGGTGCAAGTGAGACCAGACATCCATCTCTGGATCCCAGCACAGCACCTTGGGCTAGGGCACAAATGCTTGTGCAGAAAGCAAGCACGACATAAATTCTGAAGGCCACACCTTACCCTTAAGCGCTCCATCTCTGGTCCACCTATTTATGCTTCTCTGGCTCTCCTGGTCCCCCGCTTTAATGAAGACTCCAAGGTGATCCCTCCCTTCAGAGAGGACCCCTCCTCTATTCAGCAAGAATCCTGCTCAGTCTACAGAGGCAAGTGGGGCCCACCCGAATCCCAGCCCATCCCGTTCCCCAGGACACCAGAGTTAGGCACAGAACCCAGAAAACCCCACCCATTGGCCCCAGGGATAGTGTCAGGGACAGGCCGGGGACCCACGCTGAGCCCAGGGGTCTGCACTGAAACTGTCACAGCCACTGGGAAAAGTCTACACTGCAGGTGCCAGCCATCAGACTCAGAAGCCACGGACTGCCCACAGCATCTTTCCCACCCCAGGGCAAGGATGTACCTGCCTGTGAAGGACGCTCACCAGAGGAAAGCAGGGCGGCTGAGAGGGAAGGAGAAAGGCAGAGCCATAGGAGCATTGAGAACCTTGTGCTCCCAGGTCCAGCAGTGCCAGGGCCTGTGTGTTTCAGTTACAGATGCCAATCAATTCCTCTTGATGAAATGAGTGTCAGTTGAATTTCGACCACTGAGTGTGGTAAGCTGAATAAAGGTCCGCAAAGAGAGCCAGGTCCTAACCCCATGAGGCTGTGAATGTTATCTTAGGGTCACAGACACTTTGCAGATGTGATTTGATTAAGGGCCTTGAAATGGGGAGATGGCCTGGATTATCCTGGTGGGCCCTAAATGTCATCACAGATGTCCTTGTAAGAGGGAGACAGAGATTTGACAGAAGAGAAGCAGGCCAAGTAACTACCGAGGCATGATGCCATGCTGCTGGCTTCCAAAATGGAGGAAGGCAGTATCCCTAATCCATCCCTAAGGAACGCAGGCAATGTGGCCATAGATGCTGGAAAAGAAGAGGAAATGGGCTCTCTTCTGGAACCTCCAGAGGGACCAGACAGACACCCTGACTTTGCCCAGTGAAACTGATGTTGAACTTCTGACTTCCAGAACTGTAAGAGAACAAATGTGTGTGGTTGAAGCCACTAAGTTTGTGAACATTTGTTAGGGAAGCCACAGAAAACGGATATACCCCATTAATTCACACATTCTGTGTTTCATTCACCACATGCCTTCAGGGGATATCAAAAAGGGCCTACCTCACCCCAGGTTCCACTGTGCACTAACACTTCAGCCAGCTTTGAGGTGGAGGCACACTGCCCTAGTTCTGTAAGGTCAGGGAATGATCTACTTGTCCAAAGTAGAGAGGTGCTGGAAGGATCAGCAAAGTGTGAGGGAGCTGGAGGAAGGAGGGCTTCAGGCTTCTGGTGTTTCACGCTCAAAACAGGAGAACATCAACCAGAAGAAAAACTCACCTGCAGTCCTAAAGTGACAGCATTCTACTTTGGACCAAACCATACGGGGCAAGTCCTAAAAAATTCAAAAGACACAGAGTCAAAATGGAACACATACTTGTGAGAAGTGGTGATAAATAATCTTTGTAAATGGCTCACATGGAGAGGACCTGCACTTTTTTTTTTTTTTTTTAAGACAGAGTCTCACTCTGTCACCCAGGCTGGAGCGCAGTGACATGATCTCGGCTCACTGCAGTCTCCGCCTCCTAGGTTCACGCCATTCTCCTGCCTCAGCCTCCCGAGTAGCTGGGACTACAGGCACCCACCACCACGCCCGGCTAATTTTTTTGTATTTTTAATAGAGACAGGGTTTCACCGTGTTAGCCAGGATGGTCTCGATCTCCTGACCTCGTGATTCACCCACCTCGGCCTCCCAAAGGGCTGGGATTACAGGTGTGAGCCACCGCGCCCGGCCAAGGACCTGCACTTTTATCTGGAAGTGTGAAGTAAACTTTTCTAAGTCAGCCATCCCCGCCAGCTTCTGAGTAGAGAATTCTCTTCCCTTTCCCAGGGAAAGAATCAGCACCCTCATGAATGCATTTCTGGGAGCTGTCAAGGGAGGACGCACCATGTGGTTAAAATGTCTTATCATCAGACAGACCTAGGTTCAAACCTCAGCCCTGCCCTCCATCAACTCTGTGACCCTGAGTAAGCCAAGAGCCTCCGAATTCCCAAGATCCTGCAAGTTTCCACGGTCTCAGATAATACACTAGACGGGAAGTGGAGAGAACTGGTCTCCGGCTGGAACCATTTATTCACTGTGTGTCCTTGGCTAAGCCTCAGCCTCTCTGAGCCTCAGATCCCTCTTCTGAAAAGTGACCTCAAAGCCTCCCCTGAGTCTGTTCAGCCTCACTGGTGATGAAAATTGGTCTAAACTGAACCTGGCCAACCCCTTCCAATTTATCTTTGTCAATCACTCGGCTCTAGAAAGACTCAGACCTCACTACTGAATAATAATAAAAGCTCTCCCAGATGGAACCTTCTCCATGTACCAGTGCTTACACTATGTGCACTGAGTGAACTGTACAAGTAGTCCCTATAGTAACCCACGAAGCATTATCCTCATTTTACAGCACTACCCCTAGTCTACGGTAACAAGATAACACTCCAGAGCCTGGCATGCAAGCAACCTAACCCAGCATGTGTGCTCACCGGCACCTGCACGCAATGGCTGGTTTCTGTGTAACGGAAGGAGAAAGGATGTGTATGCAAACTGAGCGGCATGCTCAGGACTGGCTTTGGGGTCCAGTTCTGATGACTAGTCCATGTGGCTACCGTTCACTTGGCTCTCACGTGGGCCAGATGCCACAGAAAGCATGAGTTGGGATGGGATCGATGGGACACTGTTGTGGCCACCGTCCGTGTGTTTCAGGCCCCGTCCTTACAGACCTCCAGGACCCCAGCTAGGGCAGTTCTGCTGGTGTGACGTAAGCCCAGCTGGACTGGAGGCTGACTTTCCCCCAAAAGTGTGGAGGAGGCCCACCCACAGAGATGGAGACTCGTGGAGGGACACAGAGGAAATAATGGAAATTGCAGAGACGGAGGCAGAGACAGGCAAGAGGTGAGGGAAGAGGGAAAACGGGTGCAGCTCGATCCAGCCAGCCTTCTACCAAACCCACCCCAGCATTCCTCGTTGATGGAGCCAAACATTTGGCTTCGGTTTGTTCACATGGAGCTTATGTTATGTTACGGGCAGCATAAATAATTCTATTTAAAATAGTAAATTATGGTACAAACATTCTATGGAGTACCAGGCAGCTATTAAAAAGAATAAAGCAGCATGATTGAGAATTCCACTTCCGGGCATATACGCAAAATAACTGAAAGCAGGATCTTGTAGAGATATTTGCACATCTGTGTTCACAGCAGCATTATTCACAATAGCCAAAAGGGGAAGCAAGCCAAATGTCCATCAATGGATGAATGGATAAGCTAAATGTGGTCTATCCATAAAATGGAATATGCAGCCCTGGGAAGGACAACATAGGGAGATCCCATCTCTACAAAAAAAATAAAATAAAATAAGAAGAAAATTAGCCAGGTGTGGCACATGACTGTACTCCCAGCTATTTGGGAGGCTGAGGCAGGAGGAATTACTTGAGCCCAGGAGGTCAATGCTGCAGTGAGCTATGATCATGCCACTGCATTCTAACCTATAAGATAAAGTGAGACCTTGTCTCAAAAAAAAAATTAACAATAAATAATAAGCTGGGTACAGTGGCTCACGCCTGTAATCTCAGCACTTTGGGAGGCTGAGGAAGGCTGATCACTTGAGGTCAGGAGTTCGAGACCAGTTGGGCCAACATGGTGAAACCCTGCCTCTACTAAAAATACAAAAATTAGCCAGGCATGGTGGTGGGTGCCCATAATCACGGCTACTTGGGAGGCTGAAGCAGGAGAATCACTTGAACCCGGGAGGCAGAAGTTGCAGTGAGCAGAGATCATGCCACTGTACTCCAGCCTGGGTGACAGAGCGAGACTCCGTCTCAAAAAATAAACAAATAAAAATTAATTAATTAATTAAATAAATAAATAATAATAACGGGGAAACTATGTATGTGTGTGGCAGAGGAGGTATATGTGAACTTTCTGCCTCTACTAAAAATACAAAAATTAGCCAGGCATGGTGGTGGGTGCCCATAATCACGGCTACTTGGGAGGCTGAAGCAGGAGAATCACTTGAACCCGGGAGGCAGAAGTTGCAGTGAGCAGAGATCATGCCACTGTACTCCAGCCTGGGTGACAGAGCGAGACTCCGTCTCAAAAAATAAACAAATAAAATTAATTAATTAATTAAATAAATAAATAATAATAACGGGGAAACTATGTATGTGTGTGGCAGAGGAGGTATATGTGAACTTTCTGTGCTATGTGCTCAATTTTTCTGTAAACCTAAAACCGTTCTAAAAATCACAGTCTATTACTTAACAACAAATATATCCATGTGGTCTCTGATATGAACATTTGCCAATAGATGGCAAGGCATCCATTGGATGGTGCACTGAACTCCACACAAATGTACGTTTGTACAACCTCTGTCCCCTGGAACTTTCTATTCATTCTTTCAACCAGCATGTTCTGCCTATTAGACACTGTGCTAGGGATCACACGTCAGGCAAAGCAGACCTAGCCCCTGACCTCACACAGGGACAAAGCTCTCCTTACCAGTGGACATTGCCACTTGGGAGGAAGGGGCAGATTCCCAGGGAGCAAAGGACCCAGGCTGACCTCCATGAGAAGCCCTTGGGTAGCCCCAGTGCCAGGCACCCTAGGCCAGGTCTCCCAGGGCAGTCTCGCTGGTTTCTGGGCATCTCTGATTCTTGTCCTCACCGCAGTCCCCAGCCTGGGGAGGTGCCTCTCTGGGGACTCTGACCACCCTGGGCAGCCGCTCCCATAAGCACCATGCCAGGTGCAGCCAATAGCACCTTTCAGTGGCCAGCCTGCTCCTCCCTGTCATCCCTCTCTTCAAGCTGACACAGCTGCTGTCAAGGTCACCACAGCCACTCCAAGGTTCCACTTAATGACCAGTCCTCCTCATCGCACACACTTACCAGCAGCATTCGGTATGTGCTTATTCCAGCTTCCCGTGGCTGCTGGACAAATTACTGCAAACATAGTGGCTTAAAACAATACACATTTATTCTCTGATAGTTCTAGAGGTTAGAAGTCTGACACAGGTCTCAATGGACTAAAGTCAGAGTATTGGCAGGGCTGTGCTCTTTTCTGGAGGCTCCAGGGGAGAACCCATTTCCTCTCCTTTTCCAGCTTTCAGAGACTGCTGCGTTCCTTAAGTTCATGGCCCCTTCCTCCATCGTCAAAGCCAGCAGCAGCTGAGTCCTTCTTACGTTGCATCTCTCTGACCTTCTTCCAACATCTCCTTCTGACTCTCTCCTCTGCCTGCTTCTTCTTTTAAGGACCCTGATGATTACACTGGAACCATCAGATAATCCTGCATATATTCCTTATTTTAAGATCAGTTGATCAGCAACCTGAATTCTTTGTATAACGTCAATTCCCATGACCACGAAACCTAACATATGCACAGGTTCCAGGGGTCTAGACGTGGGCATCTTTGGGAGCCATTATTCTGCCGACCATGGGGAGCCCCTTCTCCCTTCCTGAAATGCTCTCCACCCTTGACCTTGGGTCGCATTCCTGGTTCCCTTTCACAGAGGCCACATGCTCTCCGCCTCCTCTGTTGGATCTTTTCCTGTTCCCAGTCAAAAGTCCTGGGGTTGCTCCAGGGCACTCTTTCCAGTGGAGAGCTCCTCCTGAGGTGAGCTCATCCAGCCCCTCAGATGTTAAAGGTCATTTATACACGGACTGTCCCCCCGTGTAAATCTCCAGTCCAGATTTCTCCCCTCAAATCCAGACGTGAACACCTAAGAGACATGTCGAACTCAACAGCAGTGATTTCCAACCCGAGGCTGCTGCACATTAGCCAGTGGCATCTCCTTTCTGCTGTTTGCTCAGGCCGAAATCCTTGGATTTGTCCCTGATTCTTCTCTTTCTCTCTCTCAACCCAGAACCAATCCCAGTAAACCCCACTGGCCCGACCTTGAAAAAACATCCACAGTCCAGCAACCTCTCAGTAGCCCACCATTATCTCCCCAGTTTAGCTCTCCTCCATGGCCCCCAGGCCTCCCGCCTGCCTGCTCACCACTTTCCTGCTCACCCCTCTGCCTGCCATCTGTTCTCACCCCTGCCACGGGGGTGCTTGGAAAGGAAACATGAGAGGGGGGCACTTTCTTGCTCAAAGCCCATCCACAGCGTCCCATCTTACTCAGAACAACTGCCGGAGTCCTGGCCAGAAACACGGCCTTGCCCGTCCCTCACTGCATTCGGGGACCTGCTCAGCTGTCACCTCCTTGAAGCACCTTTCCTGCCTGTCCATATC
This sequence comes from Rhinopithecus bieti, assembly GCF_001698545.2. Taxonomy (NCBI): domain Eukaryota; kingdom Metazoa; phylum Chordata; class Mammalia; order Primates; family Cercopithecidae; genus Rhinopithecus; species Rhinopithecus bieti. The sequence goes on from NW_016808732.1 coordinate 1,079,493, forward strand.
ACAAGTGCTATTCATCTCTCAGACCACTCTGCCCACTGTGTGCATCTCTACAGCCCCCAACCACCGGTGGACACACCACAGAGTAACATGATTCCTGCCTTTTTCCTGCTCCAAGAATGCAGGCTCCTTAAGAGCAGAAACAGGTCTTGGTCTGCCTTGCGCTGTTGTATCTCAAGCATTTAGGACACAACCTGGCACCTAGAAGGCCCTCAACAGCCATTGCGAATGAATGGCCCAGAGGCCTGGTCTCTACTCCCCCTCCACTGCCTCCTCCCCTTCCAATCCACTTCCAGTAGAACGGTCTGCATTGATGAAAATGGTCTAGAATCTGAGCTGTCCAATATGGTAGCCACTAGCCAGATGGGGGCCACTGACATGTGAAATGTTTAAGTTTAGTCATACATGGTGACTGTAGTGGACAGTGTCCTTTTAGACCATCTGGGAAATGGATGTAATTTCCTCTTAGTTCTCTCTCTGTAAGAAGAAAGGGATGATAAATTAGCACAGAAATCTTGTGTTCAGGTTTACGAAGCACTTTCTTGTAGAGCCTAGACACTGACAGCAAGTGCTTTGCGATAGGCAAGTCTGGGTGGGCATATTCACCTCACCTGGAATCACTGAGGCCTCAGTTTCCTCATCTGTACTATGGGGATATTATACCTTCTTCATAAGGAATTTTAAAAGATTAAGGCCGGGCGCGGTGGCTCACGCCTGTAATCCCAGCACTTTGGGAGGCCGAGGAGGGTGGATCACAAGGTCAGATCGAGACCAACCTGGCTAACACGGTGAAACCCCATCTCTACTAAAAATACAAAAAATTAGCTGGGCGTGGTGGCAGGTGCCTGTAGTCCACTGCACTCCAGCCTGGGCGACAGAGCGAGACTCCGTCTCAAAAAAAAAAAAAAAAAAAAGATTAAACCAGAAAATAAATGTAAAGCTTTAGCATAGTGCCCAGCACAGAGTAAATACACAGCAAATATACAATTGTTATTATTGCTATTATTACTATATATTACTATGTATTGCCATTCAGGAAGTCCTTACTTAACATCATCGATAAGTTCATAGAAACTGTGACTTTAAGCCAAATGGCATACTGTATAGCAAAACCAAATTTACCCTAGGCTAGTTAATACAGACAAGAGCTGTTCCTACAGCATACAGTGCTTCTTTTGCTTAAAGTCAAAGTATCCAAGAACCTATTGATGTCCCGTGAGGAGTTACTGCATATCATCATAACTATTATTATCACTGCTCGTTACTGTTCTTATCATCACCATCATCATCATTTCTGATAATGCCAAGAAGTAACTACGAAATCACCACTTTGCAGATGAGGAATGTGAGTCTCAGAGCTGGACTGAGCACCAACTTCAGGAGAATGGAGACTCAGGCACGTTGAGTGCTACATCCCCAGGAGCTGCACAGAAGCATCAAGAGTACCCAATAAATATTTATAAATTGACACATGAAATATCCAAGTGTCCACAGCTAGCAAACAGTAGAGCTGAGGTCAGAACTCATGTTTCTAGACTCTTAGCCCTGGTTCCAACCCTCAGCCACTGCCTCACCACTTCCTGCCAACCTCAGTTACTTCACTTGCATTCATTCATTCAACAAATACTTTTGATCACCTACTATGTGCTATTTTGAAAATGAGGATACGTCACCAAAGGAAACATCAAATGCTCTACTCTCAAAATACTATTTAGGAAAATTACAAGCAAAATCATAGCATACTATATATAATACAAACAAAACAGTAACATACCATAAATAGTGTATTAGAAGGTGATAACAACAGTGGGGCAAAATGAAGGAAAGAGGGACAGAGAGTAATGCTATTTTAAATGGGGTGTTGTTGAAAGGCCTTACTGGGGTGACAGAGCAGCTGTCGGGGTATCAGGGGGAGGAGCATTCACTTAAGCAAAAGAAAGACACGTGGAAGGGCCCTGAGGTGAGAACACACCCAGGGTGTTCAAGGAACACAAGGAGGTCCGGGTGCCTGAGCAGGGAGAGTGAGTGGTTTCTGCTCTGGGGACAATGGGAAACCACCGTGAGCTACTCCGTGATGAGTGGCATAATAGCCCTTTTAAATGGGACACTCTGGCTGCTCTGTTGAGAACAGAGAAGTACTCAAGGGGAGACGCAAGGAGGTCAGTCAGGCGGCTCCACAATAATCCCAGAGAGAAGGTGGCAATTCAGATAAAGATGGTGTTTGTAAAGAGAGTGAAAACTGTGTTGATTGTGGGTGTGTTTTGAAAATAAAACCCATGCGATGTGCTGACTAAATGTGGGGCTTGGGGAGAGGGAGGAGGCTAGGAGGGTGCCAAGGCCTTTGGGCCCAGAAAGAAGAAAGACAGAGGAACCACTGGCAGGAAGGGAGCCTAGGGGCAGGATTTAGGTTCTGCCTTGGTGCATCAGTTGTGGAGTGCCCATGAGTCTCCACGGACCATGGCATGTAGGCATGCAGATCCATGGTGGATTGGAGCTCAGAGAAGGTCTTGGCTGGACATCGAAATTCGAGAGCTGCCAGTGGATAGATAGATCACCAAAGATGTGAGTGTTGACAGAGGGAAGAAGAGAACCCAGCACTGAGCCCTGGGGTACTCCGGCCATTAAAGATCAAGTGAAGCACAGACACCCTCAAGATCTCCGTCTTTCCTGACCAAGCTCTCAGGAAGTTTTGTTTTGTTGTTGTTGTTGTTTGAGAGAGGGTCTTGTTCTGCCATCCAGGCTGGAGTGCAGTAGTGAGATCATAGCTCACTGCATCCTCAAACTCCTGGTTTCAAGCCATCTTCCTGCCTCAGCCTCCTGAGAACCTGGGAATACACAGGCATGCGCTATCACACCCAGCTAATAAAATATATATATATGTTTTTGTAGAGGTGAGGGTCTCACTATGTTTCCCAGGCTGCTTTTGAACTCCTGACCTCAAGCTATCCTCCTGACTTAGCCTCCCAAAGTGTTGGGATTACAAGCGTGAGCTTATTTGACTAATAGTTCCCTTAACTTGGAATTCCAAGGCTGCAATTTTGAAGCTATAGTAATTACACAGTGTAACAGATAATGTTACATCGTATCTGGCTGATTTTTTGTTGTTCTTTTCTACAAATTTGGGACACACCCAATCCACTGAACTTGGCATCACAACCAACCTAAATTACTGTTGTGTGGTGCTTCAAGTAAAATAACAAAATGATACTATTAGCATAATGAAATGGTGAAAATGATGAAAGGATCCCGTTCTGAAATAGACACTTAATCTTTCAAAGGGGCTGGGTGGTTTCTTTCATCTGAATTCTTGGGACATCATATAAGGCTTGCTACCTAGCAGTGATTTCTCAGACTTGTTGGTCTTGGGACTCCTTTACAGATTTGCCAATTATTGAAGGCTCCAAAAAACTTTTGCTTGCGCTGATTATATTTATCAACATGTACTCTCTTTAAATTAAAGGTGAGAATATTTTAAAGTATCTATTAATTCATTTTAAATAGCAATAACAATGCCATTCCATATTAACATAAACAGCATATTTTCTGAAAACTAAATAAACTAAAACTTTTATTTTCTAAAAATAAAGTGAATAAAAGTGAATAAATTTTTTTTTTTTTTTTTTTTTTTTTTTTACATTTTTGCAAACCTCATCTATGTCTGAGTTAATGGAAAGAGTTGGATTCTCAAATCTGCTTGTACATTAAATCTGCTGCAACATCACACTTCCTGTCACCTTGGAAAACTCCATCGCACAATTGTGAGAAAAAGTAAGTAATATCTCAGCATTACTGTGAAAATAGCTCTGACTCCATGGACCCCTATAATGGTTCGGTGACCCCAGGGAGTCCCTGGGCCCCACTTTAAGAACCACTGGGGAATAAAACGCATTCCCAGTGGATATCAAATGATCAAATTAAAAAAGGTAAAATCCCCACCCACAGTAACTCACAGTCCTGCAAAGGAAACAGACAAGCAGCCAAAACGATGTGGTAAATGTTCTCACCAAGAGATGTCCCAGCATCAAGGGGCCAGAGACGTGGAATATGACAAGCCCCTCCTACATGCCGGCCGCACCCACGATGATTCCTCCACCTGGGATGTCCTCTCCCCACTCTTTCCCTGGCTAAACCTGCCCATCCTTCAAGTCTCAACTGATCTCCCAGACTAAATGACCTCCTTCCTCCACCCTCTCTCATGGCTCCTCATCCTCCTCCTTACAGCAATCACAGTGTGCAATTAGGCATTGGTCTCCCAGCCCCCTGCACACAGCATGGGACTTAGCAAAGGTGCAATAAATATATATATATAGATATAGATATGGAAGGAATGGATGGATAGATGGCATCAAATAATTACATGAAGGCATCAAATAATTACAACAGGAAGAACTAACCTGTGCCTTAGGGAACTGTGCTCTGGAAACAGCCCTTACACCACTGCTCAGAAGAGGAAGCAGAGACCTGAGGGCTGTGACTTGCCCCAGGCCCCAGAAGAGGGAGTGGCCAAGGCAGGGACACACATGGCTGGAGCTCTTTCTGTACAGTGTGCAGAAGGGCTGTCCCAGACAGGCCCAGAGAGACGGAGGAAGGCTGGTCCCATGGACAGCTGGGATGGGTATGGGTGTGGGCAGGGGCAGGGCCAGGGCCCAGGGGACATGCTCAAGATGCCAAGGGCACCTGAACAAAGGTGCTCATTCCCAGATTCCTGCAAAGGCAGGCCCTTAAGGGTGAGGTGCTCTAGACTCACCATGGTCCTAGATGGCTTCAGGCCCTTCCCAGTAGGCACCGTCCCTCCCTTCTGGCAGGGACCACCCTCAACACCACTGTGGCTGACAGAGACCAATGTGCACCAGGATCTTCTGACTCTGGCTTCCCAGAAGGAAGAGCTTGTGCAAAGCAGGTGAGGCCAGGCACACGGGCTCTGAACTCGGGGGCCAGGGAGAGAGCACAGGACAGGCCTGGGGATTCGACTTCCTGAGCCTTGGTTTTGTCACCTGCAAAACCAGCCAGATACTCCCACCTCACAGGGCAGATGAAAGAACCCAGGGAACATGTTCTGTCATTAGACTTTTGAAAGCTCAGGACACTGACATGGCATTTTTCCAGTGAAAACCTAAAGACAGAAAGGGAGCAGGGTCTCTTTTAAGACTAAACCTCTGGAAGTGTCGCAAGTGTCCTGGGGTAGAGAACACAGCAGGACAGGACCCACCACCCTGGGAGAGAGGTGGGAGGACCTCAGGGCAGCATCTGGCCAGGGCAGTCCTGGGAATAGGAGCCTGGGTGTGCTACCAGGGACAATAAGATGGGGGAGGGAAAAGTGCCAGCATGGGACGGGAGTGGTGGGATGTCTACCAGGACAGACCACCCCAGAGGTCTGGGGGAAAATGGATGCAAGAAGTGGGAAAACCATCACCAAGGGCTAGAGGTGAAGTGGTGGGACCTGAAGCCAGGGGGTGGCAGTGGGGAGGGAGGAGGGGCAGACATCCGAGCTGATTTGGAGGAAAAGGCACCAGGACTGGTGACCAACTTTGTGGGGGGAGGTCAAGTCTAGGGTGACAGCCAGGGATCCACGACTTTCGAGTTTAGGACCACAGAAGGACGGCCAGGGTGAAGTAGGAAGTGGCTAAATCCATCAGCCAGGAGAGTTCAGTCAACTAAGAGGCCAGCCAAGAGCCCCCACTTTCAACAACCGCTGCAATCTCCCAGTGCTGGCCTCTGCAAGGCACTCTGCATGCGTGAGCTCATCTAACCCATTCCACCCTCTGGGGTGGACGCCGCCACGGCCCCGTTTCAACCATCAGTAAACTGGGGCACAGGAGTGACCTGCCCTAAGTCAAAGCTCGTAAAATGGAGAGCAGGATTCGAACCCCGGTCGCTGGTGAAGTCCAAGCCCGCAGACGCCACATCCCGAGGAAGGTCTCCAGTTTCCCTCGAAGCTTTCTGGCCATGAGCGGGATATACCTAAGGGCCGCGAGGCACCCTGTTCAGATCCTGCCCTCCTTCATTCTTTGCGAAATACTAAGGGTCCTCCCTGCCACCGCCGGTGCAGACGAAGTCAAACCACTAGAGTCAGACCGGAGGCTGGGGGCGGGCCCTCCTTACCTGCGTGCTGCTCTCGGGCCCCACCCCGCTCCGCCCGGGAGGAGTCCTCAGGCCAGGCCCAGACCCGGGAGCCACCTGGGGATGCCGAGGTGGCTGCGCGCCGACGGGGCGCCAGCGGGGACCTGAGCTGGCGCCGAGCCAGCCTCGGTCCCCCAGCGCCAGGGCTACCGCCAGGAGGCCCCCGGCCAGCACCCACGTGGCGCGCCCCCAGGAGCCCAAGGGGCCCATCGCCTGCCGGACCCGCTACCTCAAAGCGGCGGGTGCTGCCGAGTCGCCGGAGCTTCCGGACCCCAGGCCCGCCCCGCCGCCGAGCATGCTCAGTGCGAGCCGCCGCCGAAAGTTTTCTGGAACAAACACCCGCATCTGGGGCTCCGGGGCCGGGAGGCGCAGGACGGGCGTGGGAGGGGAAGAGCAAGCTGGCGCGGCCCGGGCGCCCGGCGGCCAGGCCTGGGTTTGCTTCCGCCCAAACCAAATCAGAGTGGGTCACTCCCCTGCTCCTCGAGGTTACCAGGGCCCCAAGGGCCCCTCCGCTACCACCTACTCGGGTCTGTAAGCCTCTGCTCAGACGCACTTCTCCTGGGAACGGTTTCCAGACACACGGATGTGAATTCGGAGTTTCCTCATCCCCGTTTAGAAAACGGAGAGGCACTTGGAGCTCGGGGCCACGAGTCCTGGAGCACCCAGAGGGTTCAGGACAGCTCGGGGAGGAGGGGGTGGCAGAGAGAGAAGGAAAAGGACCCTCACTTCCGGTTGCGTTCAGTGCAGCCCAGCTGAGCACCACTGCCGTGCCTGCTGTGGCTCAGCCCTGGGCCTGCTCGGGTGCCCCTCGCATTCCCAGTGGGAAACAGGCCAGCCGCTGGGCCACCTCTCTGGAGACCTAGAAAGAGGGGAGCTGGTGTCTGAAGTCGCAGCCCTGAGCAAGCTCTCCCTGAACTCTCCGTGGGGACAGGGGTTTGTTTTGCCAAGGGAGGCGGGAGGAGGAGGAGAAAGACACAAAAAAGGGGGGCTGGTGGAGCCTTTTGTCTGCTTCCTCATCCCTGCCTAGGTCCTGGGTGACAGCTGACACCTGTTGAAGGGAGAGGGCTCCACTCCTGCCATCCTTCCTGCAGGGCAGCCTGTTAGGCTGTCTAAAGTCCCAGGCCAGTGAGCCTGGCCTCTGGCAGCCTATCTCCCCACAACCCAGACCATCCAAGGACAGGCCTTTCCTGAGCTAACATGGACAAGGCCATGGGGTTTGAGAAGCTGAGAACGTATAAGCCAAGTTCCCACACCAGGGGGTACGTGGCAGCTGTCAGGCATGAGACAAGGCCACAGGCTAATTGCCAAGCATGTTGCTGGACCATTGGTATTATTTGACAGTCAGTAATTTAAAGGTTAATTTAATAGTCATATTTATCATAAAGTAAAATGCAAATAACCCTACATTTTAAAAATGTTCTTATTACTATTTTTTATAGAGTCAGGGTCTCACCGTGTTGCCAAGGCTGGTCTTAAACTCCTGGGCTCAGACAATCCTTCACTTCAGCCTCCCAAAGTGCTGGGATTACAAGCGTGAGCAACCACACCTGGCCCAAACACCACATTTTAAAAACTAAAGCCTAAGCATTCGTGGAAATACCCAGTGTAAAACAACAGCATCAAGTTATTGCCCTCATATGCGTCCCCAGGAACTTGGAGGTGCTTCTAAGGAAGTATATAAGAAGCTCCACATAGTGGAGAGTTTGTCCTGAAGCCAGACAGACACAGGTGTAAATGGGACAATAATTCTGTCCCACTCCTTAATTGCAAGACCTTAAATGAGTCACCTCTCCTCTCTAGCTGTCAGTTTCTTCGTTTATAAAAAGGATGAAGAATTTGGGTAACAGTTCTCATCTTGCCACGAGGAAATGATGAAACAAATAGAAATAAGCTGGACATCCAGGCTGAAAGGGCAAAGCCCTCCTCTGCTGAAACAGATCCACATGGTGTCCCCTAGCCTGGCCCACACTGGGAAGCTCCACAGGGTAGGAGTGTGTGTCTGTGTGTGCCCTTGTGTGCAAGTGTGCAGTCATGCACATGCATGTGTACTTTACCCAGGCACCCAGGACAAAAGCAAACATCTAGTAGCTACCCCATAAATGTGTTTGGATGAACGCAAACATTGTGTAAGGGCACTTACCCCAGAGAGGCCGTGAGAGTGAGGGAAGCGGGTCTGTTTGGATGAACGGAGGCAGGATGGCGCACTTCCGGGTTTTTCATCATCATCAACTTTTCCCGTGTGCGTGAAAATGCAGCTGACGCCCGGGAAGGTGCAGATTAATCAGGCATGTGCCAGGTGATGTCAATCCAAAGAGGCCAAGATTTACCTGGTCGCACCTGCGGAGCACCCCCCTCCTCCCGACACGCCCGTGCCCCGCCTATTGCCCTTCCACTCCTAGAAAAGCCGCTCGCGGCAGATGCTCGGTATGGGCTTCCTCAGCCCCCACCTTTGTCGGGACTGTATTAGGAACTTTGCCTGAGAGCTCTACCGGGTGACTCTCTCGGCCTCCTTTGCTGGAGGCCAACAGACTTCACCCCCATACATTTTTCCCTGGAGCTAGATGACCAAAGAATAAATTTGCAGTTTTGCTTTTAGCCTTGCCTACTCGCTGGTTCTTTTGTGCTGTCTCTGGTGGTCTTAGAAAAACAAATCAGTTTGTTTAAAGCAAATACAGAGTGATGAACTGGTCTAATTGTTTACCGCTCTACACAACTATGAGATATACACTACCCTGGACACTGCCTGGTTTGTGGCTGGCCTATTCCCCAGCTTGCAACACACAGATTCTCCCGAAGTGCTGAGTAAATGAATTGATGGTGCAGTGTCCTGGACCTAGTGGGGACCGGGTGTAAGGGTCTTTCTACCCAGCGTCTCAGTGGGGACTGGGTGTAAGGGTCCCTCTACCCATCCTCCTAGTGGAGACTGAGGGTAACGGTCTCTCCACCTATTGTCTTGACCTTCCCTGGGAGAAAATAAGATTAAAACAGGAGACTTCGCGTGAGCAAGTTCAGAGGCGTGGAGGGCGGTGTGGCCCCGGGAAGGTTGATGGTTAGAGGTTAGAGGCAAGGGCAAGGGGTTGGACTTGCATTGGTCCCAGCGTTTTCATCAGGAGGATGGGCGGAGCACCCACCGCAGGGGGTTATGAAGAAAGTTAATGAGATCATTAAGCTAAATGCTTAGCATATTCTAAGGCTCAATAAAGTTAAAGGAGCCTTCCTCAGTGATCAGGGTCCCTCTTTCTCCCCAGGAACCTAGGAATCCCAGTGGAAACCGGGCCTGCTCCGGAAGGGTCAGGGGCTGGGAGGCGCGCCTCTTGCTGGGCATGCTCAGTGCAGGGGCAGGGCTGAGGCGGGGGTGGCTGAAAGTTTTGAGCGGAGATCCAGGCTCCTCCCTCCGGCTCGGCGAAGCAGGGAAGAGGAGAGGAGTAGCAGTCGGGAGACTGCACAGGCCGGAAAGTCTGCTGGGCGCGCCGCGCCCCTGGCCCGCCCGGCCTCCGAGTCACGCGTCGCCGCCCTGGCGGGGACGGTGCAGCAAGCAGCGGGATGCGGCGGGGCGGCCGCCTGAGCGCCGCAGATGGCCGGCGGCGGGGCCGGCCTGCAGAGCGATTGCGCGGCTGCTGCCTGGGGCCGGACGCGCTTGCGGCCGGCCACCCCGCTTGCTTGCCCCCGCCGTGCCTGCTGGCGCCGCGCTCGGCCTCGGCCTCGGCCTCTGGCTCGGCTGCCGCTCGGGCCGCCGGAGCCCGCGACACCAGGTGGGTCGGCCGAGCAGACAGCGGTGGGGCGGGGCGCGGGGCGCGTAGCTTCTCGGTCCTGCGGACCTGGAGACCCGGCTCTGCGACTCCTTGAGCCTGGTTGGGGACTTCGCGCGCAACCGCTCAGGCGTCGGGTTCTCCTGCTCCAGGAGGACGGTGCCGGGGTGACTAGAGGGCATTGACCTGGGGTCCCCTGCGGTGCCAGTTACATCCCACTCCGTTGGGTGATCCTAGACAGCAGCCCATCCGCGCCACGCCTCGTTCTCCTTATCTGCAGCACCAAGGGTTTGGACAGGATGCCGACCCAGCTCACCGTGGTGGACAGAAGGGCTGCTGGGACTCCCACGCCTGAATGCCTATTCCTGCTTCTGCCTTTTCCATCCTTCTGGTGTGGGTTACGTCACCTGGCCTGAGTTCCAGCCGCCACATTGGCATTCATTTTTTCATTCATCAGTAAAAGTTTTTTCACAGTAAAAGTTTTCGGGCACCTTCTACAGCCAGTCACTGGCCTAGGGACCACATTCGTGAGCAGGAGAGACCCTGCCTTGCCTGCTTGAGGTTCACAGCCTCAAGGAGAACGACGAGTTGCAAGTTTACAAGTGAACTATCAGTTATGACACCGCATGGGGAGTCTGCGATGGAGCACTGGCAATGCTAGTGTTTATTGAGTGCTGTTTACCAGGCACTGAACTAGATTTAGACCCTCTGCCTAAATTATCTCAATGAATCTCCACAGCAGTTTGAGTTGATTTCATGAATGTCTCTGCTTTGCAGATGAGGAAACTGAGGCACAGAGGAGTTAAGTAACTTGCTAAAGTGACAGACGTGTCCAACCCCAAAGCCACTGTGTTCTCTGCATGGATGAGGGTCGGGGTGGCTGCTTGAAGGAGACCAGTGGATGCTTCATATGCAAGTGGCCCTCATGGAATTGGCTGTGCATGGCAACACCTGGCCTATGGCAGGCATTCCATCAGTAGTGGTATGGCCACTATTTTAGATCCTTGCAGCTTCTGCCTCTTTTGGGGGAGGAGGGTAAAGTCTGTGAGATTAGAAACAAGATGGCTGGTCTTGACCTCCTGACCTCGTGATCCTCCCACCTCGGCCTCCCGAAGTGCTGCGATTACAGGCATGAGCCACTGCATCCGGCCTCCAGTCTTAGAACTGTTGTAGAACCAAACTGGGTCCCACTCACCTCGCACAGTAAGACCTGATAGCTATACTGAGGTTTTGCAGTGGTAAAAAGGAAGGTTTTTATTCACATGGCACCAAGCCAGGAGGACTAGGCAGCTCATGCTCAAATCCTGACCTGCCCGATGACTTGCAGGTGAGGGTTTTTAAAGGTATAGGTAAATTTCAGGAAAGCAGAAGTTATAGGCAAAATTTTAAATCAGTACACGAAGGTTACAATTGGTTTTGGCCTAAAAGGGCGGGACATCTTGAAGTGGAGGCTTGCAAGTCAGAGGTAGATTCAAAGATTTTCTGGTATGTATTTTGTCAAGGAAGAGAAGCTTTGTTTTAAAATGTGGGTTCAGCAGAAAAGAACATTAGGTCAGGCTCCTGGGCATGACTTCCTCTGGGCCCCCCAGGAAGAACTTTCCAACAAAGAATGGTGCTTAGAGTTCAGATCTCAGATAAGGGGCAGCTGAGGACCTCAGCCTCCAAGTGGATCCATTTGATGGGGGTCCAGGTTTCTGAAAAACAACTCAGGACATGTGTTAAGTGTTATCTTTAATTTCTGTAGGGAAACCAAACATCTCCTGACTCTAACTTCCTGGCTATTAAGTTACTATTACCTTCTTGCTTATCAAGTTGCTGATAATTTCCCTTGAAGAAAGTCAGGATTTTCCTTTATTTCCAGGCTTAGGGCAGGGGATTTGCAGGCCCCTAAAAGAGGGGGACTTTGCTTCATCTCATAATTTCCATGGTTGCTGTTGAGAAAACTGATTCTGTTCTGATCCTTGATACTTTACGTGAAACCTCTTTTCCTTTTGTTCCTCTGTAGAATTGTAAAGAACCTTTACCTTTGCTCCTAATAAATAAAATTGCACCAGGATGGTCTTAGTGAAAGTCATTTGTCATCCACGGTGCCAGGCATTTGGAACGTCCTTTTGATAGAGAATCATTTTCTTGATTTCTTTGATGATTCTTTTCCTTTTGTATGTTCTCTTCTTCCAAGAACCCTATCATTTTTTTAGGTTGAATTGGGCTTCCAATCTTAGTCTTTGTCTCTCACTTCCCATCTCTTTGTCTTTTTTTTTTTTCTTTGAGACAGAGTCTCACTCTGTCACCCAAACTGGAGTGCAGTGGCCAGATCTCAGCTCACTGCAAGCTCCGCCTCCCGGGTTTACGCCATTCTCCTGCCTCAGCCTCCCGAGTAGCTGGGACTACAGGCGCCCGCCACATTGCCCGGCTAGTTTTTTTGTATTTTTTAGTAGAGACGGGGTTTCACCGTGTTAGCCAGGATGGTCTCGATCTCCTGACCTCGTGATCCACCCGTCTCGGCCTCCCAGAGTGCTGGGATTACAGGCTTGAGCCACCGCGCCCGGCCCTCTGTCTTTTTTACGTTACCGTCAGAAAGACGTTTCTCAACTTTATACTTGTATTGAGTTTTTCGTATTTTCAATTTTCAAGAGTCTTTTCTTTGTTCTGAGAATGTTCTATCCTGTTCTTATTTTATGAATGGAATACCTTCTCTGATAATATTTTAGTTGTTTATTTAAGGTGTTTTTTTTTTTTTTCTCCGCCTTGCGTAGTGTGTTCCCTGCTTGCTTTTTCCTTTTGTTTGTTTTGGATTTTATCTTTCGTATTAGAGTCTGTCCTCAAATGGCTGGTGACCCTCTGGACATTTTCAAGTGATGCTGGTGCTCCTTCTGTGGGATAGGTATTTTTTTTCGTTGATGTCTTTACTGTAGGACTATCTGACTGGGTTCTTCTTTGCAGGACACTTGTACTGGCCAACCATGCTTGGTAAACAACCTCCCAAATCTCCAGCCTCATGATCTACCCTAAGACTCACCCCAGACTGCTGCATCTACATAGGTTTCTCTCTATGCCCAACATGGGCCTGCCTCAAGGCCTTTGCACTTGCTGTTCTCTCTCTCTAGAATACTCCTCCCTCAGGTATCTCAATGACTGATGACCTCACTTCTTTTAAGTTCCTTCTCAAATGCCACTTTGTCCAAGAGACTTTGTCTCCCATCATCCTTCATTCCCCCACCCTCCATTGTTACTCTAGAACACGATTGTCCCTGAATTACTATGTATTTTTTCGTTTATTTGTTTGCATCTTTCTTCTCTCACTGCAATATCAATGCCACAAAAGCCGAGGCTGTGTATTTTGTTCATTACTCTGTTCCCAGTACTTAGAACAAGGCTTGACACAAAGCAGATGCTCAATAATAGTAGCTGATTAACTCAGTGACAAACTGGTGATATTTCTTTACTTCAAAGATTATATTCATGAGCAGCTAATGATTAAAGAAGAAGTTGAGAAATATCCAGGATAACAGAATTTTAAATATCGTCTATTCTCCTTATTTGTGGTAGTTATGTTCTATAAACTCACTGAGAACACAGCGTTAGTGAACACCAAACCATTGTTCCTAGGAGAGAACCAGGGTTAGGTTCCTACAAGCTTCTGGTCACAACATTTCCATTAACCAGTCAATACGTACCATAGTTCTATGTATGTTTCAGTTTAAAGATATCTTATTTGATAGATATTTTTAATTTATTAACATTGGACTCACAGACATCAGCACTGTAACTCATACCTGAATGAAGCTTCTGTAACATACCCATTTCTCCAGAGGGCATGTCATAGTTTTCTTGTGTTTTGGGAGACTAGATAGCACTTCTGCACTGTGTTTGGTGATTATTTTAAACAGTAAAGTCACCAAGAAAAAGCACAGGAATGCAAAAACTGTGCTACTAGAGTATGAAAAGAATGTTTGTTTACAGCATGAGAGCAGAGATAAGAAGGCAGGGTGCTACCTTGTTCCATCTCAACTGAGCACATGCATGCCGGGCAACTCAGATTGTTCATCCTCTGTGTGTATCTGTGAATAACTGTAAAAGCACCATGAGCATTGGTTTGGGAGTTATAAATAAATTTTAGCAAGTATAGGAATTGGCAAATACAGAATCCATAAATAATGAGCACTCATTGTAGTTCAGAATAGAAACTACTCTATAACTTAAGGTCACCTAACATATTTTCTTAAAAACCATTCAATGGAGTGATCAAAATCAACAGGAACATTAATATGCATGTGCCATTTCCCATGCTTAGTTGTTAAATCCAAGGAGCTCCCAGTCCACTGGGGGTTCCAACCTAGAAGAAAAATGGAACAAGCTTTGCTCTGCATCTTGGCTCAAGTCCTGAAGGTGCTCTGAAATGGGGGCATCCTGGAGGCCTTAGGGGGACTTCTCAGGAAGGTGACCTGTGCAGTCTTGAAGGACGTGTAGCAGACCCCACGTAGGGTGGGAGGCATTATACAGAGAGGACCAAGCTTGAGAAGCACAGAGGCAAGCAGAAGTGGCCGCTGGACTGGGGGAGTTGACTGGCAAAAGTCTTGGTGGGAACTAGGCCAACTGACCTCAGTGTTGTGTTTCTATCCACCCCCAACTCCTGACCTTTCGGTTTTAGAAAGACGACACTCAAAATCTGCTCAAGAATTTGGAGTCTAATGCGCAGACCCCCTTGGAAATTGGCTCCCCATCGAGGAGGAGGAAGAGAGAAGTGCAGATGTCAAAGGACAAGGAAGCTGTTGATGTAAGCTTGGTGTTGGTGTTTGTTTGTGGAGGCACATGTGGGAGGTGGGGTGTCCCCCTGGCAGCCAGGTGTCATGTAGACAAGCCTCTGACAGATACAGTTTCCCAATGGGCTGCTCTTTTGAGGCATAATTTACGAACAATCAAATGCGCAGACTTTACGTTTTACAGTTTGATGAGTTGTGAGAATTGCATATCCCTTAGAACCAATACCCCCACTGAGAGTGTTTTCATCACCCAGCAAGTCCTCTAGTGACCTTTTCTGGTCACTCCCCACCCCCGCACACTTCCAGAGGCACCCATGCGTGGGATTTCCATTGGTTGGTTCTGTGGTTCTCGAACCTTATGCAAATGGAATTGTGCTGTTCCGTGCCCGTGTTTCCTCCGCAGAATGCCTTGAGATATTTCCCTTTCATTGCGTATATCAATTATTCCCCCATTTTTATTGCTCAGTGGCAGTCAGCTGGGTGGATGTGCCACGCTTTGTTGATTGCTCTCCATTTGGTGGGTGTTTCATTGGTGGACTGGGCTGTTTTTAGAATTTGGCTGTGATGAATAAGCCTACTATGAATGTTGGTGTATGCGTTTATTTTCATTTCATTTTACTTCCTTTAATTAAATCTCTAGGAATAGGAGTGCTGGGCCTCTGGAAGAGATGTTAAAAAAATTCTCTTTGTTCCTGCCTTCCTGAAACCCTTACTCTATCCACAGAACATCGCTTTCTGGGTGAGCCCCGTGGGTGGAGAAGATGTGACATTTCTAGTCACCTCCTTGTCTCCTAGAAAGTACTGCAGGCTTCGTCTTCTGGAATAAGGGGAGAGATTGAACTAGCATTATTTTTTAGCATCTACCCATGCCAGGCAGTTTTACACCTTTCACCTGTGAGTGATGCCAACACTCACGTGAGTGATCTCATGCCCTTCTCTCAGCAGCCACATGAGGCTGATCTGAGTTATATTCCCGTTTTCCAGATGAGGAAGCCAAGGCTCAGAGGTAGGCTACTCTCCTGAGTCCCGCAGCTGGAGAGTAGCCAAGCTGATATTTGTCCTTGGGTTTGCCAGGCCCCTGCTCGGGAGTGCTACGTCTGCACACCTGACTCCTAGCCTCTGCCCCTTTCCAACCTGTTCCATCCTGTTCCGCAGCCTCAGCTTACCACAGAAGAAAGTGGGCTGGGAATTTAAAAACGAATTTCCCCAAAGGTCCAAAGTCAGTAGGGCTCAGCTTCTAATTACTCTGAACAATCAGCTTTTGCATCAGCCCTGCATCTCCCTCCCTGGCTAGCAGGATCCTATGGAGGGGGCACTGCCCTGCCCTTGGCCAACGTGGAGCAGGGGAGAGATGGGCAAGCCTCTGCTGCTTTCCTGGGACATGGCTTGCAGGAGATGAGTCTGGAACAAGCAGATCTTTAACTTTATCCTTGGTAATTATTAGCTTGATAATGGGTATCTGCTAGGTGTAACTGAATAGTGAACAGGTAAGACATTACTAGGCAGGAAAATATGAGTTAACTTTACAGCAGGGTAGAAAGACTTTAGAACCTGCAAACACTGATTGAGTCCCTATTTGGATGTGCCCTGTGCTGCCTCTCATACTGTGTCTTGCCTCTCCACGTGTGTCTGTATGTGTCCCAGCCCATCACTCACGTGTCTCTGTGGGTCTTTCTGTGTGTGTCTTTGTGGCAGTATGTGAGCTGCAGGTACACGGCATCTCCCTGTCTCTGTGTCTCTCTTCCGCTCATCTCTCTCTCTACTGCTCTGCCCCTATCCCACCCTCTCACACTACTAGAATCTGCTGACAGATGTGAAAACAGATGTCCACCCAAAAACTTGTACACAGATGTTCAAAGCAACACTATTCACAATAGCCAAAATGTGGAAACAACCCAAATGGAAAAACTGGAAAAATAAAATGTGATATATGCAGACATTGGAAGGTTATTTGGCCATAAAATAAAATGAGGGGCCGATCCATGCTACAACCTGGATGAACCTGGCAAACATGCTAAATGAGAGACGCCACTCACAAAAGACCACACGTTATAGGATTCCATTCCTGTGAAATGTCTAGAACAGGGAGATTTATACAGACAAAAGTAGATTAGTGGTTTCCAGGGGCTGGGGCAGAGGAAGGGGAGGGATGGGGTGACAGCAAAAGAGGACTGGGTTTCTCTTTGATGCCATGAGAATGTTTTAAGTTGACTATAGACTGGGCATGGTGGCTCACGCCTGTAATCCCAGCACTCTGGGAGGCTGAGGCAGGCAGACACTTAAGGTCAGGAGTTCGAGACCAGCCTAGCCAACATGGTGAAACCCGATCTCTACTAAAAACACAAAAATCAGCTGGGCGTGGTGGTGTGTGCCTGTAGTCCTAGCTACTTGGGAGGCTAAGGCAGGAGAATTGCTTGAACCCAGGAGGTGGAGGTTGCTGTGAGCCAAGATTGTGCCACTGCACTCCAGCTTAAGTGACAGAGCGAGACTCTGTCTCAAAATAGATAAGTAAATAAAGTTGACTATAGTGATGGCTGCACATATCTGAAGATACTGAAAACTATGAAATATTATACTTTACATGAATGAACTGCAGGGTATGTGAATTAAATCTCAAAGCTGTTAAACAACGCTGCTCACACATACGGTGTCCTTGAATGTGACGAAAACAGTGCTGGCTTTGGGACCTAGAATCCTGGAACCCAGTCCCAGCTCTGCCACATGTTTGCTGTGTGATGTTGGGCAGGAAGCATAACCTGTCTGAGCCTCAGGTTTCTCATTTAAAAAGACAGCAGTGATGGTGCTCCCCCTGCTATCCCCGAGTCACCCAGGGCTGAGTTAATGCATGTGAACGTTCCTGCCACAGAATAGGTGCTCAATCAGTGTTTGCAGGGGGGCCTAAGTCTTTCTACCCTGCTGTAAGGTTATTTTTTTCTGCCTAGTAATGTCTTACTTGTTCACTATTCAGCTACACCTAGCAGATGCCTATTATCAAGCTAATAATTACCAAGGGTGAAGTGAAAGATCTGCTTGTTCCAGTGACCGGCTTGTCAGAATGCTCTTGCTTTCTGCAGACTGAGCTTGTCAAAATATGCGGTCAGGGCTGCTTTGGCCCAGTGGGTCGAGCTATAACTTTCTTGTCTTCCAGTGCACAGAAAACCAGGGCCTTATGGTTCCTGCCACGCCTTGGATGACCTCTGTTTAATGAACAACTCATCTCAGCCGAAAACAAACAGAAAATTCCAGAAGGCTCTGAGGCATGCTATTCCACAGCCTCCGTCTCTCCATCCCATTCCTTTGCTGTGGAGGGAGGGAGAGTGGGTAGAGCCTTTATGGATGCATTTACGCATTCTCTGAAAAGAACCTATTTATATTGGTGATGGAAATGGCTTTTCCTTTCCTGCAATTATACTTTAACCAATTTGCTGAATAATTGCATTGCTCTAACTGAGGAAGTTTTACCTTGTACATTTTGCTGCAACCAATTTTCTAAATAATTGTATTGCTTTGGCTGGGGAGACTCTTGGAATTTGGAGGACACCTGACCTTAATGAGGAGAGCTTTTAAAAACTAAAGGCGGTGGCTCCTGTTCAGGTAGCAGAGCCTGCTCCTTCCCTGATTTTGGGTGTCACATGCTCCTGCATCCTTGCATCCCCTGGCAAAGACCATGACCGTCCTTAGGCTGGCTCTGCAGGGGTTGCAGTCTGCAAGTAGATAAGGTGGAGCCTTCCTGCCAGCCAGGATGTGTTTCTGATTCCCATTTCCCGACTCCTCCATCCCCAGGTGCTGCGCCTACAGGTCTCAGGTGGGCCCTGCACCAACATCCTTTCCTTCTTTTTGTTTTTTTTTTGAGACGAAATCTCACTCTGTTGCCCAGGCTGGAGTACAGTGATGCGATCTCCGCTCCCTGCAACCTCCGCCTCCCAGATTCAAGCGATTCTCCTGCCTCAGCCTCCGGAGTACCTGGGATTACAGGCACCTGCCACCACACCCAGCTAATTTTTGTATTTTTAGTAGAGACGGGGTTTTACCATGTTGGTCAGGCTGGTCTTGAACTCCTGATCTCATGATCTGCCCACCTTGGCCTCCCAAAGTGCTGGGATTACAGGTGTGAGCCACTGCGCCCGGCCCTTTCCTTTTCTTTTCTTTCTTTTTTTTTTTTTTTGAGGCGGAGTCTCGCTCTGTCGCCCGGACTGGAGTGCAGTGGCCAGATCTCAGCTCACTGCAAGCTCCGCCTCCCGGGTTCACGCCATTCTCCTGCCTCAGCCTCCCGAGTAGCTGGGACTACAGGCGCCCGCCACCTCGCCCGGCTAGTTTTTGTATTTTTAGTAGAGACGGGGTTTCACNAAATGCACAGGGCCCTTTTGCTTTTGTATCTTTCCGTTGAGCAAATGTGTCTCCCCTGGATAGTCAGCCAGGGCTGCTGTCCTGGGTGTGACCTGTGAGGTCACAGGGACCACGCTCAGATAGGCCCCCTCTTGGCTGGTGGGCTCTGCTGTCGCTGTCTTGAAATTCTTAATCATTACTACATAAGAATCCTCATTTTCATTTTGCAGTGGACCTTGAAAATTAGTCCTGAGTTCAGCCTTTTCCATCTTCCTGCCATTCCTTGTTCACTGACAAAACTTCAAGCAGAAAGTGGGCCAGAATGCAGGGGATTGAGAGCAGGCCAGGCTCTGTACCCTCAGGTCAGAGGGAGGCCAGGAAGGGTTTTGAGAGGTGCATCGATGGAAATTCATGCTTAAAAAGATCATTTAGGCCGGGCGCGGTGGCTCACGCCTATGATCCCAGCACTTTGGGAGGCCGAGGCCGGCGGATCACGAGGTCAGGAGATTGAAACCATCCTGGCTAACGTGGTGAAACTCTGTCTGTTCTAAAATACAAAAAATTAGCCAGGCGTGGTGGCGGGCACCTGTAGTCCCAGCTACTTGGAAGGCTGAGGCAGGAGAATGGCGTGAACCCGGGAGGCGGAGGTTGCAGTGAGCCCAGATCGTGCCACTGCATGCAGCCTGGGCGACAGAGCCTCAAAAAAAAAAAAAAGATCATTTGATTCCCATGTGGAGAATGAATTGGAAGGAGTTAACCTCTGATCCTCAGTTCGCAGCACCATAAGGTGGGCGTGATGATAATAGTCCCCACCTTCCCAAGCTGACTGATGTGTGATAATTAAATGGGCAAACATGCATAAGGTGGCTGGACACGGTAGACCCCCAATACATGGATGAGGAGTTGGTTAGGAAGTGATTGCAGATCTTCAGGGTAAATATGCTGGAGGCATAGGCCAGGGCCATGGATTACAGAGAGATTTAGGAGGTTAAGTTGATGGGATTGATTGGTGGTCGGTTGGATGTGGGGACCTGGGATGTGGAAGTGTACGGTGCCTCAGTATCTGATGTAGGTTCCTGAACACGGTGAAGCCAAGCCCAGGGACCTTCTCTACGAACCCCCACTTCCTTTTAAACTTCATGGCACTTACTTTTGCTCTTATTCGCATCATGTTGACAGAGCCAGCTTGGCATCAGCTAAAGAGGGCGGACCTGGGGCCAGCAAAGCTGAATTCAGATCCCGGTTCTAGCGATGATTAGCTGTGTGGCCTTGGGCATGTGGCTTCACCTCTCTGTGGCTCATTTTCTCTGTCTGGAAATGGAGACAGTGACCTCTGTGGCAGGGTCCTTGGAAGCTTAGGGAGGTAGTGTATGTTGGTGGTCTTCCCTGTTAGTTTTTTTTTTTTTTTTACTTCTTAAAACCTTTCCTTCAACTTTTATTTTAAGTTCTGGGGTACGTGTGCAGGATGTGCATGTTTGTTACATAGGTAAACGTGTGCCATGGTGGTTTGCTGCACAGATCATCCCATCACCTAGGTGTTAAGCCCAGCATGCACTAGCTATTCTCCCTGATTGTCTCCCTCTCCTCACCCCCTCACAGGCTCCAGTGTGTGTTGTTCCCCTGACCCAGTGTGTCTATGTGTTCTCACTGTCCAGCTTCTACTTATAAGTGAGAACGTGTGGTGTTTGGTTTTCTGTTCCTGTGTTAGTTTGCTGAGGATAATGGCTTCCAGCTCCATCTATGCCCCTGCAAAGGACATGATCTTGTTCCTTTTCATGACTGCATAGTATTCCATAGTGTATTTGTACCACATTTTCTTTACCCAGTCTATCATGGATGGGCTTTTGGGTTGATTCCATGTCTTTGCTATTGTGAATAGTGCTGCAATGAACATACGTGTGCATGTATCTTTATCGTAGAATGATTTCTATTCTTTTGGGTAGATACCCGGTAATGGGATTGCTGGGACAAATGGCATTTCTGCTTCTAGGTCTTTGAGGAATCGCCATACTGTCTTCCACAATGGTTGAACTAATTTACACTCCCACCAACAGTGTAAAAGTTCTCCTTTTTTCCGCAGCCTCACCAGCATCTGTTGTTTCTTGACTTTTTAATAATCGCCATTCTGACTGGCATGAGATGGTATCTCATTGTGGTTTGGATTTATATTTCTCTAATGATCAGCCATGTTGAGCTTTTTTTCATATGTTTGTTGGCCACATGAATGTTTTCTTTTGAGAAGTGTCTGTTCATGTTCTTTGCCCACTTTGTAATGGGGTTGTTTTATTCTTGTGAATTTGTTTAAGTTCCTTGTAGACTCTGGATATTAGACCCCTGTCAGATGGATAGATTGCAAAAATGTTCTCCACTTCTGTAGATTGTCTTTCACTCTGATGATAGTTTCTTTTGCTGTGCAAAAGCTCTTTAATTCGATCGCATTTGTCAGTTTTTGCTTTTGTTGTGATTGCTTTTGGTGCTTTTGTCATGAAATCTTTGCCTGTGGCTGTGTCCTGAATGATATCGCCTAGATTTTTTTGTAGGGTTTTTATAGTTTTGGGTTTTACATTTAAGTCTTTGATCCGTCTTGAATTAATTTTGTAGAAGGTATAATGAAGGGTCTTCCCCCATTCTTGTCACCCAAGTCTTTTTGTGAGTTGTAAGGTATAGAGAAATGACAAGAATAGGAACCCCTGGTGTGGAGTGTCCCTCTCGTGTTGCTCACAGGGCATCACGGTGCAGCTCTTCCTGGAGATATATCTGGGTCACAGTTCTGGCTCAGTGGAGGCTGTGTCAACACCCCATATTAGGAGCAAGTGATCAGTCCTTCTGTGTTTCCCACAATAGGGTGTCTTATTCCAAGGTGAACTTTGTGATTGAAAATCGGTCACTGGTGATGGAGCTCACTCTTCAAGACGTGGTTGAGAAGCACTGGAATTGACCCAGATGCAGTTTTCTTCCATCGGTGTGTTCAGAATTGCCCAGTAGAGATTTCTCACAGTCTGCAGTGCCAGGCTCCAGGCTTGCCTGTCTGCTTATCTTCATTCACTATCTGGTTGTTTCCAAAGCATTGATTCAGCACTGACTTTACAAAGTGCAGAGCTGGGAAGGGGATGACCCAACAGGAGAGAGATGCAGAGGATGTGGGGATATAGGGCAGGCCATGGATAAGTCCATCCAGCTTCTTATTAATGAGTCAGGAGAGGTGATTCCTGAGCAGGATTTGACAGTGGTTTTTGTGCCACTATGCATAGCAGCCCACTGATGAGTTTCTTCTCTATTCTAGCGACTCAGCAGGGTGCTTCGTGTATGTGGTCCTCAAGGGCAAATACTCTACTGGTTTACTATCTGGGAAGACTGAGGTTCAGAGAAGTTAGAAGACTTGCCCAACTACTTCCTTTTGTTTAAGGGTCTAATCCCAACTCTTGTGTAAATACGACTGCATGTGCTTATACTAACCCTGGCAATGCTAAAATTATTTTGTGTGTTTGCTTTTTCTAATTCCTTAGGAGACTCTCTTGTTAATTATTCTCAAGTTATTCAAATCTTTATTTCTTCCAAAGCTGAAGAATTGTAATTAAATGAACATTGTGCCATTCTCTTTTGATAGCATTTGTCTGTTCATCCATCTGTCCATATACCCATCTATTTTTTTATCCACCCATCTATCTCTCTACCTTTTCATTCACTGATCCATCTGTCTGTCCATCCTTCCATCCAACCACCCATCTATTCTTCTGTCTACCTATCCATCCATCCACCTCTCTATCCATCTGCCCACCCACCCATTCATTCACCCATCTATCCATCTATCCATCCATCTGTTTGTCCACTCATCCATTCATTTTCCTTCTGGCAAAGAAGAGCTAACATGAATCTAAATATACCTATCATCGTCCCTTTCTGAGGCTGCTATTACAAATGGGATGTGGCATTTTGGAAAAACTTGACAACTTACCCTTCATTTTACAGAAAGTCTCCCACATCATTTGTGTCTTTCCCTCCCAGGAATGTGAGCCGCCTTCCAACAGCAACATCACAGCATTCGCCCTGAAGGCCAAAGTCATCTACCCCATCAATCAGAAGTTCCGGGTGAGAGTCCTGAGCTCCATCATAGAAAGCCAGTTACTTCCGTCATGTGCCAGAGATTGGGAGGAAAGTGGGGGGATTAACTGTGCGATGTTTGGTCCTGTTTGAGGGTTTTATGGCAAGTTGTTTTAATAGGGATAATTTTGAGGCTTTGTAATGGAGCAAAACTTAGGGTTAATCTGTCTTACAGCAGTGTTATCAGGAGCAGGACATGCCCATGGTAAACATGGTAAGGAAGTTTCATGGTTCCTTGTATCCCCAGGGACATGAGGTGACAGCACAGTAGGACAGCTCCCTCTCTGCCTTTTTAACACTAATACAAACACTGATACCGACTCAGTTCTGAGCACTAATCCTCATTCACAGAGCTCTGGACTAATGCCAGCAACTGGCACTTACTGAACACTTACGTGCACAGGGCCAGTGTCGTGCTAAGTATTTGTCATGCATTAGGCAGTTCAACTTGGTGTTATGCCTATCAGGTAAATAATATTCTCTCCACTTTACACATAAGGAAACTGAGGCCCAGAGTGGCTAGTGACCTGAGGTCATGTGACAGGAAGTGGCAGAGCCTGAGTCAGACCCCAACACCTGTTTATGGTTACACCTTCCATGGCACTTCCAGGAGCCCTCAGCCTGGGAGGTGCTTTGTGCAAAAAAGTTTCCTAGTGAAATAAGTTTGGGAAAATGTGGCTTGCCTTCTTGGTGGTCAGGATGACGAGTTCTGGAGTCACAGCGACTCAGTCCTAACCCCATCTCAGCCGTTCACCGTGTGGTGCTTCCTGACTTCTCCTGCCTCAGTCTCTTTATCTATGAAATGGGGATGTTGGTGCTCCTGCCTTGCCCAGTTGTTTTGTGTGTTACACAGGATAACATACATAAGAGCTCAGAACAGCACACAACATCTAAGCACTCAGAACATGTTAGGATCTTTCAATTATTATTTACTTTTGAAGACAGCCAAAGCCTGTTGAAGGTTCTGAGAATTCCTGCACCAAAGGAATATGTTACCTTATTTAACACAGGCTTTCCCAAACTAATTTTTCCATGGAACCTTTGTGGTGAGCAGTAACTGGCTCATGGAACTGTTCCCTGGAACCCACATTGGGGACCATGTCCTTCAAGTGGTTGAAGGGTGGGACGGGTGGGTGGATAAAGGGCATTTCTCCATCCTCTGTGTAGGCCCTGCATGGGCCCTGGGGATCACGCCGTGGTCAGCAGAGCATCAGCCCCACCCTGGAGGCCCTCACTGCCTGGGTGGATCAGAATACACTGAGAATGCAGGACACTACGTGATGAAATAGGCAAGAGGCAGACGCCCAGGGACCTGTGCAGCCAGTATGGCGTCTGAAATCCATACCTGGAGGGAGGGACACTTCCACCCAGCAAACAACAAATGGGGGGTGTTTCAGGCAGGGAGACCAAAGTCTGGAAAGGCCCAGAATTATGAAGTGACCAGGAGCGTCTAAGCCAGAGCCACTTCAGTGTGGCTTGGGCCGCCAGAGGTGGAGGCTGACATTTGCTGGGCCCTATAGCTGTGCCAGGCCCCAGGCTGTGACCTCCTGTGGGCCTGGTGTGCATGGTGCTCCAGCTTCTTGATTAGGAGCATGAAGCCCGTTGGTGGGCAGGGGGCAGGAGGGTGACTCCTGCTCTGTGCAGGCGAAGGACAGGTGGTTGGCAGGATTCATGGAGGGAGCAGGCCAGGGGGTCGGACAGCAGCGAGAGAACTGGGTCAGGGCAAGCGCTGGCTGTGGAGGAGGTCAGAGTTGGCAGCTGGGAGGAGGGTGCAGCTAGGTGTCCGGGGCACAGATCCCGGTTGGCAGTTTAGGGGAAGGAGCCTGGTGCAGAGGGGCTGGCCTCATGAGGACAAGTGAACTGTGATTCGGGCCTTTGGGATGTGGGTGTGGCAGAACCTGGGATGGAAGCTCTGTGGTATCTGCTGGCACCCTGGCCAGTCTCCTCCAGCCAGGCCTTCCTGTGAGCGGCTAGCATGAGTCACTGGTAGAATTATGAGTACTAGATCAAATCCCCGAGGCATCACATGGAATGAGTGTGACTTTCCTACTGCCACCCCAGCCTCTGGCCGATGGCTCCTCCAACCCGTCTCTGCATGAAAACTTAAAGCAGGCTGTTTTGCCGCACCAGCCGGTAGAGGCCTCCCCTTCCAGCAGCCTGGGGAGCCTGAGCCAGGGTGAGAAGGACGACTGCAGCTCCTCATCCAGCGTCCACTCGGCCACCAGCGATAACAGGTTTCTCAGCCGCACCTTCCTCCGGGTGAACGCCTTCCCCGAGGTGCTGGCTTATGAGAGGTAAGGAGAGGGGGCGATGGAGGATGAGGCTTCCGGTCCTCTTGGAGTGGGCCAGGGGCTCACATCATTGTCAGAGGAGGAAACAGAGGCCCGGAGAGGTTCAGTGACTCTGCCAGGGACACACAGTGACCCAGCGTCACCGTCGGAGCCCCGGATGCATTTGTGCTGTGTTGCCCAACACTGGGGTTATGGAGTCAGGCCTGATCCCCGGGGAGAGACGACAAGGAGGCCTCATTTAATCACTGGCGTGCCCTTAGCTGCTGGTGAAGTTGATTAAGTGGGCAGAGTGCTAATCACTTTACAGGGATTAATGATCTCATGAGGATTTTGCCCAGTGAGGGGGAGCCTGGGACAGGTTCAGCAATCAATAAGTATTAATCAGTGAACGAATGAATTTCTCTTAATACCCCTGTGAAGGTCATACTGTCATTTCCCCCAGTTCACAAAGAATAAAGGGAAACGCAGAGAGGCTGCGTGACTTGCTGGTCACACAGCGGTTAGTGACGGAGCCAGGTTTGATCCAGCCCAGAACAGGGCTCTGCACATGGTAGGGGCTTAAGAAACTCAGGCTGGCAAGTTCATACACCAGGCCTCAGGCCTCTCTCTGCTCCACAATTCCGTGAATCTGAGGGATGGGATGAGCCAGGGCACAGCCTCTGCTCAGGGCTGCTGCAAAAAGACTGGGCTCAGCGCCTTGAGCCTGAAGGTGGCCCAGACAGAAGGGACTTCGTTAAAGAGGGGCCTTCTTGGATTGGCCAGGCCTGGCTTAGAATGGCTTTCTTTCAGCATTTGAACTTAGAGGATTTGAAATGGTTTGGGTGGGAGAGTCATCATTTAAAATGCATTTGCCTAAAGGGAAAAAAGGTCAAAGACTTTTACACTCTTCCGTGTATCTGCCCCTGCTGACCCTCTGATGGTCACTTGATTTCTCTGATTCTCTCTTCCCTGAGTCAGTTTCTGCATCTGTAAAATGGGCATGAGAATGTCTCCGCTAAGGCACTGAGGAAAGATGACATGTGATGATAGACATGAAAATGCTTGAGGTTGGGCACCATGGCTCACGCCTGTAATCCCAACATTCGGGAGGCCAAGGTGGGTGGATTGCTTGAGCTCGGGAGTTCAAGACCAGCCTAGGCAACATAGTGAGACCCCCTCTCTAAAATAAAATACAAAAATCAATGGGGTATGGTGGCACACGCCTGTAGTCCTGGCTACTCGGGAGGCTGAGGAGGGAGGATTGCTTGAGCCCAGGAGGTGGAGGCTGCAGTGAGCTGTGATTGTACCACTGCACTCCAGCCTGGGAGACAGAGCCAAACCCTGTTTCTGAAAAGGTAAGTAAATAAATTTTTTTTAAGAAAATACTCAAAGGAGGAAACGTCATTTTTATTTCTCTCCTTTCCCTCTCTCCTTTGGTTTTCTCTTGGAAGTCCCAGGCAGCTATGTCTCTGACACCAGCTGTTCTCTTCTGGCCATTAGTGGGTTTCAAACAGCTCATTAGATGCCTTCGTATAAACCTGGAGTAAGTGTAAGGACCTCAGCATGCTGCAGAATGAGAGTCTGAGGTAGAGTGTGCTGTGGCTTGTACTGATTAGGGACATGCCAATATCCTTACTCATCATTTCTGATACCCTGAAAGTCTTTTCCGATTCTCATTTTATTTTGCAGCGTAGACATCGACCTATGTATCTACAGCCTTCACTTAAAAGACCTGCTGCATTTGGACACAGCACTGAGGCAGGAAAAGCACATGGTAGGTGGAGATGTTCGCATTCCCTCCTTTTCGTGGGGACAGGAGCTGGGGCACAGGGCCTCTGGGTGCAGTGAGTCCCAGATACCCTTGAGAGGCAGACATCAGTGGAAACGGAGCCGCCACGAGGTAGGGAAGGCAGCACTGTCAGGCATCCAGACACACAATGGAAAAGTACTTCATGCCTGTTGGTGGAGCATGGCCTTGACTTTAACCAGAGCTGTAGGGGCCTCAGCAGAAAGATGCGTGCCTCCTCCCGGGGTACACCTCCTGCTGCAGATAGAGATAAGAGATATTTAAAAGAATAATATTTTTAAAGGAATGATAATAATGATAAGAATATTTATGAACATGAATTTTCTTGAGTCTTGCTATGTGCTAGGTCCCAGGAGTATTACACTTAAACCTCAGCACAACCCAGAGGGGCAGATGTCATTATCATGTCCACTCTGCAGGTGAGAACACTGTGGCACAGGGTGGATGACTTACTCAAAGTTATAAAGCTGCAGGGGTGGCGCTGAGATGAGAAGTTCAGTACCTTTTTATGGGGCCACGTGTTCTCTTGACTGAATGAACAAGAACTCAGAACTGTGGATGTGGGGAAAACAACATTAGTCTCTGCCAGGTGCACCTGGCCTCTGATTGCATCAACTGTAGACCTGAGCTGTGGGAAACCAGAGAGACGAGTCCCATTGTAGCTGCAGAACCCCGGTGGGTTTATTCAGGCATCAAGACCACAGCGGTTAAAAATAAGTGTTATTTCTCCATAAGGCACATTCTCTGAATTACTGATTGAGGGATGAGACCCTACAGAGAGAAGGCAGATGAGACAAAGGGGAGAGCTAGGAACAGAGGTGGACAGACACACAGATATGTCTACAGGGCACGCTTACAAACTGGAGAAGGGCAAGAACGTCACATTGGAGGCCAGGTGTGGTGGCTCACGACTGTAATCTCAGGCTTTGGGAGGCTGAGGTGGGAGGATTGCTTAAGCCCAGGAATTTGAGACCAGCCTGGGCAACATGGCAAAACTCTATCTCTACCAAAAACACAAACAAACAAACACTTAGCCTGCTTCAGTGGTGCATGCCTGTAGTCCCAACTACTCAGGAGGCTGAGGTGAGAGGAATACTTGAGTCCAGGAGATAGAGGCTGCAGTGAACTGTGATCACACCACTGCACTCTGACCTGGGTGACACAGCGAGATCCTGTCTCAAAAAACAAAAACAGAACAAGAATAGCACACTGGGGATGTGCCTGAAAGAAACTTGGGCTCTGTGTGAGCGGGACTGACTGGCCTCATAAACGGGTGCCAATGTTTGAAATCGTAAATATGCTAGAATTCAAGAAATAGAGCATGGCCCTTCATCCCCTCTACCCCCAGCCCCATGGAGGTCCCTGGATGGGGGCCACCAGGCAGCCTGTGTCTGCAGCCTGCCTCAGTGAGCTACACCCGGCCTTGGCTGTTTTCTCCAAGGCTCCATGCTCCCTGGGAGGACCAGTTGTTTCTGGGCTCAGAGCCTGTCCAGTTGGTGAGCAGAGTAGTCCTGGCCAGCCTCGCCCCACAGCCAGCGAGTGCCCACGGGGAGCACCCTGCAGTCCTGGAGGGAACGTTCACCATCACTCAGCATCCAGCACAGGGGCACGGCCTCTGCACACTGACAGGCACGATGTCAGACACCAGGGGCGGCCTCTGCCTTTGTGGAGCCCACTCTCTGGGGCAGTGGGGAGGGCAGTAAACAGAGGTCACAAAATAAACAGTGGCAGGCAGCATGACAAAGGCCTGTGACAAAGCACCATGTGAGTGTGAAGGGGGCACCTGTGGGAGTATAGAGCTGGGGAGATGGTCAAGCTTCCCTGCAGGGAGTCTCATGGGCGGAAACCCAGGGAAGTTCCAGGAACACTGGATTAAGGGAGAGAGACCTGGGCTCTAGTCCACCCTTTGACAACTAGGAGCTATGTGACTTTGGGTAAGTTGCTTCACCTCTGGGCCACTTTAGGAAAGGCTTAAAGAAAACCTCCTTTCAATTATTGCTATATGGAGTTACTGGGAAGTCAAGCTCTCCCACTTTGAGAGGGTTCTGTGGGTAGAACTCTGGGCTCCATGTCACAGCTGTGTGACTGGCATGGTCATAGCAGCGATTATTCTGCATGTACACTCTGGTAGGCTCGGTGCTGTAAATCTTCTTTAAAGGTTTACGTGCCACTTCACTAACAAGGAACCTGAGGCTCAGAGAGGTTAAGTCACTTGCCCAAGGTCACACAGCTGGTGATGGCAGAATCAGACCTGGACAAGGTCTGAGTGCAAGGCCCCTGCATGCCCAGGTGTAGCCCTGCACCCTGGACGTCAAAGGTGCTCAGGAGAAATGTGTTGCACGTGTGATTGGCACCGCCCTGAGAGAGCTGCTTCCCAGCACAGTCCTTCCTGCTGTGAGGAGCACAACTCTGTTGTCGAGTGCTGGGACTGTAAGAACCTGAGGAGCCGCTGGGAGCTGTGCTGCCAGGAGACCTAAAGCTCTATATCCCTGGGAGAGATGAGCTGGGGTTCAGAAGTTATTCAGACCACATGAGGCCCTCATGCGTCCCAGAAGCTTGGAGCTCCCTGGCTGGCCCTGAGGAAGAAGAAACTGGCTCTGGGTTCGTCCAAGAGGCAGGAGAAGCTGGAGTGTAACCTCTATAAAAAGATTGGCCAGGATGAGAACAGATGGGGGGCACCAGCACTAGGGGGTTCTCATGGTGCTGGAATATTACTTTGATTGTGGCTGCGCTTATGTGAATCTATACATGGGGTAAAATTGCATAGAACTACATACACACACATGCACACACATGCACACACGTAAATGTGCATAAAGATGGGTGAAAACTGAATAAGGCCTGTAGACAGCGGTATTCAACCAATGGCAGTTTCCCAGTTTTGATACTGCACCGTGGTGACATCAGAACCACTCCTGGGGGAGGAGCACATGGCACTTGGTGCAGACACACCTGGCGTTATTGCATTTCACTTAATTGTGCTTCAGAGATGCTGCATATATATATATATATATAT
>NW_016808732.1:1110181-1148436 GCF_001698545.2 Rhinopithecus bieti
TTTAACAAATTGAAGGTTTTTGGCAACTCTGCATCCAGCAGGTCTATTGGCTCCATTTTTCCAACAGCACATGCTCACTTCATGTCTTTGTGTGACATTTTGTAATTCTTGCAATATTTCAGACTTTTTCATGATTATTGTATGTGTTATGGTGATCTGTGATCAGTGGCCTTTGACGTTATGATTGTAATTGTTTGGGGACACCACAAACTGCATCTGTATGAGACAACGAACTTAATTAATAAATGTTCTGTGTGTTCTGACTGCTCTACCAACTGGCCATTCCCTCTCCTTGGGCCTCCCTATTCCCTGAGACACATTAATATTGAAATTAGGCCAGTTAGTAATGCTGCAATGGCCTCTAGGTGTTTGAGTGAAAGAGAGTTGCATGTCTCTCACTTTTAAGTCAAAAGTTAGAAATTATGAAGCATAGTGAGGAAGGTAGCTCAAAAGCTGAGATAGGCTGAGAGCCGGGCTTCTTATACCGCACAGCTGAGTTGTGAATGCAAAGAAAAAGTTCTTGAAAGAAATTGAAAGTGCTGCTCCAGTGAACGCACAAATGATAAGGAAGCAAAACAGCCTTATTGCTGATATGGAGGAAGTCTGAGTGGTCTGCATAGAAGATCAAACCAGACACAAAATCCCTTTTAGCCAAAGCCTAATCCAAAGCAAGACCCTAACCCTTCAATTCTGTGAAAGCTGACAGAGGTGAGGAAGCTGCAGAAGAAAAATTTGAAGCTAGCAGAGCATGAGGTTTAAAGAAAGAAGCTGTCTCCAGAACAAATAAAAGTACAAGATGCAGCAAGTGCTGATGGAGAAGCTTCAGCAAGTTACCCAGAAGATCTAGCAAAGATCATTGAGGAAGGTGGCTGCCCTAAATAACAGATTTTTAATGTGTTTGGAATAGTACAAGGTGGTCATGGAAGAAGATGCCATCTAAGACTTTCATAGCTAAAGAGGAAAAGTCAGTACCTGGCTTCAAAGCTTCAAAGAACAGGCTGACGCTCTTGTTAGGGGCTAATTCAGGAGATGACTTTAAGTGGAAGCCAGTGTTCATGCACCACTCTGAAAATCCTAGAGCCCTTAAGGGTTATGCTAAGTCTACTCTGTCTGTGCTCTATAAATGGGGCAACAAAGCCTGGATCACAACACAGTTGTTTATAGCATGATTTAAGCCTACTGTTGACACCTACTGCCCAGAGAACAAAATTCTCTTCAAAATGTTACTGGTCATTTTCAAAACCCCTGGCCACCCAAGAGCGCTGATGAAGATGTACAAGGAAGTTAACGTCATTTTCATGCCTGCTAACAACATTCATTCTGAGCCCATTGATCAAAGAGTCATTTCAACTTTCAAGTCTTATTATTTAAGAAATACATTTCTTAAGGCTGTAACTGCCATAGACAGTGATTCCTCTGAAGGATTTGAACAGTGGAAATTGAAAACCTTCTGGAAAGGATTCACCATTCTAGATACCATTGAGAATATTCATGATTCATAGGAGGAGGTCAAAATATCAACATGAACAAGAGTTTGGAAGAGGTTGATTTCTATCCTCATGAATGACTTTGAGGGGATTCAAGACTTCAGTGGAGGAAGTCATTGCAAATGTGGAAATAGCAAGAAAACTAGGATTAGAAGTGGAGCCTGAAGATGGGACTGAGCTGCTGCAATCTCACGTTGAAACATGAATGGATGAGGAGCTGCTTCTGATTGATGAGCAACAAAAGTGAGGTTTCTAGAGAAGGAATCTGCTTCTGGTGAAGATGCTGTGAACGTTGTTGACATGACAATGGATTTAGCATATTATATAAACTTATTTGGTAAAGCAGCTGCAGGGTTTGAGAGGATTGACTCCAAGTTTTGAAGTTCTACTGTGGGCAAATTGCTATTGAATAGCGTGGCATGCTGCAGAGAAATCTTTTGTGAAAGGAAGAGTCAGATGATGTGGCCAACTTCAGAGTTGTCTTATTTTAAGAAACTGCCTCAGCCACCCTAACCTTCACCCACCCTAACCTTCAGCAACCACTACCCTCATAAGTCAGCAGTCATCAACATTGAGACAAGACCCTCCACCAGCTAAAAGATTACAACTTTTTTTTTTTTTTTTTTTTTTTGAGACGGAGACCTCAGCTCACTGCAACCTCTGCCTCCTGGGTTCAAGTGATTCTGCCGTCTCAGCAGCTGGCACTACAGGCCTGCACCACCACACCCAGCCAATTTTTGCATTTTTAGTAGAGACGGGGTTTCACCATGTTAGCTAGCATGGGTCTCGATCTCTTGACCTCGTGATCTGCCTGCCTCCACCTCCCAAAGTCCTGGGATTATAGGTGTGAGCCACCGTACCCAGCCCAACAACTTTTTTTTAATAATCATCTTAGGCTCAGATGATCATTAGCATTTTTTAGGAAGAAGGTATTTTTAAAATTAAGGTATGTACATTTTTTAGACGTACTGCCATTGTACACTTAAGCTACAGTATAGTGTAAACATAGCTTTTGTATGCACTGGAAAACCCAAAAATGTGTCTGACTTGCTTTATTGTGATATTCACCTTACTGAGGTGGCCTGAAATCAACCCTACAATATCTCCATGGTATGCTTGTATTATTTTTGTACCTTCATTTGAGTCTATAACTATCTCAGAGTTGGCACTATGGAAAGGGAGAGGATGAGGGCTGTAAACATTACTGATTCATTTGGGGTCAGGAAGAAAGTAGATTCGAAACTAACATCTTGCAAAAATAATGTTGTTGTATCTTATACCATATCAATCTTCAGTGGGTAGAAAGCCACTTTCTTCTTAGAGCTCATTGTCATTGGCAAATACAATGAAGGTTGGTGGGCAGAGTTCTGGGTTCGAATCTCAGCTCTATCGCGTGTGGCTGTGTGGCAGGAGGCAAGTGGCCCCTGCAAGTTGCTGGGCATTTTCTCATCTGCAAAATGGGGAAGAGGGTACCAACCTCCCCGCATGCCATGGAGATCAAGTGATAGTATATATAATACATATATTAGCCTGGCACAGAAGAGTGATTAACAAGCCTTAACCCATTAAAAGAAGGATCAAAAACTGTGGCCCTTGAGCCAAATCTGGCCATGCCCCTTCCTTTCCATATTGCCTGTGTGGCTGTGTGGCATATGCCTCAACTGCAGAACTGAGTAGTTGCAAAAGAGGTCGTATGACCTGCAAAGCCAAAAAAAATTTGCTGTGTCACCCCTTACTGAAAAAGTGTGCTAAACCCTACATTTAAAAATGCCTTACCAGGGTGGGTGCAGTGGCTCATGCCTGTAATCCCAGCACTTTGGGAGGCGGAGGCAGGCAGGTTGCATGAGCTCAGGAGTTTGAGACCAGCCCGGGCAACACGGAGAAACCCTGTCTCAAAAAAAGAAGAAAAAAAAAAAAAGCCTTACCAGTTCATAACAGAAAAAGAAAATGCCTTACCATACAATTATATCTAAGTGACCTTTGACAAAGAGGCAAAAGCACTTCAATGGAGGAATGATGAGCTTTTCAATAAATGGTACTGGAGTAATTGGACATCCATAAACAATAAAAATGACAAAAGAAGCTCAACCTAAACTTCAT
Organism: Rhinopithecus bieti; assembly: GCF_001698545.2. NCBI lineage: Eukaryota > Metazoa > Chordata > Mammalia > Primates > Cercopithecidae > Rhinopithecus > Rhinopithecus bieti. The sequence continues at coordinate 1,113,769 of NW_016808732.1, forward strand.
ACCTAATACAAAATTTAGCTCAAAAGGGATCATATACTTAAATGTAAACAATAAACTATAAATCTTTTAGGAAAAATATTGCCGGGCATGGTTGATTCACGCCTATAATTCTAGCACTTTGGGAGGCCGAGGTGGGTGGATCACTTGAGGTCAGGAGTTCAAGACCAGCCTGGCCAATGTGGTGAAACCCCACATCTACTAAAAATACAGAAATTAGCCGGGTGTGGTGTCACATGCTTGTAATCCCAGCTACTTGGGAAGCTGAGGTGGGAGAATCGCTTGAACCCAGGAGGTGAAGATTGCAGTGAGCCAAGATTGCACCACTGCACTCCAGCCTGGGCGACAGAGTGCTACTCCATCTCAAAAAAAAAAAAAAAAAGAAAAAATGTAAGAGAAAATCTCCAGGATTTAGACCTAGGCAAAGAGTTTTTAGACTTGACACCAAAAGCATGACACACAAAAGGAAAAATTAACTGGAACTCATTAAAATTTAAAACTTTCACTTTGCAAAAGACCTCGTTAAGAAGATGAGAAGACAAGCTACAGAGTGAGAGGAAATGTTTGCAAAACAGATGTCCACCAAAGGACTAGTACCTAGACCAGATAAGGAAATTTCCAAACTCAGCTGAAGACAGGAAACAATCCAGTTAGAAAATGGGAAGGACATGAACAGATACTTCACCAAAAAGGATATATAGATGGTAAGTAAACGCATTAAAAAGGTGTTCAATGTCATTAAGCCAGTATGAAAATCCAAGTTGAACTCACAATAAGATATCACTACACACTTGTCAAAATGGCTAAAATAAAAAATAATGACAACACCAAATTCTGGCAAAGATGTGGAGAAACTGGATCACTCATACATTGCTGATGGAAATATAAAATGGTACCTGCAGCCATACTGGAAAACATTTTGGCAATTTCTTATCAAACTTAAATTGTAATTACCAGAAGACCCAGCAATTGCACTTGTGGGCATTTAGCTCAGAGAAATGAAGACTTACATTCACACAAATGTTCACAGCAGCATTGTTCATAATAGGCCCAAACTGGAAATAATCCAGATGTCTTAACAAGGGTGAATAGATCAGGAAATTGTGGATACAGCCCCCTCTTTACTTTCCTGAGTATCCCCACTTATGGGAGGGTCCTTCCTGGTTTAAAGGACATCTCCATCCATTGAAACAGGAGACTGACATGGATAACTTTGTATTTCCAGTTCCATACAACTATCCCCCTGATTCTTCCTTCAAAGAAGCAAACCCTCCTTTGCTTTTTATATTTGCTTTACACATGGAAATGGGGATGTGGAGGGCCTTGCACAGAGTAAGCACCTAATATTTGTTGAATACATGCATGAGGAAGAAATGAAGCTTTTTTAGGAAGCTTTATGAAAATGTAATCCATTATGGGCCATTGTCATAATTTATAATCTGAGATCCTTTCCTTCAGCAAAAAATATGTGTGAAGAGAGGGTGAAAGAGAAGAAAAGAAGGAGAGAGGCAGCAAGGGAGGGAGAAAGATACAATAGAAAGCAAAAGACAAAAATACCATTGGTTAAACTTTTCTTTTGTTATCTTTCCTTTCTTGGCAATAGATGTTTATTCAGATTTTTAAAATGTGCCTCCTTGACCTTCTTCCTAAAAAGAAGTCAGATGATGAATTATACCAGAAGATCCTTTCAAAACAGGAAAATGTAAGTCTTCAACCCATGTTTCAAGGTAACTTAAAAATAGTTTATTATAATATATACAACTTATGACACAAAAGTATTTTTCTTTCATGTATAAAATAGCTTGTTACAATATATACTTTTTAACACAGTATAGTGAAATATAAAAGTATGTATACAAATATTTTAAAATGTGTATTAAAATTTGGAATACTATTTACAGCGAAGAGAAGAATATTGGTCATATCTACTACTCAAAGACGGTCACTGTTAATTTTTTTTCTGCACAAGTTTGGGATATTTTTAAAGACATAATTTGTTTATTGGTTATAGCTATGTATACTACTTTGTATTCTATTCTCAGTCTTTTATGGAAAGTTTATTTTGTTTCATGCGCAGCAAAGAATCAGGGCTTGGAGTCAGATTGATTGAGGTTGGTATCCCGGTTTTATCTTTTACAAGCTCTCGGAATCCTAGTTTCATTTTTGTGCAATGAGATAATTCTGTTCTGCGAGAGTGCAGAAAGGATAAGAGAGATGTGTATGATGCACCAAAGCAATGTCATAGTTAGACTGTGAATATGTGAAGGCTGCTATCATCCTCATTATCACAACCACCACCAAAAGCATCATTATCTTATCACCACCATTTTTATTTTGTACCACCATCATCACCACTACTACTATCACAGTTCTCTTTTTCATCATGTCATTGTTGTCATCACCATCACCACCATCATCTTTGCTATTGTCACCACTGACATCATCATTCTGTCTTTTCCACCATCATCATCATCCTCATGACCAAACTATCTTCACCAACAAATCACATCTTCCTCATGTCCTATACTGGCATATACCATCACATCCAGTGAGCATCATTTTTATCATTGTTGTAATCATTGCATTCTCATTACTGCCATCACCACCATCATTGTCTTTCATTACCACCAATAAATCATTATTCCTTGTCCCTCATGTGCCATCACCACTCCAATGTTGCAGGGCAGGCAAGCTCCAGAATAGTTGTAGCCTAGGAGGGTACTTGACTTCACTTAGGAAGTCTTTTAAGTGGATGGTGCCCTCCTTGTGGAGCCAGGACCAAACCTATAGGTGGGGCTGGTGTCCAGAGTTGGTAACAGTATGGGGCTTGGCAACTGTAATTATACCCTTGTAAACCCACTTTCAATTACGTGCAAATTAAAGGGCAGTTCAGCGCAAATGAGAGACAATGGTTATTTAGAACTTTCTAAAAAGGGGATGTAACCTTCTGGGTTTGTTTGCCATGGAAAGGGGTGGTAACTTGGGTTGTTGACCCATGCCATTTGTAATCTGGGTTGTCTGGTGGGAGTGTCTTATGCTAATGCGCAATGAGAGCAGGAAGGATCACTTTCATCACCATCCACTGGTTCCTGCGGGTTCCTTCACTTATCCTGTCTGTGACCAGATCCCGTTTTGATCAAGCAGAGTTGATGATCAGAAAACAAGTCCTGCCAGTCCCTCTATCTCACCTTATCCTCACCCATCATTGTCATCCCATTATTCCTCAATTACTACGTCAACCAGCCTCTTCTTCATCATCCCCTGCCATCATTTTCATTCATCATCATTGTTTATTGTCATCATCTCAATTACCGCCATCATCATCGCATCCATTGTCATGAAATAGTCTTCATCAGCACCACCATCCATCACCATCTTTATTTTATTTTTTTTTGGGACGAGTCTCGCTCTGTCGCCCAGGCTGGGATTGCAGTGGCCGGATCTCAGCTCACTGAAGCTCCCGCCTCCCGGGTTTACGCCATTCTCCTGCATCAGCCTCCCAAGTAGCTGGGACTACAGGCGCCGCCACCTCGCCGGCTAGTTTTTTTTATTTTTTAGTAGAATGGGGTTTTCACCATGGTTATGCCAGGTGGTCTCGATCTCCTGAGCTCGATGATCCGCCCGTCTCGGCCTCCCAAAGTGCTGGGATTACAGGCTTGAGCCACCGCGCCCGGCCCATCATCACCATCTTTATCAGCACCACCATCATCACTGTCTTTATCATCTTTAATGCTACCTCTACCTTCACCTTCCTTAGAGTCCTCATCATCATCATCATCATTGTTCTTGTTCCCACCACCGTGAGACCTGGGGGTTTGGGAAGGGATGCTGCTTCTTTACTCCACTGGATTCCATGAGGAAGGGTGACTCACTGCATCCCAGGAAGGAGGAAGGACATCATTGTCTTCACTGTCATCCTCAGTACCACCACCATGGTCATGCTCCTCAGGCAGTGCACATGGGTCTTGACATACATTATTTCATTTAATAGTTATGACAACCCTGTGAGTGGCCATTATTATTTTTGTTTTACAGCTGAAGAAACTGAGACTCCATGAGTTCAAATGACTTTCCAATGGCAAAAATGATAATGATGATGATGACATTTATAATTGTATTAGGAATAATGAAGCAATACTGTCTGTTATAATGGAAAGAATAAGAGCCCTGAAGTCTGCAGACCTCAGATGAAATTCCATCTCTACCGGTTAAACAAGGCTGTTTGAACTTAAGCAAGCACGTTGATTATCATAGTGGCTACTATTTGTCTAGCCAAGTGATTTAAATGCATAATTTCATTTAACACGTGCAGTAACCTTAAAACTTTCAGAAGAGGACAAGGAGTGCCCAGAATTTGGAAGAGTAAGGACAAGCCTAGCGCTGCCCCTTCCTGCCTGGGCATCTTTGGACAAACTATCTTACCTTCCATAAACTATCTTTCTCACGTGGAAATGGGTCATAATTTCTCTTTTGCAGAGATGCTGTGAGGATTAGAAAACACATATGGCCTCAGCTTGGGTCTTCTATAGTAGTTTATATCGATGTTATTTTTCCTAGTGTACCTGGACCCATTCCACACTGTTGGCAATGTGACAATGAACATAGAGAAAATAGAACTGTCTCCCACACTCTATATTGGGGTTTGTAGGACTCTATACTTAGGACTCACCTTTTCCTTCCTGAGTTCAGAATCATTTGAGAGAGTCAGCAAGACAGATATAGAAATGTAGCTTTATTACTGATATAGAGGCCAGCTTGGAGGACGTGGTTTCAATGCACAGCTCTCATGGCTTCCTAATACTGAATCCCAGATTTCACTCAATTGCCTAGCTAGTAATGGGCAATGCTGGGCCACCTCAGACTTCCCCACACAGAAACAAGGCCTTGGCTACCCAGTTCACTCTAGGCTGAGATCACACTAGAGCAGTGGCCTCCCCTGATTGGCCCATCACAAACAGGAAGAGGCTGGGCAAGCTTCCGGCTTTTAAACCAACCAATCAAATACACACCGCTTCCTGCCCTGGGGTGTCATTCTTCCCCAGGAAAACCAGAAGAGGAGCAAAGAAACATTCCTTCCCAACCCACTGGATGTCATGATATTTTCCAGGACTTCATAATGATTGAAAGATTCTATTTTATTGATTTTGAAAGTATGGTATAATTTTTTTTTTTTTGAGGGAGGATATAGAAGAAAATAATTCATTATTCTTGAGGCTCTATGTTTAATGAGAAAATTAGTTTGTTGCTAATAGGTTTATTATCAAACCTCATGTACAACAACCCCCAGAGCATTTAACTATTGTTTAAAATATTTTGTGAAATGTGAAAATAAAAGCATTTATTTTCTAGAATTTAAGACACACTAAACTTTTTCTTTGTTTATTTGGTTTTTTTTTTTCTTGTTCTTCAGGATTTGGAGGATCTAGAAAAGGGACTTCAGGTCAAACTGTCAAACACAGAAATGTCGGGGGCTGGTGACTCTGAGTACATCACTCTGGCTGATGTAGAAAAGAAGGAGAGAGAATACTCTGAACAGCTAATCGATAATGTGCGTGCCGGACTTTCTTTCCTGTACACAAATTTTGGTTTCTAAAACAGTTAAATTGGCTAAATTAGAGAGATGATCGTTAGAAGTGTGCCTAATACTTGAATTCCCCTATCGCATTCTGCCCTAGAGGCAGGATCCAGTTTCTGATGCTAAGTGATAGGGAAGAAGTAATTAAGCAGCAACAATTCACAAAGGGAGATTTATTTTTTATATCATGAATTATCCTCATTTAAATTTCAGATTGGTCTTTTTGTCATTCAAAGCAAAGATTGCTATAACCCTTGCTGTCATCACTGCCCTTTGGAATAGAGTAGAAGAAAGCTGCTAGGCATCGCTCGTGAAAGCATGTTTTAAATTCCAGACAGAATGGCTTCCCTGAAACATCTTTTTTCTTTTGGGTTCTACCACCCTCTGTTCATATACTATGTATTAAACAAACATGTCCTTGGCACTCGCTCTTCACCAGGGATTGTGCTCGGCACTGGGGACTCAAAACCATTTAGACATGGCCCTGCCTGAGAGAGGCCAGGAGAGATGAACAGGTGAGCAGATGAGGGCTTCACAGGGTGACATGTCTTGTAATAGAAGGAAGCACAGGAGAAGGCCCAAGGCAGGCACAGTGGAGGGAAGAGTTCGTTTTACCCCAGACTTAGGAAAGCCTCCATGGAAGAAGGGGCCATGGAGAGGCTGGCTGGGAGAAGTGTGGGTGCTGGCCAGTGATGAGGCAGAGACAGGAGCTAAAGAGGGCTGAGAGCAAGTTTGAGGTAAGGTAAAGCCAGAGGGATCTGGCCAGAGGGCTTCTGTCTTATGCCAGCGAGGTGGGAGTCACTGAAGCTTTGAAGCAGGGGGTAGCTGGGTTCAGCTTCTCCTTTAGAAGGGCTGCCTAGGCACTGAGTGGAGGGTGGTGAAGAGCTACTGGGCTAGTCCAGCAGGAACTTTATTAAAGCAACTGTAATAGGACGGAGAGGTGAGGAAACGTGTGAGAGAAGCTGTGGTGGTCTACCAAGGCGCGGCAGGTGGGGAGGAGGAGGGGGTCCAGGGTCAGTGCTGCTAAAATAAGGGCCCCAGAGCAAGAAGCTCATGGGAGGGAGGGAGCTAGTGCTCCTCTCCTCTGAATAGGTCCAGTGTTGAGAGGAGAGGCTTGGAGATGGTGGGTCTCCATGAGAGCCCAGGTTAGAGGACCTGGAGGGCTAGAAAGTTTTTAGAACTGTGGACCAGGATACTGGTCCCATGGTCCACAGAACCCCCACTGCTGTGTGCAGCATCTTGTCCATGTCTGCCTTTCTCAGGGAGAGGGTTCGAAGTTTTCATAAGATTCTCCGAAGTATTGATGACCTCCAAAAATGGTGATCTCTGGCCTAGAAATGTGTGTAAAATGGGAAGAGAAAAGAGCTTGGTGTCAAATCTTGAATCCTGCCCATATTTAAGGAGGAGGGGATGAGAAGAATTGGGACAAGAAAGCAAAGGAGGAATTAGATGGGCTTTGCAGAAGCAGGAGAGTCAGGTCACAGACGCCAAGAGAATCAGGCAGAGCAGGGTGTGCAGAGTTGGCGTAAGCAGTTGGTGTAAGCAGAGCAGGGTGTGCAGAGTTGGCGGTGTGACAGTCTGCAGTCTCATGTCAGGTGGGAGGCATGTCATTTGATGGCTCCAAGGGGAAGAGCAAGGTTAGAACATGAGGGTGCCAGGCAGGTTTGAGGTCCCTCTTGGCAGGGATGGGAGGAGGAGCTGACCAGCAGCATGTGTGGGGTTTACTGGGAGGCGATGGGGCCCTGAGATGGGAAACTGCATTGATGGGGGGTGTTCATCTGGGTGCAGGCTTCCTCCTGGCAGAGCCAGACCAACGCAGCAGTTGAGGCTGACAGAGTTTCATGACCTTGAGTCACAGCAACAAGATCAGCATGGGTTTCTGATGCCACTAACCCCTGCCCCCTCCCATGCCTGGTCCAGCCAGATGTGTCCATTTCAGCCTCTGAGAGGCTGAGCTGAGATGGAGGCAACCCCAGCCGTGGAGTTAAATGGGACTGAGCCAAATCCTGGTTTTCATTGGCTCCATGACCTCTGACAAGTGACCTGACTCCCCCGAGCCTGTTCCTGCATCTCCGGATAGATACTTTATCATGATATCAAATGTGTGAAGCACAGAGCCTGGTGAACAGCCTGTGGGCCATGAGGGAAAGTTGTTCAGATTCCTAGTGTCATTGTCCTTAGAGCTCTGACTGGCTGTGATGATGCGATTAGACCTCCTGCATTCTAAGCCACTTGGGAATTCCCAGCTCTGCTCCTGATAAAATGAGGGGGAGGGAAGATTTTAAAGCCAAATGTTTTCATGGTCAGCATCATCTCTGCCATATTAAGCTTTTGTACTTTTAGGACAAAAACTAATATTTAAACATCAGTTTATGCGTTTACTTCCAGGAAGTATTTAATCCCTTTTAAAATTCCCAAAGCTTCTATGAGCACATTGTCACATTTCGTCTGCCCCTAGGTAGCTGTAATGACCCGTGCAAGAGTCTGTAGGCTGGACAAGCTACTGCTTTCTTTCCTTAGCAGCAGTGCTCTTGTGTCTGCTGAAATGCCGTCGCAAAACTGACTGGCACTTGCAATGGAACCAGAAGGAACTTTACTGTAGAATGTGATTGTTGCCAAGATAAACTCACTGAAATTGTAGAATCGTTTAGAATCCTTATTTGTGATAAGGAGTGAATTGTAATTCCCAAGCATGCACCATTTGGCTTTCTTAAGTAAGTTTTTCCCTCACTTCATGTTGCTTGTGCTCTTTTCACAGATGGAAGCTTTCTGGAAACAGATGGCAAACATCCAGCACTTTCTTGTGGACCAGTTTAAGTGTTCCAGCTCCAAAGCCCGACAGCTCATGATGACTCTGACGGAAAGAATGATTGCCGCCGAAGGGCTATTGTGCGATTCTCAGGAGCTGCAGGCTCTGGTAATGCTGGAGGGGGCGGGAGGAAACATAAAGATATTCAGACTAGAGATTTGGAATCTCGAGGCTTGACATCATTAAATCTAACAGATTCATGTTGTAGCTGGTTATGTAGAGCCTCAGGGGAAAAAAACACAGTAAATTCACTCATCTATCCATGTATTCATCCATTTATTTATTATCCATCCATCCACCCAGCCATCCACCCATTGACCCTTCCATCCATCCATCCATCCATCCATCCACCCACCCACCCATCCATCCACTCATCTACCCATCCACCCGTCTACCCATCCATCCATCTGCCCTCCCACCCATTTATCCACCCATCCATCTGCCTTCCCAACCGTTTATTCATCCATCCATCCATCCATCCACCCACCCACCCATCCATCCATCTGCCCTCCTACCCATTTATCCACCCACCCACCCATCTACCCATCCACCCATCCATCCACCTACTCATCCATCCATCCATCCATCCATCCATCCATCCATCCATCCATCCATCCATCCAATGAGTGAAGACTCTGGCCAGCTCAGTATTACTACAGCATAGAACCCTGGTCCTAAACTTGAAATTACACATTGAAATTATCTGGGGAGCTTTAAAAAGTACTGATTCTTGGGCCCCAGATGGGTCTTCATCCCAGAGTTTCTGACTTAATCAGACTGGGGTGGAACCTGGCTGGGCACTGGGGTTTTTAGAGCTCCCCAGTGATGACAGTGGGCACTGGGGTTGACGCCCGCTGGTGTAGACACAGCATTGATTTACTTTCCTGACTGCCCTGTTTTGCCTGCAGAGTTCTTTAACAATGCCTTTTCCTGGCCTTCACTCTGAGGTTCTGATGTGATTGATCTGGAGTGGAGGCCCTGACATTGTGGGTTTTAAAACTCTGTGAACTGTTCTGATGGGAGGCCAGGGATACAAACCCCTGATACATGAGTGTCCAACCTTTTGGCTTCCCTGGCCGCATTGCAAGAAGAATTGTCTTAGGCCACATATAAAATACACTAACACTAACAATAGCTGATGAGCAAAAAAACCCCCAAAACAAAAAAGGTCCCTGCTTGTTTTTATGAAGCCTGTCAACCACAGGTAAGCAAAAAAGTCCTCACATTCAAAGGGTTGGACGCTTATAGGAGAGAAATCTGCAAATCCAGCTTTGACTCTGAGCTCTGTTGTTAGGAGCTGTGTGATCTTGAACACATTACTTAGCCTCTCTCAGCGTCTGTTCCTCTATTTATAACATAATAGTGCTAAGAGTTGCCACAGGCAGGGCCTGGGTAGATGCTGAGTGACTCCTAACACCCCAGTCACCACTGGGTTCCTCCTGGTACACATTGGGCTCATCCTGTGTGCGCCAGTCAGTGTGTACTAGGCCCAGGGAACGAGCCCTCTGATGCTGCTCTGTGCCCATTTCCCTGTCCTGTGCAGCAGCCCACGTGACCACTCGGCTCAGAACCCTCCAGTGGCCTCCCCGCCCTCAGCACAGACTCAGCTCCTCAGACCCATGGGAAAGCTGAGCCTTGGCAGATTCTCGCCACCCCTTGCACACCACAGGCCTGTCCCCATCCGTTCTGCTCCTCCAGGTGTGATCCACAGACCACAGCATCGGCAGCACCGGGAGCTGGTTAGAATGCAGAATTCTGCCCTCCACCCCTCCCACACAGGTCTACACTTTAACAAGACCCCCACGTCCACACAGTTGTTTGAGAACTTCATATGCTTTTTCTCAGCATATGCACACATGGCCTTCTTTTTCTTTCAACACTACCGAAAGCTAGGCTTGGAAGATATTTGATTCACAGCATACTGATAAGGAGCCCACTCAGTGACCCACCTAAGATCCCTGTCCCGTCTAATGACATCACTGAGCCTGGGCCTGAAGCTGCCTGGTTTGCTGCCCAAGCCCCTTTGAATTGGATTTCAGTTTGATAAGGCTGCTGACTCATATTAATGCTCTGCAAAGGTGAAAGACTTTTCTTCCTTTATTTTTTTCTTTTGCTATCAGCAGGATATTGATGCAGAAAAAAGAAAATACATCCTTTGCTGACTCTGGCCAGAGTATCAGCCAATAACTTCCAAATAGGAAGACGAAAAGGGATCATCCAGTTTAACAGCATGACTGTCCTTCAGAAAGTGTTTAATGAGCACCTACTGTGTGCCACATGCTGTTAACAGAAACCATATTGCAGAGGTTAGGAATGCAGGCTCAGGGAAGAAACTGGAGCTCCTGCTGCAGTCTTGCCACTCGTTAGCTATGTGATCTTTGGCAGATAATTTAACCTCTCTGTGACTTGGTTTCATCATCTGTGCAACGGGGGCTGTAATAGCACCTGCTCTCTCACAGGGTAGTTGGGAGTGTTAAAGACTCGTCTGTATATAAACTTTTTAGAGCAGAGCCCAGCACATAGGAAGTATTCAGTACTTGTTAAGTCATTAGAGCCCCACAGGCCACATGTCAGCAGAAGAAACAGACAACAACAAATTATTGTAATGATGCATGGACAGGGCTACACGGTCTGTGTTTGTATGGAAGAGGGATGGATTCACTGTGTCTGCATACCGGGTACCAAAGGGGAAAAATATGGCTTCTGTATCTCAGAACACAGAAGAGTTGGAATTCGCACAGTGGCATCCCATCTTTCTGGCCTGGGCATTTGGAGCTGGAATGTGCATCTCTGAATATTAAAACTGGAAGAGCCCTTCAAAAGGACCCTGGCAGTGATAGATTCAGTTTCTTGAGACACACAAGAAATAAACAGCTGCCAAGACAAATGTGGGGACTGGCTATAGATAATGATCAAAACAGCTGACACTCGGAGGCTCACAGTGCCCCGGCCCTTGTTCTCAATGCTTGACATATTTTGACTTACTTAATCCTCACATCAAATCTATGTGGCAGGGGTCAGGTGAGGAGCTTGCGCCCAGGTCCTAGGAGCCAAGTCTGAGCCCGGCACTGTCGAGGACTCAGCCATACTCAAAGCAGGTCGGGGCCCCATCCCCATCCCCATCTCACATCCCTTTTCTCATGCCCCTCTCTCCACTCCCATCCTACCTCCAATATAAGCCCATCAATTGCACCACCACTGCCTACCCTAGTCAGCCTGTGTTGGGTTCTCAACATCCTCCTGTGTTCTTTAGAGGTGGCCAGAGCCGCCCTTCCTGTGGTCCCCCCGGCACCTCCGCTTGTCCTCTTGCGCCCTCTAGTGGTCACAGGCTGCTGGAATGAGCCTCGCCGTCCGTGTCCATCACTGGGGGATATTCTTGCCCTGGTCTTGTGGGAACTGAGGCCAGTGCAGCTCAGTGCACAGTGTGGCCATGGCTGGTCAAGGGGACATGGGCAACTCAGGCCTGGCCCCTGTCTTCAAGGGCTCTCAGTCCAGGCTGGGACTGCCCCTCACAATCACCTCCTTGAAGACGAGAACCCTGGGGCAGTGGAGAACAGAGCAGGGGACCAGTGAGGGTGGGGACAAGCAGGGAAGGACCACAGAACCCGTGAGGATGAGAAGAACCTGGCCGGGCAGAAGAGTGAGAAGAGGCAGCGAGGGTGTTCCAGGAGGAGGGCTCCGCATGTGCAGAGGCTGGGTGGCCGGAAGCAGGCAGGTGTGCGGGACAAAGCCCCACAGAGCTTCCTGCACCACGCCCGGGGCGCTGGACTTGATCTCAGGGCAGCAACAGGAGGGTTTGGGGCCATGGCTGACAGAACCATCAGCATCTCTGAAAGGCCCCCTGGTCTGTGAGGCGGGGTCAGAGCATGGGGCAGAGATGGGAGGCTGGGGAGCAGGACTGGCCCATGGCCTCGGCCCAGCACACGTGTGCCCAGGCCTGAGCTAGGCGTGGTTGGGTGTAGGGGGTGCAGAGTCTGCGCCGAGGGAGATGCCGAGGCCCCCCGCCTGCCCCTGCTTTCCCCCTTACTCTCATTCCACGAGCAGCCGCCCTCGGGTGTGCAGGGCCTTGGCTGCCTGGGTGGACATTTCCCCCTGTCTTTTCTAAGGGTCTGTGGAATGATGAGGTGGGGCTGGGGAGGGCCTTCTGCAGAATCTGAGTGTGGGGAGTCCTGTTGGAAGCCAATCATTGCCCTGAAAATCTCAACTGTCCCCAGCAGTCAGGCTCTCTGGGGCTGGAAAGAAAGCCAGGAACTGCTGGCATTTCGCATTTCCGCCCCAGCCCTGTGGGGGCCACAGGGCCAGATTGGCCAGGGGAGGTGACTCTAAGCAAGGTGGCTTTTCCTCCTTGACTGTTTGCAAACCTGGATTCCCTCCTGGGAGAGTGACCCTCTGGGGAGCGCTACTGGCAACTAAGTGCCTATGTGCTAACCAGCGTCACCCTCCCCGCACCCCTAGGAGAGGCACTTAATCCTCACCTCCGGGGCAGACCCAGATCTCACTCATTAAGGAGAAGGGGAGTTCATTCCTCTGAGCTCTGCTCTACCGGAAGCCGAACGCCAGGCAGTGCCATTAGTTAATGACCCTGGCGGCCTCCTCCCAGCCATTAGTTCACGTGCCCTGGTGGTTCCCAGGACACCCCAGCTATGCTCCTGTATGTTTCTTTCTGCAGGATGCCCTGGAGAGGACGATGGGGCGGGCACACATGGCAAAAGTGATTGAGTTTCTGAAGCTGCAAGTCCAGGAGGAGACGAGGTGCCGGCTGGCTGCCATCTCCCGTGGCCTGGAGCTGCTGGCCGGTGAGGGGAAGCTGTCCGGGCGGCAGAAGGAGGAGCTGCTCACGCAGCAGCACAAGGCCTTCTGGCAGGAGGCAGAGCACTTCAGCCGGGGTGAGCCATGGGCATGGGTGCCGTGGTCCACGACGCTGGCCTTCTGGGTCCCTGGGGCTGAGCGGTGTGAGGGCTGGCAACCTGGGGCAGTGTGCCCATGACACTGGGCACAGGTGGCCTTTCTGCTTCTGCCCTAGGGACTGGGTCACTGGGCTGCTCTCTGGGGCTCTCTTCCCTTCTCTGTACAGCAGAGTCCATGAGGGCCACTACCCAGGGCAGGGGTCACCTGCTGCACTCACTAACCAGGGATTCAGTCTGATTGAGCCCTCATGTCCTGCAGCAAAGCCACCAGGAACTGCAGAGGGACAGAGGAGGGTGAGGGTCTCACACTAGAAATTTACACGAAGTGGCCTATGTCACCCAGCGGCCCCTCCTGGTCCTGCCGGAGTCATGTGGCCCTGCTCAGCGGCAGGGTGGGCAAAGGTGGGCCATCGTCCAGCGTGTGGGGCAGGAAGGGGAGTCCAGGGTGGCTGAGCCGTGCGGGGTGGCTGAGCCATGTGTGTGTCCCCCGCATGCTCCTGTCCCAAGGCTGAGCCTGGGGTGCGGGTGGGGCAAGGCTCAAGACGTAGAGGCATCTGTGCTTAGCTGAGGTCACGCTACCAGTAGGACCCACAGAAGGAAACTCAGGTCTGTCACCAGCAGGGCGGGCACTCTCTCTGCGGCCACCACAAGCTTCCTCAACCTCCGGACAGGAGAACACATGAGGGTCCCCGCTGAAAGTCTGGCTCAGAGAGTCACCTCCTGTGCTGTGGCTTTTTTCAATCCCAGAGTTTGTCCAGCGAGGCAAAGACCTGGTCAAGGCATCTCTGGCTCACCAGGTGGAGGGGACGGCAAAACTCACGCTGGCCCAAGAGGAGGAACGGAGAAGCTTCCTGGCTGAGGCCCAGCCGACTGCTGACCCGGAAACGTTTCTCAAGGTGACCCACATCCCCGGCCTCTGCACATGTGGGTGAGGTGGTGGTAGCTCTGTTCCCATGACTGAGCATGGGGATCCGGAGGTATTCATCAGACATGAGGTTATCTCCCTACTTCCCATGCGTCGGCCGAGTGACCGAATCTCGGTCCCTTAGTCCCTACATCCCTAGTGTCCTAGTAGACTGTAAGCGGGTGATAAGAGCTGTGCTGCCCTCACTGGGCTGCTGAGAAGAGGAGGGGGTAGGATCCGTAGAGAGCTTGGCAGAGTGCAAACGCATAGCAGGGGCACACAGATGGTGGCAATGACGTGAAGGAAGCAATGTGTGGCCCAGAGGGGACAAGTGTGTCACGGAGAGTAAGGCAGGTTCGCACACCCAGGGACAGGGCCCTTGTGGGTCGGCTGCAAGTCCAGGAGAAGGAAGGGAGCCCCCAGTCTTGCTTGGGTTGAGTGGGCAGGGCCAGGAAGTGGTCAAGGTCGGAGGTACCCTTGGTCTTGCCTGAGAAGGGGACAAGAAGACCTGAAGGAGGACAGAAAGCAAGACGTCACCCTCCAAGGAAAAGGGGTCAGCTGGCACCAGTGCAGGCTCCAAGGACCTGGGCTTGCCAGTTCTCAGAGAGACCACCGAGCTCTGGTTTCGCTCTGCTTGCTTTCCCTGGTAATGGGCAGTGGGGCTGGGGCAGGGCCAGCTTGTCCGTGACCATTGTGCAGGCTGGTTAAGCACTGAGCACTGAGGCCAGCCACACCTGGGTTTGGGTACTGACTCTGCCACTAAATAGCTGGGTGACCTTGGGCATGTTGCTTACCCTCTGGCCCTCAGCTTCCACATCTGTGAAATGGGCATAATGGCACCTGTATCACAGCATTGTTAGGATTCAGTGAGTCCAAGGAAGGGGCAGCCCCAGCCTCACTGTTTGCCTGGGTTCGCTTGCCCTGCATCAGCACTTGGTACAGCGCATCTCAGTTCTGCCAAGGGGTGGGCGGCACCCTGTCTGGGTCCAGGCTCAGCCCAGAATAGAGGCCCAGGGGCCCTCCCCGGGGGCCAACCTGGTGGTGGTGGCACCACTGCCATGAGAAGCCAATGGAGGGGTCCCCTGAGAACAGAGGAGAGGCCTCTAGTTCCCTGTCTAGCTGCCTCCCTTACCCAGGGAGCCTCTTCCAGGGCCACACTGGGAGCTTCTGGGTTTGCCACATAGGGGTAGGCTGGGTTTTTCTGTCTTTGAGAAGACCCGTTTGAAATAAGAGGAAGATAAGGCTATTCAGCTCCTCATTACTTGGAGATTTCTGGGCCCCTGTCCTTGATGTCACAAAGCCCATTGCGAGTCCAGAGTGTGGAGACAGTGCCTGGGTGACTTCCGTGTCCCAGGGTCTCGGTACAGTCCTCGGAACGCCTTGGCGCTGGCGTTCAGGATACGTGGGTCGCAGGGAGGGAAGGGTGAATGAGCACACGAGTGCGTGAGTGAACCAGGACGTGGACAAATGGGCAAACGAGTGAATGAAGGAAGGAGGATGGAATGGGTGGGAGAATGAATGAACGACACCAGGCTCCCAGCACACACTCAGCACCCACTTTTTTCCAGTCCCGTCCTTCTCTCTCATCTCACCTCCTGCCTGTAGCATCCCCAAAGGTCCTATGGGGTCTTCCCTCTTGGTCTCTGCTGCTGCTCTGAGCATGGCTCCCCGTCTTCCCCCCAGGGAGCCATTCCTTGTCCTTAGAGACTCCATTGAAACACATGCCCCACAGGGAATTTTCTCCTGCAGCCTTTCTCTAAGAAGAGTCTGTTCCTTTGTCCTTCTGCCCTGCCTCGCCCCTCTGCTGGTGCCGGGGCCTCTGATGCTCTGCCTAGGGCTGGCCAGGTCTCCCTGTGCTGGTGCCAGGGCCTCTGATGCTCTGTCTAGGGCTGGCCGGGTCTCCCTCTGCTGATGCCTGGGGTAGCCCAGTCTCCTGCTATTCTGCTGGAGTCCTCAGGAAAGGGCCTCTGCCACATGGTCAGAGTGGGGCCTGGCTGGTTGCTGACTGCACTGACCTCCAATTGCCAGTCTGCGTCACCCTTGCTGGGCTCCCATCAGTGGGTCTCCTGTGGCCTGGGTGGTCAGAAAGTGACGTTTGGGTGGCTGTGGCCAGGGCAGAGGGGTGACAGAAGTGGCCCAATGGCCCTTGCTCATCCTGGGTTTAACAAAAGCGTGGTGGTTTGTGGTGTTTCCTGGAAACCAGATTTGCTGGCCCTGGCATCAGCTGTGAAAGCCATGTGACAGCCCATGCCTCCGTTTCCTTGTGTGTAATACAGGGGCCAACATCCTTCTTTCTGACCTGAGACACAGGAGACAGTTGGAGAACCTTCTGGGAAAAAACCCTGCATGTTTCTACCAGACTCAGCTCTTGTTTTCCTCACAGGCTTTTCACGAGGTCCTGGAGAGACAGAGGCTGATGCGGTGTGACCTGGAGGAAGAGGAGAATGTCAGAGCCACCGAGGCTGTGGTTGCACTCTGCCAGGTACATGGCCTCTGTGGGGACCAGCACAGAAGACCCAGGGTCTGTGTGTGTGCGAGAACCTCACATCCTCCTGGCCGGGTACCCCAGAGGTGGTTCAGGTCCAACCCCGGCACTCGTTGGCTGGTGATCCAGGCAGGCCGCCTCCCCTCCATGCGATTCTCCTTGTCCACATCAGAAACCGAGGTGGTTGGCCTCGGTCCTCTCTGAGGCACCGTCCATTTCTGGGGTGCTGAGGATTCTTATCTCCAAACATCCCTGTTAGCAAAGCTCTTTGGAAATCAGTTCTCCTCAGGTGAGAAATAGGCCCAGGATTTCTGGGTGTCATCATGTAAAGTGGTGATGAAGAAGGGGTGCCGAGCTGAAATGGGGATGTTGGAGATCACGTGCCATACCACCTCTTGCCCCTGTGCAACCATGTGCAGGTCTGGGGTGGGGAGGTGAAGCCAGCCGTGCTTGCCCTGCAGGGAGGCTTTGAGAGAGCAGGAGAGGGCACCTGAGCCCTCCTTAGGGGCAGGAGTCACAGGATGCCATGCTGAGCCAGAAAGAGCCCCCGCCTCAGGCAGCATCCTCAGCTGTCAGAAAGGCAGGAGTGTGGACACCTGGCTATGAAGGAATCAACAAGTGGGTGCTGGGCAGCACCGGGAGCAGGAGAGGGCCTGGGTCTGTGTCCTGGCTCCCCACTTCCTCACTGCGTAACCACAGGAGTATCACCTGGTCTCTAGCTCTCAGTTTCCCCATCTGTGAAATGGGGACGGTCATAGTTCTTCTTCACGGTGTGCCGGGAGTACTGTGTATGGGGCCCCGAGACAGCAGCTGGCACTCGGGACACGCCAGGGTATGTCGTCTCCAGTGACAGCTTCCCTGCTTCTGAGTACAGAGGAGAGGCAAGGGGCTCCTGGGTGAAGGGGAGGTCAAGAACAGCAGGCTGCAAGAGGCAATGCTGAGCCCAGCATTGGATGAGACCAGGACCAAGTGGACAGGGAGTCAGCAGGCATCCCCAGCAGGGAGAAGCTCATGCAGTGGTGGCAAGTGCAACTCCTCACCTGGATGGGAGCTGCACTGGGTCAGTCGTGTCTCTGTTAACCTGCTAGGCTGCCATGATGAATACCACTGACTGGTAGATTAAACAACAGAAATGTGTTCTCTCAAGGTTCTGGAGGCTGAAGCCCGAGATCACAGTGCCAGCAGGGTTGACTTCTGGTGAGGCCTCTCTTCCAGGCTTGCAGACAGCTGCCTTCCCGTTGCCTCCTCACACGGTCATTTCTTTTATTTTTATTTTTTTTGATATGGAGTCTCGTTCTGCCACCCAGGCTGAAGTGCATCTCAGCTCACTGCAAGCTCCACCTCCCGGGTTCACGCTATTCTACTACCTCAGCCTCCCGAGTAGCTGGGACTACAGGCACCCGCCACCGCGCCCGGCTAATTTTTTGTATTTTTAGTAGAGACGGGGTTTCACCTTGTTAGCCAGGATGGTCTCAATCTCCTGACCTTGTGATCCACCTGCCTCGGCCTCCCAAAGTGCTGGGATTACAGGCGTGAGCCATCGCGCCCAGCCACACAGTCATTTCTCTGTGCTTGGAAGAGTTAGCAGGGGAGAGAATGAAAGAGAGGGCTCTGGTCTCTCCCTTTTCTATAAGGACACCAGTTCTATAGGATTAGGGCCCCACCCTGATTACCTCATCTAACCTTAATTACCTCCTTAAAGGCCCTCTCTCCAAATACAGTCACATGGGATATTGGAGGCTAGGGCTTCAACATAAGAATTTGATTACTTAATTACCTCCAGATACAGTCACATGGGATACTGGAGGTTAGGGCTGCAACCTAAGAATTTGGGAGGGGACACAATTTAGTCCAAACAGTGTCCTTCAAAACATCATGTCCATCTGGAACCTCAGAATGTGGCCACACTTGGAAATAAGGGCTTTGCGGATGTAATTGGTTAGATCGTGCAATTGGTGCAATTGGTTAGGTCCTACTGGATTCAGGTGGGTCTTAATTCTGATGGCTGGTGTCCTTATAAGAAGGCCATGAGAAGACGTAGAGACACAGGGAAGGAGGCCGTGTGAAGACGGAGGGAGGGCCTGGAGTGATGCGGCCGCAAACCAAGGAACACATGCAGCCCCCAAAAACCAGAAGAGCCCAGGAAGGGCCCCTCCCAGAGCCTTTGGAGGGGGCGAGGCTCTGCCAACACCTTGGTTTCATACCAATGCCTTCCAGAACCGTGAGAGAATAAACTTCGTTGTCTTAATGCACCCAGTTTGTGGTGCTTTGTCATGGCGGCCACAGGAAACTAAACGGAAACCGATCTTTGTTCAGGGCTAGCTCCTATCTTAAGGGCCTCTTGAGTATTTGATTATTCTCATGAGATTCACGAGGAAGACACTGCATTTTCCTTCCTTCCCAGTGGAGGAGTGAAGAAGTGTTTTCTCCAGAAATGCGTAGGATGGGGCTCAATTTGTCAAAGCCCTGGGGCCCGCAGGCAGGAAAGGAATAACTTCGTCCCCAGAGGAGTCAAGATTCAAATCCCCGACTGTGCATGAGGAAACCAAGTTCTAATCTTCCTCTGAGTACTAACATGCTGTGTGACCTTGGCTGGTTACATAACCTCTCTGTGCTGGCTCATGTAGCTTGCCCAGGTTTTACACAGCCAGCAAGCCGGGAAGATGAGATTTAAAATAAAGACTTTCTAATGTTAGTGCTGATGTGATCACCCCAGCCATGCTGCTTAGCATGTTGACGGCTGTTGTGAAACCTCAGTTCTTTTTAGCGTAAAAGAATATAAACAAGAGACCACAGCAAAGGGGATGCAGCATAGAGCAATTTATTGCAAAGGAGAAAGAATGTTCTGAAAGTTAGGTGCAGAATAGACAGGACACCCTGGGAGATATTCAGAGCAGATGAGATAGCCTTAACTGTTACCGGGGAAACTCCCTTTCTGGGGAGTCTTACGTGATTATTCATAAGGGGGTGGGAAGAGGCATCACTAGTAAGCATGTTCTGGCGGGGCGGGGGTGGTCCTCCGAGTGCACACGTTCAGTAGCTGCACACGCTTGTTCAAACATCACGTGTCTCAGCATCTTAAGTCTCCGCCCAAGGGTGTGTTTTTTACTATTATAATGAGCAGAGGGTCAGTCTGATGACAGATAAAATCAAAGTGCTCGTGCCATCTGCAGGGGACGTTCCCTACTCAGATAACTGTGCTTGAAAGAGCCGGACTATACGGTGCGAATGCCGAGGCTTATTGTGTTGACGGTTTGGTCACCACGTCCCAAGGACCTGGTCACTTCCTTGACTACCTATCCTGCCTCAAGTGTGGGCTGTGGAGCATAACAGTGAAGCCCAGGCTCTGGAGCCAGACATCCTGGGCTCAAATTCCAGCCAGGCCACTTATTGTGCCCTGCCGGGGGTGAGCCCAGGCGGCCCAGAGGCTATGGGGTGGGTACCAGCAGCATTCTCCCCCTCACCCCCCATGGTAGCTTGTTGGCTTCTCACCCATTCTCTCTAAAGCAGCTCTCAAACCTTGCTGTGCGTCACAGTATCGCCACGATTGCGGAAAGTGAGGTACAGGTTAGATTGCTTGCTCACAATTACACAACCAGGCTGACAGCCTGAGTAAAACCCCTATCAGTGATGGCCGCAAAGGGTAAGCCAAGCAGTGTATCAATGTAAACCCAGAACATCTGAGGCAGGTCTCAGTTAATTTAGAAAGTTTATTTCGCCAAGGTTGAGGATATGCACCCGTGACAGCCTCAGGCGGTCCTGACAACATGCGCCCAAGGGGGTCCGGGCACGGCGTGGTTTTATGCATTTTAGGGAGACATGAGACATCAATCAATATATGTAAGAAATACATTGGTTCGGTCAGGAAAGGTAGGACAACTGGAAGCAAAGACAGGAAGACTCCAAGCGGGGAGGGGGCTTCCAAATCACAGGTAGGGGAGAGATAAACAGTTGCATTCTTTTGAGTTTCTGATTATCCTTTCCAAAGGAGGCAGTCAGATCTGCATTTATCTTAGTGAGCAGAGAGATAACTTTGAACAGATGGGAGGCAGGTTTGCCCTAAGCAGTTTTCAGCTTGAGTGTTCCTTTTTGCTTAGGGATTTTGAGGGCCCAAGGTATTTTCCTTTCACAAAGGAAAGTGCCTGGCCAGCCCCAGCGGGTGCTGGTAAATACATCAGTTTCAATGAAGGGTTGTCAGTGATGCCTAAATGACATCCTTAGGAAGTTACGCATTTGGTTTTTCCCTGTGTGGCCCTAGTTGCTGGGCCTGTGAGAGCTTCAGCGAAGAAAGTGAAGCCAGCCTTTTAATGTAACATCAGGAGAGGGTGACGGGTGTGCTGAGGGGTGATGCCTGCTGGAGTCTCTCACCTAGGAGGAGGTACATGAAATGTACTGCATACGAACATGTTGAGGGACACAGTGGAAATGGGTGTGAAATTCTCCACATCTGCGTGGGTGTTTTTTTTTGAGACATAGTTTAGCTCTGGTTGCGCAGGCTGGAGTGCAATGGTGTGATCTCGGCTCACTGCAACCTCCACCTCCCAGGTTCCAGAGATTCTCCTGCCTCAGCCTCTTGAGTAGCTGGGATTACAGGCATGCGCCACCACGCCCAGCTAATTTTGTATTTTTAGTAGAGACAAGGTTTCACCATGATGGTCAGGCTGGTCTCGAACTCCTGACTTCAGGTGATACGCCCGCCTTGGCCTCCCAAAGTGCTGGGATTACAGGCGTGAGCCACCACTCCCGGCCTGGCCCAAGGCCTGTGTCAGTTTGTGTCCCAGAATTATTCTGGAGGGATTTCCTTAGATTTATTTACCTTGCCATTTCATCACAAGCCTTTAGGTTCCAGGACGCTTGGTTTATTTTACATTTCCTCAATTGGGAAATCGTTGCCCTTGGTTACTGGAAACTGCTTTACCTAATATACCATAGGAGCAGGCTAAAATCCTCTATTGCCGATTGGAGAGCTGGCTGCGCCCTCCTGGCTGGGCGTCCTTGGGCCAGAGCCTGGACTGCTCTGAGCTCTGGTTTCCTTCTCTGTGCAGCAGAGACTGGGAGCCCATTTACCTAGGTGGCTGGGGGTGCCGAGGAGAGCAGGTCCAAGGCCCAGACCTGGCACATGGTAGGTGCTCAGTGAACGCCTCCTTGCCTGCCCTACAGGGAGCATGATCTCAGCAGATGTTGAGTCCAGAGGGGATGAGCCCAGATCTGGGGCCAGGGTCCTGGGTGTGAATCTCAACCACCAAAATGAATGACTGAGGCAGGTGTCACAATCAATCGCGGTTTATTGAGCCAGCTTGAGGGTGCACCTGGGAAAACGCAAGTCACAGACTTGGCTGTTTTTTCCAAAGAGGTTCTCAGGAGGTTTAGTATTTATACATTTTCCTTTAAAAAGGGGAGGGTGGGTGGTTGTGGGGGGTGGAGCAGCAATGAAAGGAACAGTTACACACTTGGGAGACTTTAGTTAATACCCAGTAAATCTACATTTTACGTAAGATCAGGTGAACGTTTGAAGAAAAAGAGAACAGAGGAAGCAGGTGTCTCAGAAAGGGGTGAAGGAAGCATCCGTCTCGTCTTTGTTCTGGGCCTGGGAAGATAAGCCAGCCATCAACATGATCAGCATGGAGTCTTTTGAAAGAGCTGGTTTCTGTTTAGTCCTTAGGGAAGAAAGCCTTATGGTGGTTGGCTAGTGAGGGAGGGGTACGATGAGGAGTGTTCAACCTCCCATCCCGTCCTTTACGGCCCCGGGAAGTCAGCTTCCCAGCTTTCTCTGGGGTCCCATTGGCCAAGAAGCCCCAGCTGTTTAGTCAGTTGGCAGCTTAGAGTTTTACTTTTCTTCCTCAGTCCCACGCACCTTGGGAGAGTTTGTTCATTCATTCATTCATTCATTCATTCATTCATTCAACAAGTATTGTTGAGCACAGCTTTGTGCAGCATGTGTATGCTTGGGGTTGCAGCAGCAGCAGCAGCAGCAGCAGCATTGAGGCCAGTGTAAGGGCAGTGGGGAAGCTGGGGAGCAAGGCAGGGAGAAAGGGGCAGAGGTGAGGGGGTGAGTCCAGAGAGCCTCATCTTGGAAGGCTTTTGCAGACCGTCCCAAGATAGTTGCATTTACTTCTGAATGAGACAGGAAATCACCAGCATGTTTTGAGCAGGGAGGTGACTTGCTTTGTGTTTTATAAGGATCACTGTGGTTTCCATGAGGAAGACAGACTGTAGGAGCAGAGGCGGAAGCAGGGAGCCCTGGTAGGAGACTGCTGTGGCCCATAAAAGAGATGGTGCTGACTGACAGGGCAGTGAGAAAGCCTGGAGCTTTGTGTCTGTTTGGACGATCGATATCCCACCTCCTCTTTGTTAAAGTGGAACTAATAGGCCTTCTTCATATGGCTATCAAGAGGTTTAAATAAGCTCACATGGGTGAAGTATATAGAAGAGTGTTGGGCACACAATGACACTCAAAATATATTCTCGGCTGGGCACAGTGGCTCACACCTGTAATCCCAGCACTTTGGGAGGCTGAGGCAGATGGATCACTTGAGGTCAAGAGTTCGAGACCAGCCTGGCCAAGAGGGTGAAACCTCATCTCTACTAAAAATACAAAAATTAGCTGGTTGTGGTGATGGGTGCCTGTAATCCCAGCTACTTGGGAGGCTGAGGCATGAGAATTGCTTGAACCTGGGAGGCGGAGGTTGCGGTGAGCCAAGATCACACCACTGCACTCCAGCCTGTTGACAGGGTGAAACTCCATCTCAAAAAGAAAGAAAGAAAGAAATATTCTCTTTCATCATCATTCACTGGATAGAAAGGTGTTTGTGCACAGAACACGCTCTCAAGGTACCCTGCCTTGCTGGCTGGCTGTGCCCAGGCATTAATTTACCCCTTCTTTGGGCATGGCACTTATCATGATATTGCAGGCACAGTGGCTGTGAGATAAATTTGATGGTCACCTATATTAATCTGTTCTCACATTGCTAATAAAGACATACCCGAGACTGAGTAATTTATAAAGGAAACAGGTTTAATGGACTCACAGTTCCACATGGCTGGGGAGCCCTCACAATTTGAGCTCCTCAAATGAGGAGCAAAGTCACATCTTACATGGCAGCAGGCAAGAGAGAGCATGTGCAGGGAAACTCCTCTTTAGAAAGCCATCTGATCTCATGAAACTTATCCACTAACACAAGAACAGCACAGGAACGACCCACCCCAGTGATTCTGTTACCTCCCACTGGGTCAGTCCCATGACTTGGGGATTATGGGAGCTATAGTTCAAGATGAGATGTAGATGAGGACACAGCTAAACCATATCATAACCTAATGGTTCTCAGGGCTGCAGAGAAAAGTGCATTTTTCTGTATCCCCACTGTCTCTTGGCCTTAAAACAGTCCATTTTCAGTTCAGTGGGGATGGATGCCGTGTGATTGCATGAGCTCTGTGGCTCAGCACTTCACGAACAGGTTGCTGCACCAAACCCAGCATCATCCCAATAACAACGGGGCTCTGGGCAGAGTTTGCCATCATCCCATTCCAGGGACCACACAACCCACCTGTCCATTTGGATGTCATGTCTGACTGTCCCCCCACTGCCATTTCTCTTGAAAGGCTCCTGGGAGAAGGTGGTGAAATCACAGCCCTGTCATGTAGGTACTTCTCAGCTTCAGGCTGTCCCAGGAGGTTAGGGCTGAGAAAAAGGAGAGGAAATATTGGACTCCGTTCTTGAAGAACACAGTCATAATAACAGGTGCTTATGAAGTGTCTGAGAGTAGTTCCCAAACCAACTTCACTTATTCTGATGTCAGATGCAAGTTTGGGGGTCCTGAAGATCCCCCTCAGGCTCTTCAACTCACCAGAAGGACTGCCAGCACTCCCTGACAGCTGCTGTGCTCAGAGCTGGGCTGATGATAATGGAAGGCTACAGACTAAAGTCAGCCAAGGGAGAGGCATAGGGTCCAGGAGGGCTCCCTGCACAGAGCTTCTGGGTGTCCTCTCCTGGTGGAGCTGGGGGCAGCACTAACTTTCCCTGGCCACAATATGTGACAAGGCACACAGAGTGTCACCAAGCAGGGAAGCTTGCCCAAGCTTGGTGCCCAGAGTTTTTACTGGAGCTCAGCCACATTGGCATGGCTGACCTGCACCCCGACAGCTGCCCTGAGCCTCCAGCCCTTCAGAGGTCAAGCTGAGACCACATGCCCTAAGGCTTCCCTGCCATAAATCACTCTTAGTGTAGACTGTTAAGGCCCCCAGGTCAGCAAAGACACTCCAATCAGGCCAAACATTCCAGGGGCTGAGAGGTGACCTACTGGGGGCCAAGGACAGAGGCCAGACCCCTCTTTGGTCAAGATTAGGTGCTGCACAGCACTGGAAGTCTAAAGTGTCTATTCAGTGTCACTCCGCTGGGGCCTAGGAGTCAGGCCCAGGACTCATAATATTCACGTGGGAAATAGTGATTCGGGGAACACAAAAAGGGAGAAGGAATGTGCCCTCCTTGATGGAAGGGCTGAGGCTTGTTCATTTCTCCATCCCTGGGGTCATGCCCAGGGGATAACCCACTCTAGACAATCAGTCAATATTGATGAATACACACATCAATCAATCAGTTAATGTATCAGTGAATTGGCTGGGTGCGGTGGCTCACACCTGTAATGCCAGCGCTTTGGGAGGCCGAGGCGGGTGGATAACACCTGAGGTCAGGAGTTCAAGACCAGCCTGGCCAACATGGCAAAAGCCCGTCTCTACTAAAAATACAAAAACTAGCCAGGCATGCTGGCGGGTGCCTGTAGTCCCAGCTACTCAAGAGGCTGAGGCAGGAAAATTGCTTGAACTTGGGAGGCAGAGGTTGCAGTGAGATGAGATCGTGCCATTGTACTCCAGCCTGGGCAACAGAGCAAGACTTCCTCTCAAAAAAAGAAAGAAAGAAAAAAATATATATATATCAATGAATCAGCTAAACTATTGTCATTCTGAAGATGTTATATTAGGTATTAGTTATTATAGTTATACTATATGATATATTAGTATAGCCACCGTAACTAACGCCCACAAACTCAGTGGCTTAAAGCGACACAAAGTTATGTTACAGTTCTGGAGGTCAGAAGTCTGATGTAGATCTCACTGGGCTAAAATGAAGGTGTCAGCCGTGCTGATTCGTCCTGGAGGCCCCAGGGTAGAAACGGTTTTCTTGACTTTTCCAGTTTCTAGAGGCCACCCATATTCCTTGGCTCAGGGCCCTTTCTTCCATCATCAGGGCCAGCTATGGCGCCACTCCTGCCTCTGCTTCCTCCATCACGTCTTCTCTGACTGTGACCCTCCTGCCTCCCTCATTCACTTATAAGAACCCTGTGATGACATTGGAGCCAACTGGGTCATCCAGGGTCATCTCTCCGTCTCAGGATCCTTAACTCAATCCCACCTGTGAAGTTTCTTTACCGTGTAAAGTTCCATGCTCAAAAGTTCCAGGGATTGGGAGGTGGACATCTTGAGGGAGACATTCTGTGTACCACAGAGAAAAATGGTACGTTTCCAAAGAGTGAAAGAAATTTGTTTCTTGAAGACCATGAAAACCCTGATTTTCTGGGCAAGTAACATTGGATGCAGATCTTGAGAGGAAATGGTAGAAGCCTGAGCACCACAGACCTCCCCGTTGCTGGGAAGCAGGTGTCCATGGGCGCTGCAGACTCAAGGCAGTTTCCATGGTCCGTATGAGGCTTAAAGGGTTAATACACCATGACCAAGGATGCAGAGACTGAGAAAAAATAGGCTGGGTGATGCGTATGTACCTTTACAGTAACAGGCTAAGGAAATGTGGCTTTTAATTTTGTTTTATTTTATTTTATTATTATTATTATTATTTTGAGACGGAGTCTCTGTCGCCCAGGCTGGAGTGCAGTGACACAGTCTGTGCTCACTCACTGCAAGCTCTGCCTCCCAGGTTCACGCCATTCTCCTGCCTCAGCCTCCTGAGTAGCTGGAACTACAGGCGCCCGCCACCACTCCCGGCTAATTTTTTGTATTTTTAGTAGAGACAGGGTTTCACCGTGTTAGCCAGGATGGTGTCGATCTCCTGACTTCGTGATCTGCCCGCCTCAGCCTTCCAAAGTTCTGGGATTACAGGAGTGAGCCACTGTGCCTGGCTGTGGTTTTTGATTATAATTTAGTGAAACTACTGGGGTAAATGTGTTGTGTTTTCTTTGCAGAAGTACAACGCAGAGTGCCCTTGTGTCACATGCTACCCCTCTTTCCTTTTGGTAATTTTCACAACCATCTTACCTCCCTGCAAAGAGGTGCAGAGGGGAGAAGAGTCATTCAAGAAGCAGACAGACCAGGTTATGGGCCCATTTCAGCTGCATACCTGCTGTGTGGCCTAGTCCCTATCACTTAACCTCTCTGATCCAGGAATTCTTGGCTACCTTCCTTTTAAGTTCTTAACCATATGAAAGAGCCAGTGAACACCCCAAAATGACTCCTGTTGCTCTCAAAAAGAAGTCCAACATCCTTAATCTGGCCCAGGATGACTGTGACCATTTAGCTTGATCCATGAGGCCCATCCAGCCTGTCCACAAGATGCCCCCAACCTGACCCACAAGGCCTTCCTGACCTGACCCATGACACTTCCACCCAAGCTGGCCCACAGGATCCACCTGTCCAGCCTGGCCCATGAGGTCCACACAACCTGGCCCACTCATCACTCTTCCTAAAGTTCTGTCCCTTGCTCCCTGACTTCCAGCTGACCTCAGCTATCTCTTAGTTCCCCCAAGAATACCCTTGTCCCTCCCACCCCAGTGCCTGAAACTGTCTTCCTCCCTTCCCTGGGCTTTGCCTGGCCAGCTCATTCTTGCTCTTTGAGTCTCAGCTGAAATGTTACTTCTTTAGGGGAGCCCTTCTCTGACCTCTCCTTAGACCTGTCTAATAGGACTTCCATCCTTCTGGTCATCACATGTGTCACAGCCTGTGGGGAGCATATGTGCAATATCTGACCCCCGTTGGGCTGTGAACTCCCTCGGGTCTGGGTCCACACCTGCCTCGGTCACCGCAGTGTCCCTGGCACAGGGCCTTGCCTGCAGTAGGTGCCAGGAGACATTTGCAAAATGAACGTATGCATGCTGTGAGGATGACAGACATATTTATCCCAGAGCTTTCACTTTTAGGACCCCCTCCATCTCCTGCTGTCCTGCTGTAACTATGATCACAGTCATGCTGTGTAACAAGACACCTGGAAACTCAAGGGCTGAAAACAACAGTGATTTGCACTCATTGTCTGCAGCTCCGGAATTTGGCTGATCTACGCCGGGCTTGATTAACTTGACTCAGTCTTGCTCCAAGTCTCTCCCATCTTCCCCCTAAGACCTGTGGACTAGCCTGGGCATGTTCTTCTCATAGCAATAGCTGAGGTCTAGCCTCCAAAGCAGCACACTTCCACCTCATTCTCTCGGCCAAAGCAAGTCACATGTCTGAACTCAGTGTAGCAGTCAGGGAAGTGCTCCCCACTCACTTTGAGAAGTCCCTGCAAAGTTATGTGGCAAGGGGCGTGGGTGCCGGGAGAGAGTGGTAGGCAGTGCACCGAGCTGCCCAGGTGTTTCGTGGGATCCCCCGTAGTCCCTGCAAGTTTATAGTGCAGGTATCCTCCCCTCCTTTTTTAAGGGAGTTGGCCCATGGTCACGCTGCTGGTGGATGGCCCAGTCCTGCAGATGCCGGAGCTCCTACCCCTTGTTCAACCCACTGCCCATTTTTAAGAGATCCAAGCTCACCTGTGCTCTCCAGGACCCACTTGTCAGGGGAACCTGAGCACACTTGAAGTCATTAAATGTGCATCTTCAAAACAATCAGGCTGGGGTCCCTCGGGAACATTCTTGGTTCCTATGATGAGGAACAAAAGACTCCCAGGGGCTGGGCTGTGTCCAGGGAATCCTGGAAAGATCCATTCCGTGGACTCTGAACCTTCATCAGTGCATCTTCAGCCCTGGCCACATCCTTGCCTTGCTTGAACCCCACCATGGTCCAGTCTGCCAGGTCTCCACTTGGCAGTGTGGCATTTGGGTCCCTCGTGTGGTGTTGGCCCCTCACTAGTCCTGTGCCTCCCCAACACCCTATACTTAAGTCCCATTGGGCCATCTGCCCATTTCTGGCCTTGTACTCCCCTCCCTTCCCTCCCTCCCATCTTTCCCCTCCTCCTGCTTGCCTTGCAAACAACTGAAACAAAAACTACCTCTGCTCAGAGGGAATTATTCTCACCTATTTTCCCCCAAATGCTTTGTTCCTAGAATGACAATAGCAGTGGGTAACACTTCTTGAGAACCACACACTAACTTCTCCAACTTGAATGATACTAGCTAGCATCTATTAAGTGCTTGCTGTGTGTTCTGAGCCAGCCAATCCCCATAAATCCTTTCTCATCCTCATAATCAGCCCTCACAGCGGGTATTTTCAGCCCCCTTTGACAGATAAGAAGACTGAGCCTTGAGTAGGTTACAGAAGCTTTGAAAAGCTCTGGAGTATGGGTACCTTCCTTGCCCCAAGTCCCTGCTCTGTGAGAAACCTGGGGCGGGCAGCTAGTGGTCTGGATGAGGCTGCAGAGGGGACACCTGAGTGAAGGAGCAAGTTCAGAGTGAGCCGTTTGTCTTTGCCTGGACTGTGTGTGCTTCTGTTTGAGGGGAAGGGGGCATCCTCCTAAGCTTAGGGGGTGAGACTCAGGGCCAGCTTCCATCCCCCACTGGAGTTCCCCTCTGTCCTGACCCCTTTACACATACTGGGAAAGCAATAATGCAAATTAATTCTGGTTCTATTTCAAGCACAGAATAAATCAGTATCTCCCAAGTGACACGTGCCAGCTTTAGTGGGAAGTGATGTGTTTTATGACCTGTCAGACCATGTGACAAAGAATGCAGACTTGAGTCTTTCCAGGGAGCAGACAGAATCCAGCATATTTTTTATTAGAAGGAGCCTAAGCTAATGGACTGTGTTGCTTTTACAAAGCTAACCCTTCTCTAATTTACAAATCCCACATATTTTGTGATTTGACAGTTGTGAACAATAAAGAAAAAGGTTTGTCCCAACCACTGCTGTAGAATAAGAGAGTCCAAGAATGAGAATCAACTTAAAAATCTGTCTCCTGGAAGAAAATTGGGATTCTCAGAGGCTGGAAAATGATGTCCATCATCTCCATTCATTGAAACTTTTTATTGTGCAATATAACACATATGAATAAATAAAGCGTAATCTTACAAATCAGCAAATGATTATTAAACATTTACGAAACCATGTGGAGCAAGAAAGAGAATGTAGCTGGGACCCCAGAACACCCCCATGCCTCCTCCCCATCCTAACACCCTCCCCACTCCCAGGAGCCATCATCCAGCTGATAACAGAAATCAGATCCCTGGTTTGATTTACAGTTGTAAATCTCAAGGCACATCCCTGGACATTGTTGTGCAGCTTTGGCAGTTTTTGAACTTTATATAAATGGAATCGTACAGCATGTGCTTTGTCCCATTGGTCTTTCACTCAACTTTATATTTGAGAGATCCATCCATGTGGTTGTATGTGGCAGCAGTTCATTCTTCCTCATTGCTGTGGAGTGTTCTGTCATGTAAATACAATGCCATACATTTACCCATCCTACTAGTAATGGGCTTTGGAGTCTTCTTGTGTTAGCCTATTACACATTGGCTGATATGAACTTTCTTGTAGAAGCTGTGTGCACATATTTCTTTTGGATATACCAAAGAGTGGAATTATTGGATTAAAGAGTATGTGTAGCTTCAATTTTTATCCCATATAGTTGCTGATTAAGATTTTGAATTTATAGGTCGATTAGAGGAGAATTAATGTCTTTGCAATATCAAGTCTTCCAATCCAGGAACATGGATTGATACATTTATTTAGGTCATATTTAATTTAGTTTTTCTTAATATTGCTTTGTGGTTCCTACCATTAGGTATAATGTGTAATATAGTTGGTTTTTTTCTTTAATCATGTTAAGGAAGTTTCTTTCCATTCCTCATGCATAGAAATTAAATTTTGTAAAATACTTTTATCTTCCTCTACTGAGGTAATCAGTGTAATATTTTTCTCCTTTATTCTGTTAATTTGGCAAATTTCATTGATTTGGTAATGTTATTAAGTACATACAAATTTATAACTTTTTCATTTTTCCAGTGAATTAAACATTTTGGCATTAGGAAATGACCCCTTTGTGTCTAGTCATGTTTTGTTTTATTTTTCTTAAAGACTATTTTATCTGCTATTCATGTAGCAAAAAGTGACCCTGTGTTTACTAGGTGCTGGCTATTCATTTATTCATTCATTCACTCATTCATTCTTTAAAAAACATTTACCTGAGTAGCATCAAGGTCATGGGCACGGACCCCAATTGTCAGAGCTGTGTGTAAACTTGTGCAACTTATTTAACTTCTCTTTTACATGTAAACAGGAAGCCTTGGTTTTCTTGTCTGTAAATTTCTTCCATCAGTTTGGGAAATTTCGTTATCTCTTCAAATACTGCTTCTACCCAGACTTTCCTTCCAACCCTTCAGAGACTCCAATTTGACATGTTGGACCTTCCCATTGTATCTTCTATGTCATTATCTTTTCCTCCATATTTTCCATCCTTTAGTTTCCCCTTGCTTTGTTCTGCTAGTTTCTTCTGATCTATTTTCCAGGGTGCTAATTCTCTCTTCAACTGTGCCTAAACTGCTATTAAACCTGTACATTGAGTTTTTAATATTGGACAATATTTTTCAATTCTAGAACTGCTAGTTGGCTCTTTTTAAACAAAGTAGTGTCACTCTTTATAATTTCCAGCTCCTTGCTTAAATGTTTAAGAGTGGCTTTTAACTTCATGAGCATAGTAACCATTGATACTTTAAAGACCATGTCTTGTAATTACATGCTGACTTGTAATTACTCTCTGAAATACCTGTGGGTTTGTTTCTGATGCCCATTGTTTGTGTAGGTCTTTGATTATGTTATCTTATATCCTCATGTGTCTGTTTATATTTTGTGTACTATGTTTAAAATTTGCACATTTATTTGTAGAAATAGTTTCAGGTATACAATGATACTGTCAGATATCGCACCTCTAGTGGTCCAGGGTCACCTTAATTCAAAGTCGGCTTAAAATATCCTGGGCAATCTAAATAACTTGACTCCAGGTTACAGTCTGTATACCCAGTCTGGGCTGGTTCTCTTCCATTTCACTAATATTTCTCCAGTGTGCCTTTTTGGGTCCCAACCCTAAGTGTGGAATGGTTTACCAGGCCCCTACCCATAATGAATGATGAACTCAAACTTCTGTCTCCTGACAGCTTCAAGCTGTCAAAAGACCTGCTCAGCTGTTCAGTCATCTCCTCTGAATCCACCAACACTCCCCAGGTAAGAGCAGCCCAAGGGCTGAGTATTCCCCTCCAGATGTGTCTTCTCAGCCCTTGGCCCATGTACTCATCACAATCTTGTTAGCTCTTTGCAACTTTTATGAAGATTTAATAATTATTTTGTTCACCTATCTTTTTCATTCACTCCCAGTGAAAGGATGGATCCAGGTTATCTGGTTAGCCATATCAGAAATCTAATCTCTGAATCTTTTAAAAGAATGTGGGTTCCATATGCCCTTGTCATGATCACTTTATTCTGACCAAAGTCAGGGTTGGCCATGAGCTTAAGAGTATGGCATTCATTAGGTTGATTTAACATTGATTTGAATGAAATTTAACTTATATTCATTGAGCACAGCAAGTATGACCTAGGGACATACACAATACTAAGTGTATGTGTGAGAATATGTTTATTTTCCTTTCAAAAAACCAGTTATCCATGTAGCACACTGGCTAAGGGTATGAGTCCAAGAGTCCAAGGGCCAGGACCTACCATCTATAAACTGTGTTCCAGTTACTCATCTGCTCTGTGCCTCAGTTTCCTCGTTTATAAAATGATGATAATTATAATAGAATGCCTTGATTGAACTGTTGTATGGATTGAGTGATATTACACAAAAACAGTGTTCTTGACTCAAATTAGTAATTCTTAACAATTATATTTATTATCACGTGTCATTTTCTGGGGACTCTGCTAGGCCCTGCAAATGAAAAGGTGGTAAGAAGAAAACTCTGTGGTCTTGTCCATGAGAAGGACAATCATACAGCCAGTGCCTGCAAAGGGTAGTGAGTGCTGGAGGGGCAGCAGCAAAGGAGGGGCACCTCTTCTGGGGTCCGTAAGACCACCAGGTTCAGTGGTTCACTAGGACAGCTCACAGACTCAGCCTATAGTTGTACCTATGGCTAGGACTTACTGCAGTGAAAGGATTCCAAGCAAAATCAGCAAAGGGAAAAGCTACAAGGGGTAAAATCCAGAGGAAACCAGTCACAAGTTTCCAGAATCCTCTCCCCATGGAGTCACACGCGATGCACTTAATTCACATGAGTTGCAGTAGCGTGTGTGAAATGTTGTCTTCCAGGGAAGCCATCCTGAGCTTAGAGTCCAGGGATTCTGTTGGAATCAGTCATACGGGCACACCTCTTTCCTGTCATGTATCAAGATTCCAGACTCCAGGAAGGAAAGCAGATGTTCAGCTAAGCCACGTTGCACCTAATGAGACCTTGTGGTCAGGGGGCGTTGCCAGAAAAGGAGACCTTGAATTGAGTTTTGGAACATGTGAGGAGAGTTCCTGGGTAGAGGGGGATGTGGGTGCTCTAGTTGTGTTGGGGCATGGCATATTCAGGGACTGCCGGCACGTGCTTGGTTGGGGAGGATATGACATGTGGGTGCAGACCCTAGTGTGACAAAACCGCCGTATTGGGGAGTTGTGGTCTTGGGGGATGACAGATAAACTGTGGCTTAGATACCCTGGTGGGCTAACCAAACAGCTGGTGGGAGCTCAGGGTCAGAAATGCCCATGTTAGTGGCCCAGGGAAGGTTCCAGAGAAGGGATTATTTTGGAGGAATTTTTCAGGGTGAAGAGTCCATTCTAGGTGTGAAAGTAATTGGAGATGGGGCAAAAGGAGTGGCTTTAAAAAGCTTCTGGGCCGGGCGTGGTGGCCCACACCTGTAATCCCAGCACTTTGAGAGGTCAAGGCAGGCAGATCACTTGAGCTCAGGAGTTCGAGAGTAGCCTGAGCAACATGGCAAAACCTCATCTCCACAAAAAATTATAAAAAATTAGCCAGGCATAGTGGCATATACTCCTATAGTCCCAGCCATTTGGGAGGCTGAGGTGAGAGGATCACCTGAGCCCAGGAAGTCGAGAGCGTGATCACACCCCTGAACTCCAGCCTGGGCGACAAAGGAAGATCCTGTCTCAAAACAAAACAAAACAAAAAACGTCTGCATAATGAAACATGCAATGAGATGCCATTTATGGGGTGAATGAACACACACACCAAAAGCCACCTTTATGAACATGATATGCAGGGAAAGTATAGACGTGTAAACTGGAGAGAGGGTCACTGTGTTCATGGGGATGGTTGTCTGAGGCTGAGAGGGTGGGGAAAAGAATTGCAGGGAACCATAAAGAATTCCAACTTAACCTGTAAGCTTCCATGTTTTTTGTTTGTTTGTTTGTTTGGTTGGTTGGTTGGTTTTTTTTGAGATGGAGTCTCTCTCTGTCACCCAAATTGGAGCGCAGTGACACAATCTCAGCTCACTGCAACCTCCGCCTCCCAGGTTCAAGTGATTCTCCTGCCTCAGCTTCCCAAGTAGCTGGGATTACAGACCTGCACCACCATGCCCGGCTAATTTTGTTTTTTTTTTTTTTTTTTTTTTTTTTTTTGTCTTTTAACTGTGCCCCTACTTTTTATTTTTTATTTTATTTATTTTTTATTTTTTTTTGTTTTTTGTTTTTTGTTTGTTTGTTTGTTTGTTTGTTTTTATTATACTTCAAGTTCTAGGGTACATGTGCATAACGTGCAGGTTTGTTACATATGTATACTTATGCCATGTTGGTGTGCTGCACCCATCAACTCGTCAGCACCCATCAATTCATCATTTATATCATGTATAACTCCCCAA
>NW_016808732.1:1148722-1156001 GCF_001698545.2 Rhinopithecus bieti
TGAAAGCATGCATGTGTTCGTGTGTGTGTGTGCATGTGCATGTGTGTATATGTGCCTGTGTCTGCATGCATATGTGTATGAGTACATGTGCATGTGTCTGTGTGTACAAGTGTGTGTGCATGTGGGGGAGTATACTTGTATATGTGTCTATGCATGCTTGCATATGTGTGACTTGAGAGTTCCTGTCTGTAGGTCTCCTTGTGCCTTGTGGGTGGCTTGTGGAGGAGAGGCAAAGAGCAGCTCAGACCCCACATAGGGTCCTGCCATGACCTGTATCCTCATCTGTGGTTCTCGGCTTCAGGAGCTGTACTGCAGCACCATGGACACTTTCCAGAAGTTCGTGGACGCCCTGTTCCTTCAGACGCTCCCTGGCATGACTGGCCTCCCCCCAGAAGAATGTGACTACTTGAGGCAGGAAGTCCAGGAGAATGCTGCCTGGCAGCTGGGGAAGTCAGATCGCTTCCGGAGGCAGCAGTGGAAACTCTTCCAGGAGCTCCAAGAGCAAGACCAGCAGGTGCAGGCATTTGGGACCCCAGGGGCTGGGGTCTGCGTTTTAGAAACACGTGAAGAGGCCGGGCGTGGTGGCTCAAGCCTGTAATCCCAGCACTTTGGGAGGCCGAGACGGGTGGATCACAAGGTCAGGAGATCGAGACCATCCTGGCTAATACGGTGAAACCCCGTCTCTACTAAAAAATACAAAAAACTAGCCGGGTGAGGTGGCGGGCGCCTGTAGTCCCAGCTACTTGGGAGGCTGAGGCAGGAGAATGGTGTAAACCCGGGGGGCGGAGCTTGCAGTGAGCTGAGATCTGGCCACTGCACTCCAGCCTGGGCAACAGAGCGAGACTCTGTCTCAAAAAAAAAAAAGAAACACGTGAAGAAGCGTGAGAGATCTCACATCCTGAACACCCACTAGTGCCTATTGTAGGTGCTCTACGGAGATGACTCTTGCCTCCCTTTCACAATGGCCCACCACGGGGGCGGGATGAGAGAGCAGAGCCATCATCTCCCTCAGCAGGAAGTCGGAGATCATACCTTAAGTTAATCGATCAAGAAGAGCAGCAAAGCTTGTTCTTTAGAACGAGAGAAATAAATAACCAAATGGCAGGAAGGAAAGCGGTTCACAGGGAGTGGGCTCGGTGGCGGTGGGGCAGTGGCACACACGGGACTCCTGTTTTTCAGTGAGAGTCTGATTATGAAGATCATGGATTGCTGAGACAGAATCGTTACTCCCAAAGATATCTACGCTGTGTTCCCTTACATGGCAAAAAGCAGGTGCGGTTGAGTGAAGGATTTTGAGGTAGGGGTGCTGGTAAGCCCAGCATAATTGCAAGGGTTCTTACAGGAGACAGGCAGAAGGGTGGGAGTCAGAGAAGGAGGGTTGATGTCCTAAGAGGTCAGAATGTTGTGACTGTAAGCCTAGGAACTCTGGCTGTTTCTAGAAGCTGGAAAGGTCAAGGAGCACATTCTCCCCTACAGCCTCCAAAAAAGAGCGTAGCCCTGCTGACACCTTGATTTTAACCCATTAAGACCCATTTCAGCCTCCTAGGCTCAAAACTGTAAGGTAATAGATTTGTGTTGTTTTCAGCCACAGCTTGTAGCAATGTGGGACAGCAGCAATGGGAAACTAATAATACAGATTGATTTTTTTTTTTTTTGGAGATGGAGTCTTGCTCTGTCACCCAGACTGGAGTGCAATGGTGCGATCTCAGCTCACTGCAACCTCCGCCTCCCAGATTCAAGCAATTCTCCTGCCTCAGCCTCCCGAGTAGCTAGGATAACAGGCATGTGCCACCACACCTGGCTCATTTTTGTATTTTCAGTAAGATGGGGTTTCACCATGGTGGCCGGGGTGGTCCCAAACTCCTGAACTCAAGTGATCTGCCTGCTTCGGTCTCCAAAAGTGCTGGGATTACAGGCGTGAGCCACTGCGCCCGGCCTGCACTGATTTTATCTTTAAAAAATTAAAAACTGTTAAATGAAAGAAGGCATTTCCAAATTCAGCATCCACCAAGACCGCCCACAAGTCCTTTCTCCCTTGCCTTCGGCCCCATAGAGACTGTGAAACTAACATCCTCTATATTCATATCCCTCGCAACTAGCCATGGCTGAGTGACACTGCTCTGGCCTTTGAAACAAGGCAAAGGGCTTCTGTTTCCTGATACCAAAGCTGGTTTTGCTTGGAGCAGCCCCCTTCTTCAGTGTCCCATTCTTCCTTCCTAGAACGCACGGGAGGCCTGGAGGTATATCAGCCTTTCTCTGCCCTCAGCCTATGTGAGCCTGGTGGGCTCCAGTGGTTGGAACAGTCTCAGACAGCCCCAAGCCCCTGGCGGTGCTGTTAAGCCACTGCTGTAGACCTGAACCGCCAGCCCCTACATGCTTATTGTCAGAAACAAGCCCTGTTTCTTTAAGTTGGGTTTGCAATTAGTTACAAAAGATCAGTTTGACTGACGCATCCATCTAAAAGACGTTTCCTAAAACAATTCCTTGGGGCAATAGAAAGTACAAAGTAGATAGAGGAAAGCATTGTGCAAACGCATGACCAGTCACAGCTGTGGGGACAGGCACAGGGCCTAGTTGCCTGCCAGAATGAATTCTTAGACCTCCTTCTAGTTCATTCAGTCCTCTGTCAGTAGCATCTGGTTGCCCTGTCATAGGTGACTTGTCTGTCTCCTGCATTTGGCTGAGTTCCTTGAGGATGGCAACCCTGATTTTCATCTTTACACTGCCTATTCAAAGCCCAGTGGCTGCAATATGGCAAATGTTCAGGAAAACTTGTTGCATTTCCAGCAACAATAATGCAGCTTTGGAAATGATGACAGTGTCGCCTTTGCCCTGTATTCTTCTAAGGGATCTAAATGAAGCTGAATTCATCCAATTCATTCCAAATCCTGGGCTGCAGACCAATTCATTTACAGTCTCTGGGGAGGGAGCAGGACCTGAGCCTCGGTGTCTTAGAAACCAAGTAAGCCTAATGGGCCTCTGAAGTGGACCCACTAAATGAGTGTAAGGACCTTTTAGAGACCATTGTGGTTTTGCAGCCAGACCTGTAACCTCAGAAGCCTAAGACATGGGTTTGAGCCAGAGCAGGCACGTTAACGGGCTATGTGACTTTAGCCAGTGAGCTGACCTCTTGCAACTCTGTGATTTTACACAGCTTGCTAAAAATACCTCAGAACTCCAGCTTCTGTGTGAAAACTAAGGGTCACAATATCCAAATGATTGCATGGAGATAATGCAAGTTAAGACCTTTTGTACAGTATTTATTGACTCATTTAAAAGACTTTTTGCACAGTATCTATTGACTCGTTTAATGGCATTGACAGTGAAGGAATCCAGAATTTCATTTCTGACAAAACACCTATGATTCATCTAAAACTCTCTGGTTATGAGTCTTAAGTTATTTTAGGCAAATAGTAGGCACAGCTCTGTTTGTAATGTTTTATTTGTTTACTTTGTGAGCATATGATTGTGAATTTTTCTTGGCATGTGGGGAAGGTTTCTGGCTGAGTTTTGCATGCAGGAAGCAAGCAGGAGAGTTAATTACCTCATCAACTGATTACATAAGTATGACCCAAGACTGTTTTCTCAAGGTCTCTATGTCATAGTTAACTTACTGATTACTTAATTGCCTTAAATTAACACATGATAGCTGGGCATGGTGGCTCACGCCTGTAATCCCAGCACTTTGGGAGGCCGAGGCGGGCGGATCACGAGGTCAGGAGATCGAGACCATCCTGGCTAACACGGTGAAACCCCGTCTCTACTAAAAATACAAAAATTAACCAAGCGTGGTGGCTGTAGTCCCAGCTACTTGGGAGGCTGAGGCAGGAGAATGGTATAAACCCAGGAGGCGGAGCTTGCAGTGAGCCGAGATGGCGCCACTGCACTCCAGCCTGGGCGACAGAGTGGGACTCCGTCTCAAAATAAATAAAATAAAATAAAATAAAATAATTAATTAATTAACACATGATAATTAGAGATCTACCTGCCATATTTCCTCATTGATGAAAAAAAGGAGAAATGAGCTCTCTGTGGTTCAGATGAATATTAGTCATGAGAAGAACAGCACCAATGAAGCTATTCATGGAAAATCAAAAACATCAACTGCAAATTGCCTTTCCCACATTGTTTTCTATCCAAAAAGACAGTTGATTGTTTCATATCCCATTGCTCAGGGAAGTAGTTAAAAATTATGGAATTTGTGAATTACACTGTTGGAACAGGTTGTAGAACGGTGTTTCTCAATATTTAATCTTCTCTAATGCAGATGTCTGGGCTTCTCCCAGTCCCCTTGCGGTAGGCGGCTATAATGGCCCCCCAAGGAGACCCACATCCTAATCCCTAAAACCCGTGAATATGTCTGGTTACAAGGCAAAAAGGACTTTGCAAATGTGATTAAGCAAAGGATCGTGAGATGGGGATATTCTCCCTATGATCTGGCTGGGCCCCATGTCATCACAAGGGTCCTTATAAGTGAAAAAGGAGCATCAGTGCCAGTGTGAGGCAGTGAGGAAGACTGCAGCTGTTGCTGGACTTGAAGATGGAGGAAGGGGCTGTGAGCCTGGGAATGCAGATGCCCTCTAGGAACTGGAAAAGGCAAGAAAATGGATTCTGCCCCAGACCCCTGGGGAGGAGTACAGACCTGCTGACCCTCATTTCAGGCTTCTGATCTCCAGAAGTGTAAGGTAATAAGTACTGTTTTAAGCCACCAAATTTGTAATAATTTGTCATAGCAGCCACAGGAAACTAACACACCAGTGGATAGGAGTGGGGCAGGGAATGTGGCAGTTGGTACACTCCTTAGCATAAACAGTAAAGAACACCAGTGCTAGAGGCAGTCTGTCTGAGTTTGAATCCTGGCTCCCCACCTCACTCTCCTCTCCCTCTCTCGCCGCACCCCACTCCAGGTGGTTTTCATCATTTCATCACCAAGTCTGCTCTCCTCTGTGCGGAGCTTTCAGGCCTCCTCTTACTGGACTCAGTGGTGCTGTTTGGCCAAGTTGGTATCTTCCCTCCTCCTTGAAACACCCATATGACTCTCTTGCTTCTCCTCCCAGCTCACTTCTTTCTCTTTGTTAGTCTCCTTTGCTGGTCCCTTCCCAGCTCCTAATTTCTGAACACTGGAGAGCCCTGGGGTGCAGTATCCAATCCTCTTCTTTATCTACATGCACTGTCTCAGTGATCCCATCCAGTCACACACCATCTGTATTAGTTTTCTAATGCTGTGTAACAAGTAACCCCCAAACTAGAAGCTTAAAACAACTTGCACTTACTGTCTCACAATTTCTGTGGGTCAGGGGTCCAGGCACAATTTAACTGGGTCCTTTGTTCAGGGCCTCTCACAAGGCAACATCCAATCCCTGGGCTGGGGCTGGAGTCTCATCTGAAGGCTTGACTGGAGAAGAGTCACTTCCGTGCTCACTCACATGGCTCTTGTCAGGTTTCAGTTCCTCAGGGGTCATTGGACTGAGAGCCAACAGCTTCCAAATTTATACCCTCAGCTCAGGATTGTTCCTGAACTCAGATCTACATGAAGTCTCCATTTAGATGATTGATAGATCTGAGAAATTCGTGTGTCAAAAAGAGCTGTTGCTCTTCCTGCCAACCTGCCTTACCCAAAGCCTTCCTCCATTTTTCTACTAAATTGGAGCAAAACCTTGGGGTCATCCTTGACTCCTCTTTCTTTCACACCCTACATTGGTTAACAAGAAATCCCATTGGTTTTGCCTGCAGTCTAATCCTGAATGTGACCACTATTCAGCACGTCCCCTCTTAGCACCCTAGTCAAAACCACTCTGGTCTGGGTTACTGCAATAGCTGACCAACTGCTCTACCTCCATTCTCAACCCCCAGTCAAAGTGATACTTTTATCACAAGCTTGTCCAACCCACAGGCTGCATGCATCCCAGGATGGCTTTGAATGCGCCCAACAGAAATTCGTAAACTTTCTTAAAACATCATGAGATTTTTTTGCATTTGTTTTAGCTCATGAGCTTTCATTCATGTTAGTGCATTCTATGTGTGGCCCAAGTCAGTACTTCTTCCAATGTGGCCCAGGGAAGTCAAAAGATTGGACACACCTGTTTTAAGACATCCTATATGCCACTAATTTTTAGGATACACATTTAAAAATATTTTAACACCCCTGAAGTCAAGATACATTTTAATTTAATTGGCAGTGACTTTTCTCTGTTAGTGATACCGGAAATAATTGGGCATCTTACAGTCGTCAGCACAATAGATTTGATAGGGAACAGTAAGTCACATCATGTTGCTTCTCTGCAGAACCCCCACAGCATAAAAACCACAGACCTCACCACACTCCGCAAAGCCCACCATGTCAGGCCCTGGCTGCCCTCTGACTGCACCGGCATGCTCCCCGCAGCCCCACTGGTTCCTTGCACTCCTCTGGCTCCTGCTGGAGCCAAACTCCTGCCTCACCCCACCCTGCTACGGGTCTTTGCTCCATGTCACCTTCACAGCGAGGCCTACCCTGACCATGCTGTTTAAAACTGCAATGCCCCCCTCACCCCCAGCACTCCAGTATTACCCTCAGGAGTTGATTTTAGAGCCCACCCCACCTAAAAACCCTCCCTGTTTCCAGGAGGACACTACCAAATTTTCAGCACATACTAGGCATCAATCAATAGCTCTTTCCCTTTCTCCCCATAATACATGAGAGTTTGAAAAAAAGAGTAAAACTTACCCGAGGCCACAAAATGACCTGGTAGCAATGACCAGCACTCTAGCCCGAGGAAGCACCTCTTCTGAATGTCCGCATTTACAAACCTGCATTTGATAATGCTGAAGAGGTTTGTGTGACAACTGCAGGCACCATCTGGTCCAGAGATCTTGACCTTATCGATCATCGTCAAATCCTGTTGCTAGTTTTAGTTACATTCTCAAAACACACAGCAAAGACCCGTATCTACTTTAGTGGCAATGCAAACTCACCTTTCAAAGAGTCAAGACTGGTCAGGCGTGGTGGCTCACATCTGTAATCCCAGCACTTTGCGAGGCCAAGGCGGGTAGATTGCCTGAGGTTGAGAGTTCAAGACCAGCCTGGCCAACACAACGAAACCCCATCTCTACTAAAAATACAAAAATTAGCCAGGTGTGGTGGTGCATGCCTGTAATCCCAGCTACTCTGGAGGCTGAGGCAGGAGAGTCTCTTGAACTCGGGAAGCGGAGGTTGCAGTAAGCTGAAATTGCGCCATCTCACTCCAGCCTGGGCGACAGAGTGAGACTCCATCTCAAAAAAAAAAAAAAAAAAAAAAAA
>NW_016808732.1:1156415-1160525 GCF_001698545.2 Rhinopithecus bieti
AAAAAAAAAAAAAAAAAAAAAAAAAAGACTGTGCAGAATTTTCTAGAATGTTCTGGTTTCCCTAGCAGTCTGACAGATTATTGTAAACTCCTCACAAGAGGAGTCAGAGATGGGATTTAATGAAATGTTCCAGATAGCACAGTGTCGTTTTGTGAGAGTTTAGCACAAGTGTTACGAATCACAGCATCCACCAGAACTGAAGTCTAGGCTGCTGGTGCTTCTGTCCAGGCCTCTGTGTTCAATCTGCATGCCAAATGCAGTGTGCGCCATCTCCAGGCTGCCAGAGGTAGAGCCTTTTAAAAAGCCATGGAAAAGAGAAGGACTCTCACCTTAAGGATGGAGTCCTTGGTTGTAGCATGGTCTTGCTGAGTTAGGTGCATCTCCTGGTGATGTGAGATCGTCAGGGAGGAGCATGGTGGATTTAGAAAATATTTGAACTTTGTAGACAGAAAGATGTAGATTTCAGTTCCTGCCCCACTGTTTATTAGCTGTGGGACCTTGGACCTCGTTAGAATGTGCTTGTAATGTATGTTCTTTTAAAAGCAGAGGAGATTAATAGCCCTAAAAGCAAGATACTAGGAAACAAAACAATACATTGAAAAAGTACACTTTATGAATGAAAATTATAGTAATGAGGCCAGGAGTGGTAGCTCACGCCTGTAATCTTAGCACTTTGGGAGGCCGAGGTGAATGGATCACCTGAGGTCAGGAGCTCAAGACCAGCCTGTCCAACATGGTGAAACCCTGTCTCTACTAAAAATACAAAAATTAGCCGGGCATGGTGCCAGGCACCTGTATCCCAGCTACTCCAGAGGCGGAGGCAGGAGAATTGCTTGAACTCAGGAGGCGGAGGTTGCAGTGAGCTGAGATCTCACAGGAGATCACTCAGCCTGGGCGACAGTGAGACTCCGTCTCAAAGACAAAAGAACATTATAGTAATGAAAACAGAAATCTAATTGGATTAGTTAACAGAATAGCAGATTAAATGGTGGCTAAAGAAACAGTGTGTGAACTAGAAGACAAATGTGAGAAGGTGGTCCCAGAAGACAGCTTAGAGATCTAAAGAGACAGAAAATATGGAAGAAGAGACATGGATAATAGGATGACAAAATCCTATAGAAGTAGAACGTATCTAATTCTGTAGAAATAAAATAGGCAATTTTTAAAACAGTGAGAACAGAGGGAGTGAGGGAAATAACAAATCATACCGGGCAAAGGAACATTGATGATTCAAACAATGAACTGAAGAGTTTAGACATGAAGAGTTTAGATGAAGAATTTAGAAAACAGCACAGAACCACAATAATGGAGAGCAGTATCCCAGAAGGCAGAGAGAACACTGGAATCCTCTTTCTCCTTCTAGTCTGGAGGAGGGCAGAAGCATTAACTTTATATTTACAAATTAAATAGACAACTTAAAACCTGAAGAGTAATCACATGGGAGAGTAAAGAACAGCGCCTCCCATCCAGGAGCCAGCCCGTTACTCACAACGGGGCCTGGGTGTTCTCCTATTGAACAACCAACCACTGGGCATCAACAAGATGAGGCTCCTCTGTTACATGAAAGACGGAGCCAAAAATGAGGCCAACCTGTCACCATACCTGAACACAGACCAAACATGGACATCGTCCAACTCCCCACCCCTGACATGCCCAGACACCCCGTCCTGGCTGAGCCAAGCCTGGCTTCATTAAACTCTCCCCAGATCACCTCCCACAGCCCACACCTGGGCCTTTCTAACCCTTCTACACATTCTCCCTCGCTGCATCAAGTGATAACCCAATCTGTTCAGCCGCAGGGGAGTTCTGATGGTCTTTGCAGTGCATTGACAGAGTAAAATAACAAAGCAGAATATATGACTTTCAAGGGAGAGAAAAAAGTATCCCAGAATGCAGGTTAGAGACCTAAAAGATGGTGAATCCAATAAAAGAGAAAAACAAGTGGGGAAGAATGCACTTTTCATAATACCTAGGAAACACCAGATTGGATGGTGGGAATAAGTCCAAGCATACCATTAGTCACAATAAACACTAGCAGATCCATTTCGATTGCTAAAAACACATTTCCTAATCTAGCTATGTGGCATTACAGGAGACACAGCTAGATCATCAAAAGTTAGAAAGCCAAGGGAAGGAAAACAATATCCCAGGCAAATATCCACCCAAAGAAAGTGCATGATACTAAGATCTGACAAATTATACTTTAGGCAGAAAACATGTTTTAGGGATGAAGAGAGTCATTACACAGTGTGAGAGTAACGTACAACAATTTAGCCACAAAACACCTAAAGCAAAATTTGACAGACTTGAAAGATGAACAAATTGAAACTATGGTGGGAGATTTTAATACGTCATCTCACAGAAAATAACAGACCAATCAGACAGTAAGTCAGGCTGTGAAAAGATCTGTTCTGAACAACGCAGTCAATTAGGATGAGCAGAAGCTCCTACATCGAATTTTGTGCACCATATTTGTGGATAATATGAATGTCTCTATTGAAAAGCCAGAAGGATCTACAAACTGTCACAACTATGAAGAT
Source organism: Rhinopithecus bieti (assembly GCF_001698545.2). Taxonomy (NCBI): domain Eukaryota; kingdom Metazoa; phylum Chordata; class Mammalia; order Primates; family Cercopithecidae; genus Rhinopithecus; species Rhinopithecus bieti. The sequence continues at coordinate 1,158,956 of NW_016808732.1, forward strand.
TGCTCTGAAATGTCACCACATACAAAATCAATATCCCAAACCAGTAGATTTCCTCCATACCAGCAACATCCAGTGATAAAGATCATCTTCAGAATAAAAGCCACATGATGCCTAAAAATAAGTTGACCAATATGTGTAAGAGCTTAAGGGGGATGTTTTTAGAATATTATTGAAGGCATAAAGAAACTGAGATAAATGGCATGTCTTAGGGTGGAAAACTCAGTTTTGCAAAGATGGCGATTCTCTCCAAATTGATCTGTAAAATCAACCCAATTATGAGAAAATTCCAAAGAGTCTTTTTAAACTTGACCAGCTGATGCTAAAAGTCATATGAAAGGAAAAGCAACCAGGAATAGCTAAGGCAGCTTTGAACAAGAGGATAAGACAGGACCTACCCTCGCTGCACTGATGTTTAATTGCTGCAATGTTAGCAATCATGGTATTGGTGCAGAAATAGACCAATAGAAGAAAATACAGAAGCTGGGACAAGATGTGTGTGTATATGTTAATTATACAAGACAAAGTGGCATTGGAGGAAAGCCAGAAAAAAATAAATTATTTAATAAACATTGTTGGCACAATTAATTATCCATTTATCCAGAGAAAATTAGATCCCTTCCTAACTCCACAGGAAATAAATTTTAGATACTTCAATTTAAAGTATTTAAAATTTTCCCATTTGCATTTTCCCTAAATGCAAACGGGAAAGATTTTAAGCTTTTAGAAGAAAATGCAAGAGAAAATGTTAATGAAAGCGGAGCAGAAAGGGATTTAAAAAAGAAACACACACACACACAAGAAACAAAATGCACAATCCAAGCAAGGAGGATTGTTGAAATGAGTAACCACATACCCGCTCTGTCCCTCTGTCCTGAGTTCAGGTGTGGATGGAGGAGTGTGCGCTGTCCAGCATGCTGCAGACGCACCTGCGGGAGGACCACGAGGGCACCATCCGTGGCGTCTTGGGCCGACTGGGCGGCCTCACTGAAGAGTGAGTACAGCTCCCTGAAGGTGTGGGGCTTTGTGTCCTGCATGATGCTCTGTCCAGCCCCAGTGTCCTCATCTGTACAGTGGGCACACTGACTGCCCGTTGGCTTCCTTTGAATGTAAATGACTTAATGTTTCTTAGCCTCAATTTCCTCATCTATAAACTGGGCTAATGATACCTACTTCATAGAGTTGTCTGTCATAGGAACTTTTTTAAACAGCTTTTTTCAGGTATAGTTTACAATACATTTATTTTATGAGTACAATTCAGTGATTTTTACTAAATTTACAGAGTTCTACTCCATCACCACAATCCAAATTTAGAACATTTCCATCACCCCAAAATTGCTACAATGCAATTTTAAAAGATCTCTTGTGCTCTATTACAGCCACTCCCCAATTATCAGTTTTATATTCATTTTCACATTTTGCTATAACTATTAGTGCAATATGGTCTTTTCAATTTGCTGGAAAGTATTTTTTTCCTTCTTTCATATGAGAAAAAAAAACATATATATATATATAATGACAAAGAGCTACTATGAATTTAGTGACACTTAAAATAAATTTCTAAAATTCATGA
>NW_016808732.1:1163233-1200163 GCF_001698545.2 Rhinopithecus bieti
TTTTGTTTTTGTTTTTTTTTTTTTTTGAGACAGAATCTTGCTCTGTCACCCAGGCTAGAGTCCAGTGATGCAATCTCGGCTCACTGCAACCTTCCTCCGCCTCGCGGGTTCAAGTGATTCTCCAGCTTCCGCCTCCCGAGTAGGGGGGATTACAGGTGCCTGCCATCATGCCTCGCTAATTTTTGTATTTTTAGTAGAGATGGGGTTTCACCATGTTGGCCAGGCTGGTCTCAAACTCCTGACCTCAAATGATCCACCCATCTCAGCCTTCCAAAGTGTTAGGATTACAGGCGTGAGCCACCATGCCCAGCTGAGAAAAAAAATTTTGATATAGCTATTTTTTAGTTTTATTTTTCAACTTTTAGATTCAGAGGGCACATGTGCAGGTTTGTTACAAAGGTCTATTGCATGATGCTGAGGATTGGGGTACAGCTCCCATCACCCAGGTAGTGGATGCAACACCCCATAGTTTTTTAACATTTGGCTCCTCTTGTAGTCCCCAGTGTCTATTGTTCCCATCCTTATATCTATATGTGCCCAATGTTTAGCTCCCACCTGTAAGTGAGAACATGCAGTATTTGGTTTTCTGTGTCTGCATTAGTTTCCTTACGGTAATGGCTTCCAGCTGTATCCATGTTACTAAAAATAACATGATTTCATTATTTTTTATGACTACATAGTATTCCATAGTGTATATGTACCACATTTTCTTTATCCAGTCCACCATTGATGAGCACCTAGGCTGAATCTGTGTCTTTGCTATCGTGAATAGTGCTGCAATGAACATATAAGTGTATATATATACACTTATGTATATATATGTATTATGTATAAGTGTATATGTCTTTTTGGTAGAATTTATTTTCAATTTATTTTCCTTCGGGTATTGATATAACTATTTTTTAGTTGTCCAGCCCTTTGCAGAAAACAAATTGTGTATACCATCAAGAAGCAGGTGTCTAGCTATGGAATTGGATAATACAGGGGAAACATCAGAAGAGGATGGAGGCCGGGTGAGGTGGCTCATGTCTGTAATTCCAGCACTTTGGAAGGCTGAGGTGGACAGATCACCTGAGCTCAGGATTTCAAGACCACCCAGGGCAACATGGTGAAACCCCGTCTCTACTAAAATACAAAAAATTAGCTGGGTATGGTGGCGGGTGCCTGTAATCCCAGCTACTTGGGAGGCTGAGGCACGAGAATCGCTTGAGCCCCGGAGGTGGAGGTTGCAGTGAGCTGAGATCACACCACTGCACTCCAGCCTGGACTACAGAGTGAGACGCCATCTCAAAAACAAACAAACAAGCAAACAAAGAAAAGGATGGAAACATAAGTAGGCTCAGACCAGGGACACCTGGTGAGCCATACTGAGGACAACAGAGAGCGACTGGGGAATTTGTCTAGACTGAAAACCTGTGTCTTTTAATTGCATTAATGTCTAGTCCATTTATGTTTAATGTAAATCCTAATGCTGGTATATATTTGGGTTTTCATATCAGTTTATGAAAATTCTCAGATGTTTTCTCTTTAGATCTTCCCCTGCCCATTCTCTCCCTCCTCTCTTTCTGGTGCTCCAGTGACAGAATTTATGAGGCTCTTCCACTTTATCCCCTGTGTCTCTTACATGCTACTCTGTGTTTTTGATTCTTTTCTTCTCTGTGGTTCAGCATGGATATTTTCCTTTGAGGTATCTTCCAACCACTCTCTCTTCAGCCATATTTTATCAGGTGCTAAACCCATCTCCTGAGTTGTTCATGTCAGTGACTGTGTTTTCCGTTCTAGGAATGTCCATTTGATTCCTTGTATAGTTTCCAGTTATCTGCTGAAATTCTTCATCTTATTATTTAATTTCTGGAACATATTAATCATAATTAGTGTAAAGGTCTGTCTGACTATTCTGTTTTCTGATATCTTGTGGTCATGTTTCTATTGTCTGTTTTCCTCTTTATTTTTAGTTAATTCTCACCTATTTGCATGTCAGGGTATTTTTATTGGATGATGACCACTAAGCATGAAAAATTGTAGAGATAATTTAAGGCTTCAAATGATACGATCTCTTTCCAGAGATGATTTATGTTACTTCTAGCAGGAATTTCAGATAGTGGAAGATTCATTCCACCATGTTGGAATTTAGCTGATTCTGAATTAGGTCTTTGTGGGGAATGGCTTTTATTCCTAGGATGAAGGCAGCCACCAAAAAGCCTGGAGTGTTTGCCAGCCTCTTCTTGGCAGCTGACTGTCAGACCTCTCTGTTCACCTCTCAGCCTCTCAGCAGACACCTCAAGTTATACAACCAAATGTTGAACCTCTGGCAGGCTGAGGTTTTTTTACGTGAATCACTGAAATAGGAAGTCAAAAATAGCTCAAGATTTCAGCTTTGGATGTGCTGATTTTGGGTCATGCCATTAATACTAGTGGCTGCATACCATAGGCTGCTGTGCACATGCATTGGACAGCTGGGCAGGATGTGATGAGGTTAAAAAAATTAATAGACAAGCAGATGGCGGCGTGGTGCCCAGGGAGCACCTGCGCCTAAGCGGATGGCATTAGAGGGCGGTGATTCCAACCCGCTTCCTTTTGGAGGGGCTCCCTGTGGGCTGTGGCTGTTTGGGGAGCTTGTCACTGGCTCCGTGAAGCCAAGAGCATTGACCCCACCCCCCACCTGCTTTCCTCCAAGGTCCACGCGGTGTGTCCTGCAGGGGCATGACCTACTGTTGCGCTCGGCCCTCCGGAGGCTGGCACTCCGTGGCAACGCCCTGGCCACCCTGACACAGATGCGGCTGTCGGGGAAGAAGCACCTCCTGCAGGAGCTGCGAGAACAGCTTGCGCTGGAGCAGGGGTCCTCCCAGTGCCTCGACGAGCATCAGTGGCAGCTGCTCAGGGCCCTGGTAAGACCAGCATGGTGGCCCCACCCATTCCAGACAGGCAGTGCCCCTGCAGCAGGCCCCAGCTTCCAGCACCCAAATCCTACCACCCCTGGTGCTGCAAGGTTGGGTAATCATTCGCTGGGGCTGCCATGGCAAGGTCCCACAGACTGTGCGGCTTACACAGCACACATTTCCCTGCTCCCCATCCTGGAGGCCAGAATTCTGAGATCAGGGTATGGGCAGGGCTGCTTTGATTCTGAGACCACTCTCCCTGGCTTGTATCTGACCGTCTTCAACCTGTGTCCTCCAGGTCCTTCCTCTGTGGGTGTCCCGTCTCTTCTTATAGGGACACCAGGCATATTGGATCACAGCCCATGCTAATGACCTTACTTTACCTTAATCACCTCCTCAAAGGCACTATCCACTTACTGACCTCCCATTTTGAGGTACTTGGGGTCAGGGCTTCAACATATGAATTTTGAGAGGACACAGTTTAACCATAACAAGTGAAGACAACGTAGCCCCCGTAGGTCCACCCATGTACTAAAAGTTTTTAGTATCACTGATATAATGAGAAATATACTGGAAAAACCATACGGACAGGTGCAATTGTCATGGGGGGTGTGGTAGAGAGGCCTCTGTGGTCTCTTTGAAGTGTGATGACAGATCGAAAGAAAGAATTAGCAAGTTGTAGAGCTGGCACTGACACCCAGGTAGGCTGACTCCAGGCCTCCTGCATGTAGCCCCCAAGCTCTGGGAGCAGCTGCTGCTCTTTGACCCACGAATGCGGCCCACGCCCACAGTCTCTTTAGCTCTATCCAGGAGAGCTCCGAGGATCACGCAGGACTCATGGACCTCTCTCCAGCCCCGCTGACTTCTGTCTTATTTCTACAAATAAAGGCAGTCCTCAGGGCCCTGTGTGCCCTGCCTCAGCTTCTGTGATATCCTAAGAGACTCACATCTGGCTTCAAAACCTGGCTCTGCTGTGTGACTTTAGAAAGTTGCTTAACTTCTCCGAGCCTTTGTGTCCTCCTCAGTGCTAGTGTTCAGGTCTCATGATGTTCTAGAAGGATGAGCAAGGTCCCCCATCTTGTGAGGGGTCATAGATGATACTGGGCACACAGTTGGTGCTCAATAAATGCCCTTTTTCTGGGGACACAGACACCTAACCTCATCCATTGATTTTTGCAAACCCTTTCTGCCCTTTCTCCATGCCTTTTCCAATTCCTGGGCCCTGAACAGGAACAACCTCACATCCCAGTCCTGGCCAGAGCTTCTCTGTGAGAGGCGCACTTGGCCCCCACTCCCAGTACTTTCCCTCCCAGGAGACGCGCGTGCTGGAGGAGGCCAGCCGGCTGGAGGAGGAGGCGCAGCAGATGCGGCTGCAGCTCCAGCAGCGGCTCCTGGCTGAGGCCCAGGAGGTGGGGCAGCTTCTGCAGCAGCACATGGAGTGCGCCATTGGGCAGGCGCTGCGGGTGCACGCACGGAATGCGGCCACCAAGAGCCGGGACAAGGACAGGGATGACTTCAAGGTATGCACTGACCTCTGTCCCTGGGGACACCGAGGGCAAGAAGGATCAGGGTAGGGTCCATGCCTGGGTCTGCTCCTTGCCACACCCTTCCTGGAGCTTGTGGCCTAGTAGACTTTACCTGACTTCTCCATGACTTGTTTTTCTCATCCGTAAGATGGGATCTTCTCCCTCACAGAAGGGGAGGATCAGTCGCAGCAGGTCACAGGTTCTCCTCCTGCTGTTGGGCCCTGCATTGCATCATCCTTAGCACGGGCTCTGTCTTTACAGCAGCACTGAGTGGGACGTGGTTTCACCCAGAGCCACACAGTGGGTCAGTGGCAGAACCAGGATCTGAACCCAAGTCCTTCTCTCAGAAAGAGACGCGTGCTTTCCCCACCCCTGGCCGCCTCTGCTGAGACACTGGAGCTTTCTGGAGTTCATCCTGACGGCTGAGCAATGCCGCGAAAAATCAATTCAGCTGGAGTAGACAGTGGTGTAACTCCTTATCTATTGACAATAATCATAAACAATAGTGATAAAAAGGATAACAGTAAGAAGTCACATTAGTGTTGCACTTAAAGTCTAACTAAGTGCTTTTTCCTATCTCATCTTGTTGGATTTTCCCCACAATCCTTGCCTGGTCAGGATCACTTTTCTTCCCCTTGGGAAAAAGAGGCCTACGATTGGGCAAAGGACATATTCCAGCCTCCAACCTAGTGAGTGGCAGCGCCGGGGCTGCAGGAGAATGACCAGCACACATGCTGCGTCTGCCTGGTGCCTCCCTTACAAGCTGTAAGGAGAGGTGGGGTGTCCTTTACAGCACCTCGCTCGCTGCAGGCCACTGCAGGAAGGGTGTCTGTGACTGGCAGACAGCAGCAGGTTGCAGCCCTGTGCCCAGTAGGGAGCCCTGGCATCGGGAAGCGCAGGAGCTCTTTCAAGAGCCTTCCAAGGGGTTCCTTTCATCTCAGTAAAGTGAGTCACTTTGCACGTCTGTGCAGCAGAGAGGCTGGACCCACATTTCTGCAACACCCTGTCTTATTCTAAATCTCACATCTGCCTCAGATTATCCAAACATTATGGCTGTGCCTGGCTGGTGATCTTGGGAATGTCACCCTGTCCCTAAAATTGTCCACATGTTACCTAATAGTAAATGCTCGCTGCATGGAAATGGAATAAGATAAAAGGGTGTCGTATTTTGTCCTCAGCTTTCCAGAGGGATTTTGAGTCAAGATTGGAAAATCAGTACCACCACAACTTCACACTTACAAAAAAGTAAAGTAAAGTGAGGCCAGGCAAGGTGGCTCACACCTGTAATCCCAGCACTTTGGGAGGCCGAGGTTGCCAGATCACGAGGTCAGGGGTTTGAGACCAGCCTGGCCAACACAGTGAAACACGTCTCTACTAAAAATAGAAAAATTAGCTAGATGTGGTGGTGTGAGCCTGTAATCCCAGCTACTGGGGAGGCTGAGGCAGGAGAATCGCTTGAACCTGGGAGGCGGAGGTTGCAGTGAGCCGAGATCGTGCCACTGCACTCCAGCCTGGGTAACAGAGTGAGTCTCCATCTCAGAAAAAGAAGGGAAGGCCTCTTAGCGGACTTTCCCTAACATCGCATTTCATTGGCCAGAACTAGATTAAACAGCCAGCCCTAGACATCCTTGACCTAAGAAGATAGGATTCCCGTGACTAGCTTAAACCAGCCATGCACTCTCTGCCTGCTTCCTGACTAATCCAGGTTGGTGAGTAGGTGGAAGATCTGAACCAGGACATGGGAAGGCAGGGACTGGATGGGCCGTGGGTGGCTCCCACGTGTGACTTCTCTGCTGTCCCCGTCCGTCCTTCCTTTCTCCCCTCAGAGGACACTGATGGAGACGGCAGTGGAGAGCGTCTACGTGACCAGCACTGGTGTTAGTCGCCTGGTGCAGGCGTATTACCAGCAAATCAGAAGGATCATGGAGGACCACGAGGAGAGAAAACTGCAGCACCTGAAGACCCTGCAGGGTACGGGACACCCCTCGGGGAAGCCCCAGAAGAGGCTGGCAACGTGTGCTTTTAGTTTGGGGCAGAACAGGATGTCAGATGTTGCGAATTTTATTTTTGGGAATTGAATTCTTTCAATGTTTTAATGTATTTATTTATCCCCTGCTCTGTCTCAAAAAGCCTTTTTCAAAAGGCACTTAAAGAACCATATGCACAAGGACACATCCAGTGCAATGGGAGTGTTTTAAGTCGATGACTCAGGACAAGGATAGGATACTGAGATGGAGTCAGGGCCAGGGCTTATCCAGGACAGCAGTCCTCGGCCTTTTCAGCACCAGGGACTGGTTTCGTGGAAGACTATTTTTCCACAGACCAGGGCGAGGGGGAAGTGATTTCGGAATGACTCAAGCACATGACATCCATTGTGCACTTTCTATTATTATTACATTGGAATATACAGTGAAATAATTATATAATTCACCATAATGCAGAATCCGTGGGAGCCCTGAGCTTGTTTTCCTGCAGCTAGACAATCCCATCAGGGGGTTATGGGAAACAATGGCACATCATCAGACATTATATTCTCATAAGGAGTGCACAGCCTAGATCCCTCGCAGGTGCAGTTTGAAATAGGGTTCACACTCCTATGAGACTCTAATGCTGCTGCTGATGTGACAGGAGGTGGAGCTCAGGCGGTAACGTGAGCGATGGGGAGCGGCTGTAAATACAGATGAAGCTTCACTCACTCATCTGTCACTCACGTGCTGCTGTGTGGCTGGGTTTCTAACAGTCCATCTGTCACTCACGTGCTGCTGTGTGGCTGGGTTTCTAACAGTCCATCTGTCACTCACGTGCTGCTGTGTGGCTGGGTTTCTAACAGTCCATCTGTCACTCACGTGCTGCTGTGTGGCTGGGTTTCTAACAGTCCATCTGTCACTCACGTGCTGCTGTGTGGCTGGGTTTCTAACAGTCCATCTGTCACTCACGTGCTGCTGTGTGGCTGGGTTTCTAACAGTCCATCTGTCACTCACGTGCTGCTGTGTGGCTGGGTTTCTAACAGTCCATCTGTCACTCACGTGCTGCTGTGTGGCTGGGTTTCTAACAGTCCATCTGTCACTCACGTGCTGCTGTGTGGCTGGGTTTCTAACAGTCCATCTGTCACTCACGTGCTGCTGTGTGGCTGGGTTTCTAACAGTCCATCTGTCACTCACGTGCTGCTGTGTGGCTGGGTTTCTAACAGTCCATCTGTCACTCACGTGCTGCTGTGTGGCTGGGTTTCTAACAGTCCATCTGTCACTCACGTGCTGCTGTGTGGCTGGGTTTCTAACAGTCCATCTGTCACTCACGTGCTGCTGTGTGGCTGGGTTTCTAACAGTCCATCTGTCACTCACGTGCTGCTGTGTGGCTGGGTTTCTAACAGTCCATCTGTCACTCACGTGCTGCTGTGTGGCTGGGTTTCTAACAGTCCATCTGTCACTCACGTGCTGCTGTGTGGCTGGGTTTCTAACAGTCCATCTGTCACTCACGTGCTGCTGTGTGGCTGGGTTTCTAACAGTCCATCTGTCACTCACGTGCTGCTGTGTGGCTGGGACCAGTACCAGTCTGTGGCCCAGGAGTTGGGGACCCCTGATCTAGGACATCTGCCTGCAAATCCTAATTAGACATTCAGTGACTTTGTCTTTGAGCTTCCTGGTGGTCAAAGAGATGGAGGCCTACTTAGTTAAAGCCACCACAGTGACCATGAGCCCAGTGGCCCAGGGGGTGTTCGAGACTCCAAGGATTTTCCCGCATGGGCTCTTGTAAAAGGCCATCCTGGGGTGATGGAAAGGACAGTGTCCCCAGTTCCAGTAACATACAGGTAAGGATGGTTAGAGGCCAGTTTCATAAATGCCACTTCTTATAACACCCTCCCCTGAAGCCAGAGCTTCCGAGCAGGTGGAATTCCTCTTCTCTGATGGGCTTTGCCTGGCGTGTCCAAGGACCGGAGTTGGAATTGATCCCGGGAGAGGCTTCCCTGAGTGTTTCTCCTCTCAGCTGAGCTCAGAGGCCACCTCTGTCTTCCCCTTCTCCTGAGGAATTTGAGGCCTAGATTCAAATAACATCTTGGCATGTGCCCAGAGATCTGCCAGGTTTTCCAAAAGAAGAGCTGGGCTCATTTAGCGGGAGACAGACATTGTGTGCTACTGCAGAACATTCCAGAACCGGGGCATGTCTCTTTCCCTCGGTAGGCCTTGGTTTCCCCATCTGTGGGACTAGGGTTGGAGACTGCCCCACCCCGGCCCCCATCCGTCCTCTCAGCTCTTATTTCCTGCTTCCTGATACCCCAGCTCTAATGCAGGGATTTCACAGTAAACACATTGAAACAATATAGCTCAACTTAAGCCACATCAACTCCTTTTTCCTTATTTAGTAATCTGTTTTATTTAAGAGTCATACATACTATGTCCCAGAGGCCATCCAGGTTAAATCTCCCTGTAAGTGCCAGCAAGCTCACCCAGCTAGTTAAATCTGATGGGCCTCCTGCCATGGCCACCGATACTTGAGTTGGGTTTTCAGCTGAGAGGTACCTTGAAGAGGTAGTCTTATAGTTAGTTACGTGTCCAAACCAGGGGCATTATTAATAATTATACTGGGATGACCAGGTCTAAACCATGCCTGTCTCAGGCAGCCTCATCACTTTCCTTTTTTTTTTTTTTGAGACTGAGTCTCGCTCTATCACCCAGACTGGAGTGCAGTGGTATGATCTCGGCTCACCTCAAGCTCTGCCTCCTTTGTTCCAGCAGTTCTCCTACCCCAGCCTCCCAAGTAACTGGGATTACAGACACATGTCACTATGCCTGGCTAATTTTTGTACTTTCAGTAGAGACAGGCTTTCACCATATTGGCCAGGCTGGTCTTGAACTCCTGACTTCAGGTGATCCACCCGTCTCGGCTTCCCAAAGTGCTGGGATTACACGTGTGAGCCACCTCGCCCGGCCTTACTTTACTTTTAAAGCTTTTTAAAATCAAGAGTTTTCTGAGCAGCTTAATCTGCAAACAAGAAGGAGCTCCAAGATATGGGCATGACTTCAGAGCCCAGACTTCCTAACTCCCTGGAGAGCACCCACTTCAGCACTGTGCCCTCACTCTGCCTGGCTAATTGCTTTTCCTTTACAGTGTGGCTTTTGAGTTCTTTGTGGTACCCTCTCAGTGTGGACTTTTTTTTAGTCAGCCCCCCTTTCTCCTGATACAAGAAAGCTGGAGGTGAAGCGGGTGGACAGGGCGCATCATAGATAGTTTCCTTCTGCGGTGCCTGGTCCATGATGGAAGCCATGTTGTTCGCACACACAACGCCCTGTCCCTGTGCTGGTGGAATGACACACTCTTTTGAGAGCTGGTGTGTCCCGCTCACCCTGCACCCCGGCATCTGCCCCAGACCTGACACAGTCGACCTTCCAAACAGACCCCCTGATTATCTCGTGTTAAATGGTCTAGGTGAGAGGATGGAAAATTACAAGCTGCGGAAAAAGCAAGAACTCAGCAACCCTTCGTCGGGCAGCACGACGGCAGGTGGTGCTCATGAGACCTCCCAGGCGGTCCACCAGAGGTGAGGTCCCAACTGAGGTCCCATGTAGGGACGTTCTCTACCCCTTCATGTGTCCCTCTGTGGCGCCGTCAGCAGGTGCCATCGTGTACATTGGCGTGGACTTGTGCGCCTTTAGCCTCCCTCACCCACTGCCTCTGTCCTGGTCTCTGCCCTCCACGCAGCACCTGGAATGGCACCTGGCACAAATGAATGAGCAGGTCAAAGTGTGGTGGCAGCTTCATTCCAGGTTTAAGTGGCATTCGCAGCCCGGACACGCGCCTCCCTTCTCGTACTTGGGCATTCTCAGAAGCAGACCTTGGCGAGGATTTGGGGGCAGGTTGTTTACCTGGGAGGTGACCCGCAGAAGCACAGTGAGAGGACAGGGAAGTAAGGAAGAGATGGCTGCTTCTTGTAACTGTGACCATCACAATGAATGCAAATGTAACAGCCCAAGCCATGCAGACTTCCTATCCCGCAGTGCTGGAGGTCAGAAGGCAGGCTTGGCTCTCCTGGCTTCTCTGGGCCTCACAAGGCCTGAGGGAAGGGGCCAGCCGACCGGGCTGTTCTTAGGAGGCTCACTAACAGCTGTCAGGAAGCACCCTGCTGCAGGATTTGCACAGACTGAACCTGCCCTGACTTTCCAGGCTCCCAGCAAACTACGGTCCGGCAAGTCCTCAGATGTGGGGCGCACAAGCATCACTCAGCTTTCCTGCTAAACTTGCAGGTTCTGGGCCCATGCTTGGAGACTTGGGCTTAGAAAGTGTGAGGGGAGCCCAAGAATCTGAATTTTAGCCGCACCCTTCCCCACCAAGGGATTCTGATAGATGTGGTCCAAGGGCTTCACTTTGACCCAGGCGATCCAAGAGAAGGAGCCTCAGCAGCCACCTGGGCCAACCTGCTTTATAGAAGAGGAAAAGGAAGCCCAGTGTTGGGAGAGGGGGTACATGAGGCCATCTGTGACTCACAACTTATATATGGCTGTTGACACCCTTTCCTCCCTGCCCCACCTCCTTGAATTCAGAGAGGCAGTTTCGTTTCTTTTTATTTTTTTTGAAGGAGTGCAAGTACAATTTTGGGACATAGCTATATTGAATAATGGTGAAGTCTGAGCCTTTTATTGTAACCACCACCCAAATAGTGTATGTTTTACCCATTAATTTCTCATCATCCACTTTCCTCCCATCGTCCCGCCACCCTTCTGAGTCTCTGTTATCCATCCTTCCACTCTTTTTGTTATTTTTTTTTTTTTTTTTTGAGATGGAGTCTTGCTCTATTGCCCAGGCTGGAATGCAGTGGTGCGATCTCAGCTCACTGCAACCTCCGCCTCCCAGGTTCAAGCAATTCTCTTGCCTCAGTCTCCCGAGTGGCTGGGATTACAGGTGCCCACCACCACGCCCAGCTAATTTTTTTTTTTGCATTTTTAGTAGAGATGGGGTTTTGCTGTGTTGGCCAGGCTGGTCTCAAACTCCTGACCTCAGGTGATCCACCCGCCTTGGCCTCCCAGTGCTGGGATTACAGGTGTGAGCCACCACGCCTGGCCCATCATTCCACTTGCTGCATCCATGTGCACACATTACTGAGCTCCCACTCATAACTGAAAACATGAGATCTTTCTGTTTCTGAGTTGTTTCACTTAAGAAAATGGCCTCCAGTTCCATCCACGTTGCTGCAAAAGACATGATTTCATTCTTTTTTATGGCTGAGTAGTATTCCATTGCGTATATGGACCACATTTTCCTTATCCAGTCCTCCATTGATGGACACTTCGGTTGATTCCATATCTTTGCCATTGTGAATAATGCAGTAAACACACGAGAGCAGGTATCTTTCTGATATATTGATTTCTTTTCCTTTGGGTAGATACCCAGTAGTGGGATTGCTGGATCAAATGGTCATTCTGTTTTTAGTTCTCTGAGAAATCATGCTGTTTTCCATATAGGCTGCACTAATGTACATTCCCACCAATGGTGCTGAGTGTTCCCTTTTCTCCACATCCTCACCAACGTGTTATAGTTTGTCTTTTTAGTGATAGCCATTCTAACTGGGGTAAAATGATCTCTCCTTGTGGCTTTAATTTGCATTCCTCTGAGGATGGGTGATGCTCAGCGTTTTTTCACATGCTTCTTGGCCATTTGTGTGTCTTGTTTTTTTTTCTTTTTAAGAATGTCTGTTCATGTCCAAAGGCACAGTTTCTAGTGGAACTCAGCCTCCTTGAAGGTGTGAGAGAGGCTGCACCCTGAAGCGCTGGCCTCAGCTGTGCCACATGAGTGATTTGTTTACTGTCCACCCCCCTTCCTGCCACTCAAACTAGAGCTCCATGAGGACAGGGACTGTGAGTCTCTGTTCACACCTGTGTCTCAGAACCCAGCACAGCACTTGACAGGCCAGAAATACTTTAATGTATGAATGAGTGCATGGATGGATGGAGGGAGGGAGGGAAGGAGGGAGGGAGGGAGGGGTGGAGGGATGGATGACGGGGTCTTGTAGGATGCACAGGAATTTGCTGGGCAAAAACAAAGAGATGAAAGGTGTTACTGGCAGACAGAAGAGCATGAGGTAGAAGCAGGGTGGCATTTTCACACCTCTGGGCACTCCACACGCGCAGCTGCCTGTCCATGCTAAAGGTGGCCCTGCCTTCAAGTCTGGAAATTTGACCCCTTTCAGAAAATCTCCCCTACAAGATGGGAAGGAGGCAGGCAGTGAGCAATCATGGAAACAGGGTGGCTGGATTTGGATGTTCCTGTTTGCTGAGGAACTGAGGGCATCCAGAGAGGTGGGTGGGCCCTGGGGCTCAGGGACCTGGCCTCTGCTCCAGCTCTGTCCCCCTCTCTGAGAGTAACAGGGCTGCCTGCCATATTTGGGATTTCCCAGAGGCTGCATCCCAAGAAGCTTCTCATTTTACAAGGGAGGGGCCAGGGCAATTCTGAGATTTAAAATCAGGGATGGGTAGCGGGTAGGCCTCTGACCCTTTTAGGAGAATGCCCCTCCCTGGGGGTAAGACTGTTTTCTCATGAGAAGATGCCACCTTCTGCTCAGCCACTTCACAGATGTGTGTCCTCAGGGAGGCCCCCACCTCTCTGGGCTTCTTCTCCCTGGCTTTTCTACTCTGTGCTGCTGGTGTCATGAAGCTCCTCCAACGATCACATGGAAACTGTGGGCAGGACTCTGTAAACTTCCATGTTGTAAAGGGCGTCCACTTTGCTAGAGAGGCAGCCTGCCTGCGGGGGACTGGAGCTGGGGCTACTGTGAATGGTGCCCCTGATGGCCAGGCCCCTCTTGGGGCTCGTCAGCGGCCTCCCTGCCTTCCTTGTCCCTCCTTCCCTCCCTCCCTTCCTTCTCCCTCCTTCCCTCCCTCCCTCTCTCCCTTCCTTCCTTCCTCCCTTCCTCCCTCCCTTCCTGCTTACCTGCCTGCCTGCCTGCCTTCCTCCCCGCAGGATGCTGTCCCAGCAGAAGAGGTTCCTGGCCCAGTTCCCAGTGCACCAGCAGATGCGTCTGCACGCCCAGCAACAGCAGGCAGGAGTCATGGACCTTCTGGAAGCCCAGCTGGAGACCCAGCTGCAGGTACAAGTTACAGAACTGGGCCTTCAAAAAGCAGTGGTTGACAGAGGAGCAGAAATAGCAAAAGCCAGCCCGTGACCGCAGGTCAGCCATGGGGACTGTTGTGAGGGGACTCCTTGGTCCCTGCACTTCCCTGCCTGTGGCATCGTTGACCCGCCGAGTCTCAGCTGCTGAGGGTGTGTCAGCCTCACTTTGGGACCCTGAGCCCCTGGAGGGCAGGTGTGGCCTGTGTGGATCCCTCCAGTGGCTGAAGCACCCCAAGCAGGGCCAGGCCCTGAGCAGCTGGTCAGGCCTCATCTATGGACCTGACAGAGAATTGAGCAGATCCCTGTGTGTGCATGGCCACCAGGAGGCTTCCGGTGTAATGGTGACCTCTGTGTCACTCAGGCAGTATTGGCGGTAGCTAAAGTTTACACTTTATTTACAGCAAACAGGAAGCTCAGCTCTCATGATAGAAAGTGCATATTTCATCACAGAAAATCCCATCTGTGTGAGGTTCTACAGTGAGATGTAAGGTGAGAGTATACAGTGTGGCTAAGCAAAGTGGCTGCCTTTAAAAAAATCAAATCTTCCAGAATGGAAGCATTTAGCAGAGTGTTGGCCCTTTCTGAGTGTTCTCCACTGGCGATGGCAATCGCAGAGTACAATGATAAGAATCCAGCAGTGGGGCTGTAGGTACTTGTTGAGGGTCTATGATAGACAGTCATGAGCTGAGAGCTTTACACACTTTCCAACAAAAGAGATTACTGCTACTGTCCCCATTACAGATGGACAAACTGAGGCACGCACGAGTTAAGTTGCTATCCAGGGTCACATAGTTAATGTGTCATGGAATTCTGGTGTGTCTGTTTACACCACGGTGTTGGCAGTTAAGAGCCCAGCCTGTGGAGTCGGGTAGAAGTGAGTCCCATCCTATTCTGCTGCACCTGCTCCGGGCAGGTCACTGAGGCCCTCTGACCTCAGTGTACTCAGCCAGCTGAAGACCGATGGCCGGTGTGAGTGAGGACCCACAGTTATGCAGCAGGAGCTGGTAGATGTCAGTGCGTCCTCCTGCTCCTCTCCTCTCTGAGATGTATCTTAGAAAATTCCCCTCCACGTTGGGGACATGGTGGCCAGCCTCGAGTGTCAGACTTCACCAAGTGGAGAGGGATTTAGAGAAGTCCGGAAGGCAGAGGGAGGCCCAGCTGAATGCCCCTCTCTGCTTGCATTTCAGGAAGCTGAACAGAACTTCATCTCCGAGCTGGCAGCCTTGGCCCGAGTGCCCCTCGCTGAAAGCAAACTGTTCCCCGCTAAGCGTGGGCTGCTGGGTGAGTCACAGATGCTTGCGCTGCAGCGGGAAGTGTTCTGGGCTGAGAGATGTGGGTTCTAGTTCCACGCTGGCTGCTCACTAACTGTGTGGCTTTAGGCATTGTGCCTAGCCTCTCTGGGCTTTTGTGACCTTGTCTGTAAATGAGTAGGCTTGGCTAGGCCACCCCGCAGGCCCGCTTGCTCTCTAGCATTTGATAATTCCAGTTCCTAGGTCTGGTGTTCACTGGCTGTGTCTCCTTACTGACTCCATTTTTCCATCTGTAAAGTGGGGATAATAAGCCCTCCTCCCACCCCTGCCAGCGACAACTTCAGTGACATCACAGGATGTTTTAACCTGGTAATGGGAGAGTGACTCAAAAGGTGGTATGAGAACACAGAGATCTGTTAAAACAAAAGCTGTCACACTGGTGCTGGGTTTTCAGTTGCTTACTGCTTCATTAAGTCTTCCAGTCAGCTGAGTAGAGTGGAAACCGAGTGGGAGCCTAGCACACTGCAGCTCAAGCCACGGCTCTGCCACTTACTGGCCTGTGCAGGCTTGGGAGAGTACGTCACCTTCCTGGGCCTCAGTTTCCTCATTAGTTGAGTGGCTGTAATAGCATAAGGTACCAAGCACACATCTGGCCCACACAACATGCTCAAAAATGTCAGGCTGGGTTGGCATGAGGCTGCAAGAAGTTGTCACTTGTCTAAAGTCACAGAGCCATGCCTGAGTTCATCTGTCCTCTACAGAGAAGCCCCTAAGGACTAAAAAGAAGAAGCCCCTGCCCCGGGAAAGAGGGGACCTGGGGGTGCCCAACGATGAGGACCTCACCTCCAGGGACCACACCTCAGGCTCACTCAGGTACGACTGGGCCCCGGGCCTATTGCCTGTGGCTGAGTTTGGTAAATGCACTCAGCTGCTATGTGTCAAAAGTCTGGGCAGGAAAATCAGTCCCCTAAGAGTCATTAAATGTGAAGCTTCAAGAAATGATGGATATGAATGCAATTTGTGGGCAGTAAGCCATGATGATAGCAGGAGTGCCACATGGCTGTTACCCTTCCTGTTTGTGTCTCATTTGGCGAGATGAGCCCTGCCTGACCCACCTCCATGCCCCATTGGCATCCATCCTGAAGCATTGGGCAGTCCCCTCTTTGACCAGGGCTGGCTGTGGTCATGGCACTTGGATGACCTCCTACCCAAGAGAGGGAAACAGGGATTTTATTTGTCTCTTAACGACCCATGTCAAAGTGAAAATTGTTTTGATCACCTTTGGCTGCATTTTCATTTAATCCGATTGGGTAAGTTATGGCGTCAGGATGGGCATGGAGTCAGCATCCTAACTGGCTGCCTTTCTTCCGTTTTAAGCAGCAAAAGGCTGAGTCAGCAAGAAAGTGAAGCTGGGGACAGTGAGAACTCAAAGAAGATGCTAAAGAGAAGAAGCAACTTGTAGTTTAAGACCAGTCAGTGGGACAGGACCTGAAGCCCTGGGTCTGGGTGTGAATTCCGCCTTCCCTCCCACAGCGCCTAGAGGCAGCGAGGAGGGAGAGGACAGCGGCATCTCTACTCACAGACTCCTCTGACGGGGATGGAGAAAGAATAGAAATGTGCCCTAAAAGCATAAATGAGTATGGTGGGTGCTATCACCTGAGAAAATTAGGCATTCCCATGTTGGAAACACGTCTCTGAGTTTGCATCTCATTTGGCTTGGAGCCGTGGCTTGATGCCCCACGGGTCTTTCTCCCCCAGGAGGGATGTCTTGAGGGGTCCGAGCCTCAGGCCAAGGACCCTTGATGCAGACCCTGCAATCCCTGGGCCGGAGGCCTGTCCTGGCCCACCTGGAGCTGAGGACACACAGATACATAATGACACCTGCAGAAATGTGTTCTCTGAGGACACTTAGAATATGAGGAAGAGGGTGTGGCCCCACCCTCGCTTCACCTGTGGGATGGCTGCTTCTAGACAGCAGACCCCCTCCCCCTGCAGAGAGATGTCATGGGGGTGCCTGCTCTCCTGGATAGATGCTGAGAGCATCCAGAAGCTTCCAGACCAGCTCCTTGTCCACCACAGCCAGGAGAGGCCTTTCCCATCCAGAGAGAAGCTTCCAGACCAGCCCCTCACACCACAGCCAGGAGAGGCCTTTCCACCCTGAGAGAAACTTCCAGACCAGCCCATCACACCACAGCCAGGAGAGGCCTTTCCTATCCAGAGAGAAGCTTCCAGACAATCCCCTTGTCCACCACAGCCAGAAGAGGCCTTTCCCACCTGGAGAGAAGCTTCCACACAAGCCCCTCACACACCACAGCCAGAAGAGGCCTTTCCCACCAGGAGAGAAACTTCCAGACCAGCCCCTCTCACCACAGCCAGGAGAGGCCGTTCCCACCTGGAGGGAAAATTGTTCCTTTCATGGAGGTTAGGGACTGTCACCCTCAGCACTGTGAACATTTCGGGCAAGATCATTCTTCAGGGGAAGGGGCTGCCCAGAGCATCACAGGATGTTCCAGTGCCCCTGGCCTCTGCCCACCAGATGCCAGCACTCCCACCAGTCGTGGCAACCAAGAATGTCGCGAGACACTGCCCCTTGTCCCCGGGGTGTCACCCACTGCGCCGAGTCAAAGGGTGCCTGCCCTTGTCAAATCCAGGACATAGCCGTGGACATGTCCACAAATCCCCAGAACCTAGTGAGCCCTCTGACTCTGGGACCCCCTCTCTCAGGGATTTGCTGGGCCATTTGTGACTTCTCATTTCTTAAAACCTGAAATAGACTCTCTTAGTCAGGAACAAGTGACTCTTTCCCAGAAGTGCCAAAACTTAATCATCAGCGTGCTTTCTTCAATTTCCTCACCCATCAGCCAGTGGGCTCTCCAAAGTTAACCCACAGCTCCCTCTTGTGGTTCACTAAAATATTTCATTATTCCAGGGAGTTGTGCAAAGCTGTGGCTTCCTCGGTGCAATAGCCTCAGAACTTGCTTTGCGTACTTTTTTTTTTTTTTTTTTTTTTTTTTTTGAGACAGAGTCTTGCTCTGTCGCCCAAGCCGGAGTACAGTGGCACGATCTCGGCTCACTGCAAGCCCCACCTCCTGGGTTCAAGCGATTTTCCTGCCTCAGCCTCCCCAGTAGCTGGGACTACAGGCATGTGCCACCACACCCAGCTAAATGCTTTTTTTTTTTTTTGTATTTTATTTTAGTAGAGACGGGGTTTCACCATACTGGCCAGGCTGCTCTCGAACTCCTGACCTCGATCACGGGACCCCTCTCCTCTAAGAAGGCCCCCGGCTGTCTCCCCGCCACCAAGCTTGCAGCCAGACTCCCTGGCTGTTGCATGGAGCATTTTGCTTCTGGAGTGGCTTCCTCAGCCAAAGGGAATGTGTCATTTGCTGCTCGATCCTGCCCCACCCTTGCCGCCCAGCTGTTGTGCTGGGCACAGTCTGGGGCACAGGCCTCCATGATGAAGACACGTGGGCTGTCAGTGCTTTCATCCGTCACAAACTGGCACCTGTACCTGCCAACGGGAGCGTGATGGGGACTTCCACGCTGGAATTGCTCCCTGATTAAAATGAGATATGGCTACCTGGAAGACACTGCATGCGAGCCAGTGTACCTGGGCACAGACTCGGGGCCACCCTGGAGCTGATGAAGGCTTGAAGGATGGAAGGGCTGAGCCCCACGAAGGCAACACTCAGGACCAGGGAAGAGAAAAGAGGATCAGCAGTGCGGCCCCAGGACGCCTCTCAGGTGCCCTGCTTCCACTTTGGTTACCATCCCCAGTTCTTCTTATGGGCTGTGGGCTGTTATGGTGATGGACAGATGTGAATTTGGAAGGGGACCATGAGAGATGATGTATTATGATGAATTCGTGAATTAATTCTTTGGTGAAAATAGCACCCTCTGGCCTGAGACCCCAGGATGAAGCCGGCGCGGTTCTTTGTACTCTCCCAGGGTGAGTGCACTCTCCCAGGACCCTCCTGGCCAGCCAGGGGTCACGTTCTGCACAGCGTTCCTCCTGAGGCCCTGGCCAGGGTGGTGCTGATCTTGCTGCCTCTCCTGCTGCTGCCGTCTGCCCATCATATGTTCTCCAGCACAAATCTGCCTGGCCTTATGGGCGGCGTTCCCTGGCTCTTAGGAGAAAAAGCCAGATCTTTACCATGGACCATGAGGCCTAGAGAGGTCTAGGCTGAGCCCACCCCTGTGGCCCAGCAGACGCCCTTCCCCTTCACTCCGCACCCGGCCCCTGTCTCCTCTCATGGCCACACCCCTTCCCCGCACTGGGCCTTTGCTCGTGATGTGTATTCTTTTTGGAAGACCCCTGCCCCCTCCCCAGCCCTCTGCCCAGTGGCTCCTAGCCACTCCTCACATGGAGTCAGGACTCACATCTCCAGAGATCCCCCTCTACCCCAACCCCGAACAAGGTCAGGGCCCCCCTTAGACTCTAGGTCCTGTGTGCTTTGCTGCTGGGATGGGGGTTGGGGCGAGATAAATAACCTTCCTCTCTTTCTTGTCCAAGTTCAGAACTATACACAGAGGTGTACAGTGAGGCCCACATAAACAATCCCACTAAACCCAACTCAACCGGCCCTTACCCAGATCCTCCAAATGTCCCAGGCCTCCCTAGCGTCACCTGATATGCAGTGGCATCAGCAGGAAAGGGAACAGTGGTCTTAAGGATTGCAGCTAAAAGATCTGACTGTGGCATTGTAAGCTGTAAGGAACGTGTTGGTGAACCCGTGGCTAAGCCCACTCCCAGGCCTTGGTGGGGTCTGTGCACAGGTGTCAGAAGTGTGAGTTACATTAGCTTTACAGTGAATCAGCTGTGGGGCACAGAGGGCAAGCTTTTCCTCCACCCTATGAAGGCTCCTTGAGAAAGAACTGACCAAGGCAGACCAATAGGAAAAAGAAAAGCATTCCAATGTAATGTGCATGGCAGGGGGAATTGCAAAGGAGAGTGACGGCCCCACAAACCAGTGAGGTCCAGGTGCTTCCACACCCCTCCTCATAGGAAGTCGGGAAATGGGGGAAATGTGACTGTTTAGAGGGTAAAACATGATTTATAGGGGGAACGAATCGATCCAGAGACAGGCAGTCTTGAGAGTAATCCTTTCCAGACTGGCCAATCAGGTATTTCTCCTCCTCCCCAAAGAAGAATAAAAGAGAGGGAGAGGGGCCGGGGGAGTCCCCTATGCTCTCCCCAAGACAGTGGAAGCCCCTCCCTCTATGGAGACCAGAGGAGTAGGAGATGGGATTCTATTCTCCCCTAAATGTTTCCTCTATAGCCCTTAACAGAGTGTGCAATTTGGTGCTTTGAGTAATCATTTGATTTGCACCTGACATCCCCCCTGGAATGTACACCATTGACCGGCCACATGCCACCTGGTGTATAACAGGCATTCGTGGTCACCTGGTGGAAGGGAGGGAGGGAGGCCTGGGAATATCCCTTTCCTCCCGTGGCATATGGATTGGAAGGAAGGGAGGGAGGAAGGCTGAGTATATACTTTCCTCCTGTGGTGTATGGATTGGAAGGGAAGGAGGGAGGGAGGGAGGCTGGGAATAAGTTCCCCCCGTGGCATATGGATTTGGCGTGTGTCAGCATTACCCAGGGGCTCATTTTTAAAAACATTCTTAGCCCCATCCCAGAGATCCTGAGTCAGCAGATTGGACAAGAGGCCTAGGGATCTATTTTTTCCCCACTGGGCTCCCGCTGATGGGCTTGGTCCATTTCTTGATGCACCTCCTGCCCTCCAGCATGGCCTGCAATCCAGCCGCTGGACTTGGTCTGAGGTCAGCTCTTCATCCGCCTTGTTCTGGCTGTGGTGGCCATGAACACGTACCTCTTAGGTCCCCAACAGCAAGGAGCAAAAGCGACCAACAGCCTGGGGATTTCCTGCCATGCTCGGAAATCCTTCCCTGCGTGAGCGTGGAGGTCACACTTCCTGCAGGGTGCTCCCAGTGCCTGCATGAGGCAGGGATGTGGAGGCCTCCTGAGTCCGCATGACAGGCTCCTCCAGAGGACAGCCTGGGCTCCAGGACCTCTTGCTCTACCTGCTGAGACTTAGAACTGTGCAGCCCCAGAGTCTTGCCTCCCTCCCTCCTTTCTTCTCTCTCTTCCCTCCCTCCTTCCCTTCTTCCCTCTTTTCACTCCCTTCTTTCCTTTCCCCCTCTGCCCTTCTTTCCTCCCTCCCTCCCTTCTTGCCCTGTCTCCCCTTCTTCCCTCCCTTCCCTTCTCCCCTCTGTCCCCTCCCTCTCTCCCTCCATCATGGGGCTCCCAGCTGCATCTCAATGTGTGGGCTCTGCCTCCTCTGGCTCCCTCCTCATTTCCCCTCACAGATATTTCCCCTAATACACATCTCGCCCACATCTAATCCTGGCTCAGTGTCTGCGTCTCAGAGGACCTGGACTAAGGCACTTGCCGTCTCAGGCTTAAGGACCCTTCGACCTCCTGAGAACTCTGGGCCCAGGCAGTCCTAGAGAACTGGCTCCTGTCCATGTTCTCCTTTCTCTGGAAACCGCTTAGACACCTCCTTCATGCTCTGAGCAGAGGCAGGGCAGGTCGAGAGAAGGAATAGGGTGAGACCCAGCCTGAGGGTCACAGGGACACCTGGTCCAGGAGAAATCCCGTGCAGCAGGCATTTGCTCACCTGGCTACAGGCGAACGCTGGGATACGGAGTGTTCTTTTTTGCTACGAAACTAGAGTCATGGAGGTCCTGGTCAACATTCTTCCTTCCAAATACAATGGCCTGGATGGGGGAGGGTGGTGGCTACAGAGGCTTCCTGCTTTGTGTTGGGGCTCTTGTCCATTGCAAGCTGGCACCAGCCGGGACCCCAGGCTACACATGTGGTGTTTGGCTCCTGTCTGATAGCGAAAGACTTTGAAGACCACATCTAGGCATAATGGATAGCCAGGCTGTCTGAGTGGTTTGATAGATCTCCCAGAAAATTCCCAGATGGACCCTGGACACCTGGCACAGCCATGCCACAGCTTTCCTCCTCCTGGGAACAGGCTACCAGTGAGAGGCTTTTACTCTGAAGCCAGGTGCACCAGGGCCCCGGGATCCTTTCCTCTAAAATCTCTGCAGGTCTGAGCTAAGAGAAAAATAGAAACCTCAAGTTGCTAAGAGCCCCTTTTGCTTAGGAAACTTCATGCTTTTTCACTTCATAAATGGACTTGATTGGAATGAACGTTTAGGCAAATGACATTGTCAGTGGGCATCACCAAGGCCACATTCTGCCTTGGAAAGAGTAACACAGAGGAGGGTTACGCACTTTTGTCAGAAGAGTAGCTCTGTTGAGTCTGTAGAGATTTGGCCACAGGCTAAGGGTAGCACCTTCTCTTGTCCACTGTTTACGATCAAGGTGGCCAAACCAACCCTGGGGGCTAGAACATGGTAGACCCTGCTGGTGACATCTGAAAATGGTTTGGCTTTACGTAGATGAGGGAAGAGTATGTGCAAAGACCTTGCCTATTCTGTCTCACTTTTAAGAGTCAATTTGAAATCTGGAGGCAAAGATAGACAAACCAACTGAGGTGGTTTGGCTGTGTCTCCACCCAAATCTCATCTTGAATTGTAGCTCCCATAATTCCACGAAGTGGGAGGGACCTGGTGGGAGATAACTGAATCATGGGGGCAGTTTCCCCGCATACTGTTCTTGTGGTAGTGAATACGTCCCAAGAGATCTGATGGTTTATAAGGGGAAACCCTTTTCACTTGGTTCTCATTATCTCTCTTGCCTACCATCATGTAAGATGTGCCTTCTGCCATGATTGTGAGGCCTCTCCAGCCACGTGGAACTGTGAGTCCGTTAAACCTATTTTTCTTTATAAATTACCCAGTCTTGGATATGTCTTTATCAGCAGAATGAGAATGGACTAATACACCAACAAATGCAGAGGGGCCAGAACCAGCCCCTCCTGGGACATCAGAGCCAACGGTTAAGTGCTCTGGATTCCAAGCCCATTTACTTCATGTTGATAGGTTCAAATTGGCCATGGTGAGAGACTTATGTTGAAACTTAATACCCAATGTGGCAGTACTGAAAGGTGGGGCCTGCTAGAGGTGATTGGGTCATGAGGGCTCTCCCTTCATGAATGGATTAATTCATTCATAGATTAGTGTATTCATGAGTCAATGGATTAATGGGTTATCATGGGAGTGGGACCAGCAGCTTTATAAGAAGAGAAAGCGAGACCTGAACCAATACACTCAGCCCCCTCACCATATGATGCCCTGCACTGCCTTAGGACTCTGCAGAGTCCCCACTAGCAAGAAGGCTGTCACCAAATGCACCACCACCAACCCAACCTTGAACTCAGTCTCAAAGTCTGTAAGAAACGAATTCCTTTTCTTTATAAACTACCCCATCTCAGGTATTCAGTTACAGTGATGCAAAATGGACTAAGACAGAAAATTGGTACCAGAAGTGCGGTTCCCAGAACCTAACTAACACTACAAACAAGGGCTTTCTACCCCACCCACCTTCACCCATTGAGTTCAACATTGATTTGGCAGCACACTTCTGGACCACTGAATCAGAAGGATCCACACAGATATAATCACCTGACTTACAACACAGGCCCCACTGCATCTTAATGGGGGAAAGAATAGTCTTTGCAATAAATGGTGTTGGGTCAATGGGAGATCATATGGGAAATGGAGAACCTTCAGTCCTACCTTATATTGTAATTAAAGATTATTGAGAGGTGGCTCATAGACCTAAATGTGAAAGATAAAACTTTAGAAAAAACCTGTGAGAAAAAACTTTAGAAAAAACTGTGGTAGGCAGAATAATGCTCCCCATCCCTGCCACCAAGATGACCACATCCTAGTCCCTGGGCCTGTGAGTATGTTATGTGACATGGCTAAAAAAATTGGGTTGCAGATGAATGAATGAGAATAAATAGCCTTCCTCTAAAACTGTCTGAGAAACTCTCTCCCTCCTCCCAGGATCTCAAGAGGTAAAAGGAAGTCACATGCCTTAAAAGGAGTGTTGCAGCTTAGTCGCCAAGAACTAAGGATTATCTGAGCCACCAGGTCTCCTATCCCCTGTAACTGTGCCTCTTGGAGGTGCTGGGGAACCTGAAGTTCGACATGAGCTCCAGATTATGCTGGCTGGACAGTGGTTCCCATGACCTGGGAGTCAGGTAAGCACCCCATCAGAGTCTGTCTTAGAGAAGCTGCTAGGGCTGCTTCTGCTTCCACTTCCACCCTGACAGGACTGAGGAGGTGAGGCCCAGAGAGCAGACTGGATAACTTCATCCTGCCAACTATACTCTTCTGGAAGTTTCCCTTTATTAGTCCAAATGGGCCAAAGCTGAACATCAAAAATCCTTACCATCCATTCTTGGTCTTTCTCAGTAGTTAGTTAACTTTGTTTCAAGGAAGTCTGTAACTGACCCTGAGCCAACACTTCTTTAAACCTTAACGAAGGTATCCACACGAAGCTGAGGAGTGGGGGAGGAGAAGGACACATGAAAAGCACCGAGTTGATGTGGGAGCAGACCATCCAAAGCCATCTGCCTCAAATGTCCTTGGAGCTCAGTAATTAAGAGCAAGGAGCTTTGGACTAGGGCCCAAAGTGGCTGGGTCCTGGATTCAAATCCTGGTCCCATCACTTCCTAAGTGTGTGATCCTAGACAAGTTATTGATCTCACTCTGACTCAGTTTCCTCATTTGTAAAATGGAGATAATCCCTACCTCATAGAGCACCTGGCATATAGCAAGTGCTACCCAGATATTAACCCATGTATTTATCATTTCCACCAACTTCATCACCAACACCAGCACCACCATCATCATCACCATCATCACCACTACTGTCACCATCATCATCACCACTACTGTCCCTATCACCACCATCACCGTCATCACTACTGTCACCATCACCACCATCACCGTCATCACCACTACTGTCACCATCACCACCATCACCGTCATCACCACTACTGTCACCATCACCACCATCACCGTCATCACTACTGTCACCATCACCACCATCACCGTCATCACCACTACTGTCACCATCACCATCACTGTCATCACCACTACTGTCACCATCACCGTCATCACCACTATTGTCACCATCACCACCACTGTCATCACTATTGTCACCATCACCACCATCATTACTGTCACCACCATCATTGTCATCACTATTACTAACAGCTAATGGAAGCAAGCTACTTTGCCTGATGTTTTGCCCCTCCTTTAGTGTATCTCTAGCTCATGGAAATGGAGGGAATAAATGTGAAGTTTAGGAGATTGGAGTTTCCAGTCTGAGGCTGATCCATACAACACAAGAAGAATGAGAGCCAGTAAAGGCCAAACAGGATGAAATAGATGCAAGATTTGAGCCTATTTTGTGGAAGCCCGCCCATCAGCCATCTTCCCTTTCTTCTCCTCCTTGGGTCTCAGGAACTCAGCCTTCAGAAGTCGTGAACTGAACCTCTCCTCCCACCTCCACATCCACCAGTCTCTACCAAGAGTGAGTCCTCAGGAAGCAGCCGCCACCATTCGTGATCATGTGGGGGGACTGCGAAGTATTTGTACCCAATCCAGACACCACCACTGAAATCAAAGTGCCCCAGTCAGGTCAGTGGGCAGTTCATTTTCTTTATTTTTTCACAAGCTTTGAATTCAGAAATAAGAGCCACAACAAGTTGGTTGTTAAGTAAAAATGGGAGTGATTACAAAGGAAAACTTTGTACAAAACTTTAAAAATCTGACTGCCCCATCAACTGCCTCGGAGGGACCAGGACTCAGGCCACCCAGGGGCAGCCATCACCCCCCTCCCCGCATCGTCAGCCCCAAATGGGGATGGGGAGACCTCTTTCTGAGTGTGAACCTGGCTCGGCCTGAAGCCTAGAGCTGGCTTGAAGAACACACACAGACCAGAAGACAGCACGGTGAGTTACAAGTGCCACGGAGACCAGGGTTTCTGACACAGGATGTGGAGGATGCTTCTTTGCAACCTAGTGCAAGGCTTCCCCTGCCATTCCGAGAATTCACGGATCTCACGGGTGGGGGTGGGGCGAGCTTCTTTCTAGTGTGGACCAGAGGTGGGGGCAATGAGTAAACATCTTCACTGCAAGAGGTTTGGGACTGTCCCTCAGGGCTTGAGGTCTCGGCATCGTGTCTCAGTCAGTCCTTGGCGATGTCCCCTCAGACGCACTCACAGACTTGCATACGTAATTTAGTAACATGCATCAACTATCCTAGAACATCTACAGGGTGCAAAGGAACCACCACTCAGAGAATCATGGAGCCAGTGGAGTTAGAAGTGGAAGGGACAGAACAAGACAATGCTAAAACCTGTGGTTCACTAGGAAGGGGGGATGAAAACACCATGCTCCGAGGTGGATTCAGCATGAACACAACTGTGGGGCAAGGAATTTCCAAGCAAACACACCACACTAGTACCACTTCTTCCTAAACAGAAAAGGGAAAGAGCATCCTTCGACTTCCCCCTCCCTCCATCAGCACCAACTAAAACTGTGGGTTTCAAATACACTGACAGGAAAAGGGATGGACATGATTCCCAGAATCCTTCACGCTAGCTCCTCTGCGCATCCGCGTTCAACCGAGGCTGGTGATGTTGGAGCGGCCACCAGGGGGCGCCACGATGCGGTGGCCGGTGCGCCTGGGATTGTTGTCATCTATCTGGGCACCTGAAAGAGAGCGCCAGTCGCTGCTGGATGGGATCTGTTAACATCAGTTCCACGCTGCTCCTGGAGGCCATGTACTCTGCCATGCCCTGCGCCTTAGCAGAAGCCATGACCCCTCCCCGTCTTCAGGTGTTCTCCACTGGACCGACCTTCATTCAGGGCTCAGTCCAGGACCAGCCATGGGAAGCCTCCCTGGCCTCTGCAGAGTCCACTGCTCCCTCTTCTGTGCCCCTCAGTCCTTGGGCTCTCCCTCCTTCAGCCCTGACCACCTTGTGTTGTCCTTGTCAAAGTCCCCAGTAAAATCTGACATTGCTGAGACAGGTGATCAAACAAGTTACTGAGTGCCTACTGTGTGCAGGCACAAGGCACACACTTGGTGCTCTAACATGTTACTGCATTTAGGGCACACAATCATACTATGAAGGGGGTGTTTGTACTCCCAACTTATGGGTGAGCAATTTGAGGCTCAGGCCACGTGTCTTGCGGGACACAGGTGTTGGGTGGTGAAGCCACCTGTGTTGAAGCCCAAACTGGTTGGTTTTCAAAGCCCATGCTCTTAGGCACGGGTATTTTACATATTGTGTGTGTGCACATTTGCATATGCATGTGCATATGTGTGTGCACGTGCATGTGAAGTATGCAAGCTGGATTTACTTCCCTCGTTGGCAACAGGTGGATCTGGAGGGGCGTGTGGTGTGCAGAGGTTCTTAATTTTAAACTTTCAGAACCAACCATTCATTCTAATTTTACATATTCTCTTGCATAAACACGTAAAATTCTAGCGGCAAACCCAGTGCCTGGAGCTCAACAAATATTCTATTAAATGCGTAAATCATGAAAGATGGATAATGCTGAAAGGTGGGAAGTATAGAGTCCTAATCAGGGAGGGGAAGTTGAGCTGGTGGAACCAAGGAAAAGGAAAAAGATAAACGCAAAGAAGCTACAGTCTGCCTTTCTTCATGGTCTAGAACACAGCCTTCCTGCACAAATAACTCACAATCTTCCTGCACGCAACTTATCACCAGACCCTCGGCTAATAGAAAAACGTCAGTTAGCTCACTGCATCCACAGCATTATCGGTACTGCACAAAGCCCTCTTCAGCACACAGCATAAGCACCATCCTATACAATCTCCAGCAAGCCTTTGTTTCCTTGCAGTCAGCTCCTTTCTTGATGACCTACCCACTGCACCCTTTCATACTTTTTCTAATAAATCTGACTTTCTTTACCTACAACTGTCTTGGTGAATTCTTTTTACTAGCTGCAGAACACTGGCCCCACATAGTTCCCACCTGCAACAGGAAGGAGACTCAAGTTTTAGTGCTAATCATGCCTTGAATTTGGCAATTTGGAGTAAGACACCACCCCACTCCTTTGGCCTCATTTCCTTTTCAGCACAATTAGAACAGTAGACTAGACAAGCCCCTTCCAACTCTGACATTATATGATTTGTCTATGTAAGCCACTAAGAATTTGGTTCAGAGTACTGACTTTTCTTTTCTCCCATCGTTTCACTAGTAGACAGTATATGTCTTCTTGCAATACAAGAATCCCCTAAAGGCCTGGAATCAGGCCTAGCACTTAGTACCTTTTTCCTGATAACCATCTATACCTTGAAAATACCTGCTGGAAACCTCGTATTGAAATTTGACCCCAAAGTTGGAGGTGGGGCCTAATGGGAGGTGCTTGGGTCATGAAGGACAGATCACTCATGAATAGCTTGGTGTCAGCCTCATAGTAATGAGTGCATTCTTGCTCTGTTAGTTCTCAGAAGAGCTGGTTGTTAAAGAGCCTAGCACCTCTGCCTTCTTCCTCTGTCTTCCTCTCTTGCCATGTGATCTCCGCACACACCAGCTCTCCTTCGCCTTCTGCCATGCTGGAAGTAGCCTGAGGCCCTCAGCAGCAACAGATGCTGGCACCATGCTTCTTGTACAGCCTGCAGAGCCGTGAGCCAAGTAAACCTCTTTTGTTTAATTTCCCAGCCTCAGGTATTCCTTTATAGCAATGTAAATGGACAAAAACAGACACTAACTCATGCCACAGCTCTATAATGTAACATATGCAGATATTTAAAAAGGGCATCTGTGAGGTTACTGATGTTGGAAAGCATCTATGCTGTTGGTACCAAATGAAGTCACCTATCAACCTGCCATGAGGCTGGCTGAGAGCAGTGGTGCTGTGGGCCTCAGGAGGACTAAGAGTGAAACTGAGAGAACAAGGGTGGGGAGTGGCCCTTCCAGGAGGCTTTTAACTTCATTTTTATTCTTGTTCTAAGAACAATGGGGAGGAGGATTTTCTGTCCATGTTTAATTGCAACTGAGCAGTGTTTAATTGTGTAACTCCAGAGCAGAGGTCCAGTTTGCAAACTCCTTGAGAGCGTGCGTCTTGTTGCAACCAGACAGCTTTTCCCAGGACTGAAGCCAATCCCTGTTTTGCTGATTGAGCATCACATGACTATTAGCATTCTATTTAGGTTCCATTTTGTGCAAAAATATTAAACACTGGAAGCTCTTCCATGAAAGTCTTATGGAGAGTGAGATGAATGGGGAGGCTTCCCTCATTCATGCCCCCTCTGCCTAATCACTGAATCAGATACTTCCTGAATGGATGAGAGGTTCTGCCACCACACAACCTAAATTGATCCTTCATCCTCTCTCTCTCTTTGCCCCTTCCACTCTCTCTTTTGCTAAGTATATCACCTTTCCTGACCAGGAGTTAGCAAGCTGGTCCACTGACTAAATCCAGCCCACCATCTGTTTCTGTACAGTCCATGACCTGAGAGGAGTTTGTACATTTTCAAATGGCTATTGAATATAACATCCTAGATGTTGACATCCTAGATGTTGCCTCTTAGCTTGCAAAGCCTAAAGTATTTGCTATCTGGCCCTCTAAGAAAAAAAATCACCATATGCTTAGTACCTAGCACAGTGTGGAACCCATGCAACGCCTCAAAGAGTTTGCAGGACAAAATTCCAATTTAACTTTCTCAACGTGTGCGTGCCTGCCCTCATGTGGCCATCTGTCAAAATTGCAGACACACCACCCTGGGGCCTTAAGAAAGTCAGGAGGGATGAAGTCAGTATCTAATTTTGTTCCCACACATTTGTTGAGCACCAAGTCCTGGTATTTTGACACTGAATTTCTTGGGGCTTCAGTTTCCTCTTTAAATAAATAGATATAATATCACTCTATGGAGTAGTGAGGATAAAATAAAATCATGGGTCATGAAATTACAACACTGCAGTGGGCAAACAGGCTAAAGATGTGCGCAGACCACACGCCCTGCAAATGGCAGCTACTCCCATCTCTTGTTCATCCCCACCACTTCATGTTTACCTTCATGAGGAAGAGTGAAAACGTCCCCAGTGTGTGTAAGGATGAGTACAGGGACAATTTTGGTGCCACTCTTTGTAAACCCAGGTCAGGTACCACCATGTTGCCCCCCTAACATGGACCCCCCTCTGCTTGGTGACCATACCAGCCCACTCTGCCCCACTAGTGAGAACAGGCTCGGGCGGGGCGCACTCCCTTCCCTGCTGCTTCATCTAGGGTCCAAGGCCGCGTGTCCATTTCCTCAGAAGCAGCAGGAAGGACTTGGCCCGAACTGCTACATGTGTGGGGAGCCTGGGCCGCCACTCATTCCTACCTGATAAGCTGAAGTTGGACTGGTGGAGGTTTCTGATGGGCGGGGGCTGGTGTTTGGAAGGCGAAGATTTGGCTGAAGGAGCGGGAGTTGCATATTTGGGTGTAGCTGGCACCTCGTACACAGGACCGTCATACATGCCCCTGGAAACCCCTCGCAATCCAAAAACCTAAACAGAGAATGGGAGAGTGTGATTGATCAACACTGTGCACCTGTGCCTTTCTGGGCAGACAAAGCAGAGCCCTGCGGGTGAGAGAGAAACCTGAGGTCACTTCGAATATGCATGCACACATACACAACACACACACGTACGACATGTGCACATCACACATATGCATCCACACTCACACAGGCATTCACACAAGCATGCATACATACACATATACATACCCACATGCATACATACATAGAAGCACACACCACACATGCACTCACATACATGCAGTCATGCACATATATATACATGCACATGCAGTAAATATGCCTACACAGTAGCATACACACGTGAACATGCACACACACTCTTAAACACATACAGATATTCACACTCAAAGGCATACACTCACATATGTATACACATGCATACATGCCCACACACGTACACACTCAGATATACACACCCGTATATACACTTACACACACACACATACACATACACACAAAGCTTCATGCAGGAGGACCCCAAATGCCTTCCAAGAAGAAATCACTTTCCCTGACACTACCACCTACCCACCCCCGGAAAGGACCTCTGAATCCCAGACAGGCAGCAGCAAGGGCCCCATCTTCATGTATGTTCTTGCAGAAGTCAATGGCAAGGCAAAGATTCGGGGGGCAGGTAGTTTGTTGGAAGACGGTTCCAGAAAGGGGGAAGAAGTGGGGAGGTGAGACAGGGAGGGAGAAAACTCAGTACAGAGGGACAAGGAGTGGGCCACGTCTGTGGGGGGCAGGGCTGGGGACGCTGTGGGGAGCACACCTCTGCACCAGCCTGCAGGAGGATGGGGAGGAGGACAATGGAGCCACAGCCCCAGCCCCATTGGGAAAGGGCTATGGGGGTGAAGACCATGAAAGCAGCAGGGCTTCCAGGCAGGAGGCTGTCAGCCGGCTAGAACTGCCGATAGCAGCCCAGGTGACCTCAAGGGTGGCCAAGGTTGGGAGGGCACCTGCTCCAGGCACTGGAGAACAGCATGTGTTCAGGGACCTGCCCAGGGTCCCAGCATGGGTCAGTGGCAGCGCCCTACCCCAACATGGGGCTTCACCCTCTACAGCAGGTGACAGTGTCCTGACCCCAGCCCCGGCTCCTTCCTTCTCCATAGCAGGTAACAGCACACTGATCCCCAACTCTGGCCTCCTGCCTCTCCACAGGAGGAAGCCTCAATTTTAGCACTAAGTTCAAAGACCCACCACCTGCCTATCACGCTGACGGCCCTCCCCTCTGTCCCTGGAGCCCTGCTCCCTGACTCCCTGGGCCTCACTGTATCCTGTCGGCTTTTCTCTGTGGCTTTTGCGTTGCTTCCTGGGTGAGGCCCTTCATCACTCCCTGAAGCGCAGGTGGCCAGAGGCAGGCTCTGGTGCAGGTCTCTTCCTCACCTGGCCTAGCTCCTGCAGGCATGAAGGAATCCCTGTGCGACAGGACCCCTGGTCCTACTGCTCCTGCAAACTGCTGTCTTGGCGTTTGGGGTCACATACCTGCTCTCACGGAAGCGGACTGTTAACCGCAGGCCTCAGACTCAGACCAAGAAGGAAATGAAGCCAGCCAAGGGGTGTTTTTGCCTCTTCAGTGGGTGTCCCAGCCAGGGATTTCCATGAATCCCCTGTCCTCAAGTGGCCTGCCGCCTGTGCCTGGCCTTGTCCCGGATCTGACTTGTTTCTGCCCCATCCCGTGCGAAGCATCTATGCAATTTGGTGTCTTTGACTTGGGTGCTACACCTCATGGAAGCTGGGTAGGGACCAAAACCAGACACAGAGCCTCACAGTTGGGGCTGGAGCCTGGGAATGCAGGAAGGCCTCTGGACTTTTCCATCTCAATTGGTGCCACTTATGAAGCACACAAAGAGCAGGACCACACACGTATACGCACACACGTACACATGCCCACACACACGTACACACATGCCCACACACACAGCCCCCCACATGCTCGCATATACACGCGCGCACACACTCCAACACATGCACACACATCCCCATATGCCTGCATACACACGTGCACACATAACGCAAACATACATGCACACGCGCGTGCACACACATTAAGCTGGACTTTCTGGCAAACATTAGCTGTCTCATGGGGAAAGCAGGTGCCACGGGGATGGGAGGGCCTGGCTAGGGAAGATGTTGTCTACGGGTGGGAGTCTATCTCAGCTGTAAGAAAATTCCCTCCTCTGAGTTGCTCTGAAGTTAGGAATAGAGACTGCTCCTTCCCTTTGATAGATGCCCTGAGGTCAGCGCTAAGGTTGTTCAAGGAAAATAGGGAACGACAGGGCAGAAATGTCAAGGGAGGAAGGGAAGAAAGGGCAGATCTGAAGGGAGCCCTGCCTGCAAGACGCCAGGGATAATGACTTGCTCCAAAGGGCCAGACCCAAGGGTTTCTGGGCCGTGACTCTGGCTAAGTCCTTCATGGCTCTGGGCTGCAAAAGAAGGATCACAGCACCTCCAGTGGGTGGGCAGGCTTGCTTAAGATGACGCAGGACAGCGCCCAGAGCAGCTTGGTAAGCATCCCTCCCATGATCCACCCACCCTCACGGGTGCACACTCCTCTACAGTTTACAAAGCCCTGGAACTTGCGTGTCCTCATTTGATGCTCACTCCTGTCCTCAGACAGGAGCCCAGGCCAGCGTCTCAACCCATTTAACAGACAAGGAAAGGGAGGTTCCCAGAGCGATGACATTATTAACTTTGCACATGTCAGATCTCGATTCCCCAAGAGACACTGTCAGCTCTGGTCCCACGGGTGGGCCCGCTCCCCTGCAGACACACTCACCTTATTCCTGATTTTGACGCGCTGGTAGAGGTGCTCCGGGAATGGCTTCCGCGGAATGAAGCGGCCCATGCCTTTGTTAACGTTGATGTTTCCAGCTTCAAAGACGATCTTGCCCTGGCTGATGACCACTAGTGGGGAGCCGTGGCACTCCATGCCCTCGAAGATGTTGTACTCCACTGCCTGCACCAACAGCCTCAGCGTTACTTCCCAGGGTTTGCTCTGCTCCAACCGAGCTGTTCGTAACAGCGATTTTGCCTAACATTATATCATAGGTGTGTTCCAATGGTTTTTTTTTTCTCTCTAAAAACACCTTTTATTGACTGTCTAATATTCCACTGTATGGTCCACAATGTATGTAACCAACAGCTCACCGTTGGGCATGTAGGCTGCTGGCAGCTTTCTATAATCAAATCAATATTGTTCTGGGGCATCATGAACAGGAAGGGGGTCCCCCTGGGGTTATGCAGTGTTTGACTATACTGCTTTGACTATACTGGACATAAAAATAAATACAATGTTCTTTGTTTTATTTAAAATGTCTCTTTAAATAAAATATTTTTTTCTCTAGGATAGGTTTCTAAAATCAAATGACTGGGTGAAAGAATATGAGCTGTTTTAAAGCATGTGTTCCCTATGGGCAAATTATTTTCTCAAGGGATGAAACTAACTGACACTGTATCTGCAATAAGGGAACATTTCATGTTAGCGCCCTCCAGCATTGGGTAATGCCATTTTTTTCTTTCTCTGCTAATTTGAAAGACAAAATAACATTTCCTTTAAAACACACATTTGGCCGTGCACGGTGGCTCATGCCTGTAATCCTAGCTACTCGGGAAGCTGAGGCATGAGAACTGCTTGAACCTGGGAGGCGGAGGTTGCAGTGAGCCAAGATCGTGCCACTGCACTCCAGCCTGGGGGATAGAGTGAGACTCTGCTTCCAGAAAACAACAACAACAAAAAACAAAACCCATACATTCCTTCCATCACTCTTAAAGTGAATACTTGAACTTGTATGTCAACTGTCACCAGCCAACTGCTTTTATTTATTATTTTAAAAGTAGGTCAAAGATATGTGATAGAAAGGTAAATCTGTCTTCTACTTGAGTATGAGACATATGCCTTTAGGAGTTTCTTCTGTATCTCTAGGTATGTCCAAGGCCTGAATAATTGTCTGACATACACATCTCTACACAGACATTTCTCACCTTAGTTTTTCCTTACCTCAGCAACTGTTCCATATCAGCACACATACAAAACACTTTTACATTGCTATACCTTATTTCATCAGGAAGATGTACTACCATTTACATGCCCAGTTCCCAAGGATAAACAGTTGGGTCATTGCCATGCCTTTGCTAAAAACAACGCTGAAACAGACTTTGCATCCACAGTCCGCACACAAGAGCATGTTTCGAGTGTGGAGTCTGGGGCCACAGAGTAAATGGATTTTCGCCTTTGATAGATTTGCCCTCCAAAAAAGACAACACGAGTTTCCATTTCCAACAAAACTCCGTGAGTTTACCTGACAGCCTTTGGCAAACAGTATCTTTGTATATTAAACTCCTGATCTCAGTTGCTGGCACAGGTGAAAAATACTATCTCTAGGTTGTTATTTGCATTTGTGACTGAGACTGGGTCTCTTTTTAAATCAACACACGCCATTTCTATATTTCTTACTGTGTCACTGCGTTTTGCACATTGTTCTGTTTCTCAGGGTCTTGCCATTCTTCTGATTTCTAAAAGTACACACTCAATGTTAAAGAATTTATCCTTTGTTATGTGTGTTGCAAAATATTTCCTCCCTCCCTGGTCCTCTGTCTCTGGAATTCATAAGAAGTAATTGTTTTTGTCACACAGATTATTTTGTGTATTTTTTATGTAGTCAATGGTCAAACAGACCATTCTTTTCCTTTACCATTTCTTAAGTTTTGTGTCTTGCTTAGCAAGATCTTTTCCCCTTCAAGATTATCATTTTTTTAAAAAAGTGTGTTTTATTCTAATCCTTTCATAGTTTAATTTTATCTTAATCTTTGATCCATGGTTTGATTTCTTTGGTAGTAAATAGCAGGGCAGAGAGACATTAAGCGTCATGGGCCAGGTGTTCTAACACATTTGGATGAGTAACTATCGTTTCCCAATTCTAACTGTCTCCTTTATTGTAAGCCAAATTCTCATATGCAGTCAGTCTATTCCTTGGCTCTCTTTTCTTGTACTCATGCCAAACTGTTTGGTTTACTGCAGCTTTATGACATGTTTTAATAACTAGGATGACTGACACTCCCAGCCCAGTCTTCCCTTTTTTCAGAACTATTTCAGCTACTCTCACATTTCCCATCTGGGAACTCTGCTTTCCGAGCTAAATAATTAAATTTTCTGATGGGATCACATCAAATTTATAGATTAGATTAGAAAGAACTGATATGTTCACCATATTGAATCTTCTCAGTGTAAAGGTCCTTGAATTTATGTAAGTCTTTGGTTTTTTATTTTTTTGGTTTGTTTGTTTTGAGACAGGGTCTCACTCTGCAGTGCAGTGGCACAATCATGGCTCACCACAGCCTCCAAGTCCTGGGCTCAAGCAATCCTCCTGCCTCAGCCTCCCAAGTAGCTAGGACTACAGGCATGCACCACCATGCCTGCTTAATTTTTTTTATTTTTTTTTTGTACAGGCAGGGTCTCATTATGTCACCCAGTTTGGTTTCAAACTCCTAGCCTCAAGTTCCCCCACCTGAACCTCCTCAAGTGCTGGGTTTACAGGAATGAACCACCATGCCAGACCAAGTCTCTAGTGTTTATTGCTATTATAGGATTTTGATTTCCATTCTATTTTCCAAAGTGATTTTTGATTCTTCCATAGAAAAACTATCAATTCTTTATATTGGTTTGTAATCTGATGGTGTTTGATGATTTTTAGGTGCATTCTTGGGGATTCCGGGCAATCACATCTCCTACACACAGCTGTTGGCACTGTGCCGGCCTCGCAGGACCCAGGCAGACAGTGCATTTCCAGTGTTAGCATTTGCTAACCTAATTCTCCCTCACCCTAAAGTGGCTCCACTATGGAGTGATTCATAACTGTGCCGAGGGAAACGTGAATTGTGAATACGGAGAGGTGGTGCAAGGAACCAGTCACCCATCTCCCAGCTGAAACTGGCCAGCCCTTGGGGATCTGGGCTGCTGTCCCTATGCTTGGGTGAGGAACATGCTATGCTGTGGTGAGAGTCTCAAGCTGCCAGATGTGAGGAGGCCCCG
The DNA here is from genome assembly GCF_001698545.2 of Rhinopithecus bieti. NCBI lineage: Eukaryota > Metazoa > Chordata > Mammalia > Primates > Cercopithecidae > Rhinopithecus > Rhinopithecus bieti. The sequence goes on from NW_016808732.1 coordinate 1,199,526, forward strand.
GTCATATCACAAATGCCACACCCTGCATTTCACAACAACACTAAATTTTAAATGTCAATGCCTTCTTTTCTTAAAGGTAATAGACAAACAATGTAAAAATTTAAACAACACAAAACACCGTGATTAAAAAACCTCTTGTCTCTCCCATCCATGAGCCCCCGTTCCCTGGTTCCCTCCAGGGAGGACTAGTTTCTTTTACACCCTTTGAAAAGCAGCCAGTCAGCTGATGTGTGCATAAACAAAACGTGGTCCATCCCTACAAGGGGATATTATTCAGCCATCAAAGGAACATGGTACCCATCCATGATATAGCATGGATGATCCTCAAAAATATGATGCTAAGTAGAAGAAGCCAGACATAAAAGGCCACATACTGGATGATTTCATTTCTATGAAATGTCCAGAATAGGCAAATCCACAGAAACAGAAAGCAGGTTACTGGTTGCTAGGGAATAGGGGAGGGAGAGGGGGACTGATTGTTCATGGGCACGGGGTTTTGTTTTTTTGGAGGTGATGAAAACCTTCTGGAATTAGTGATGATTGTAGAACCTTCTCAATATACTAAAAGCCACTCAATTGTACACTTGAAAATGGTGACATTTATGGTATGTGAATTATATCTTTTTTTTTTTTTTTTT
>NW_016808732.1:1200331-1255337 GCF_001698545.2 Rhinopithecus bieti
AGTGATGATTGTAGAACCTCTCAAAATACTAAAAGCCACTCCATTGGACACTTTGAAAAGGGGACCTTTTAGGGATTTGAATTATATTTTTTTTTTTTTTTTTTTTTTTTTTGAGGCGGAGTCTCGCTCTGTCGCCCGGGCTGGAGTGCAGTGGCCGGATCTCAGCTCACTGCAAGCTCCACCTCCCGGGTTTACGCCATTCTCCTGCCTCAGCCTCCCGAGTAGCTGGGACTACAGGCGCCCGCCACCTCGCCCGGCTAGTTTTTTTGTATTTTTAGTAGAGACGGGGTTTCACCGTGTTCGCCAGGATGGTCTCGATCTCCTGACCTCGTGATCCGCCCGTCTCGGCCTCCCAAAGTGCTGGGATTACAGGCTTGAGCCACCGCGCCCGGCCGTGAATTATATCTTGATAAGAAAGTTTAAAACATCCAGATAGTCTATGATATACAAACATGTATGCACACCCATGACGTGGCACTTTGACGTGAATGTTTTCCACAACGATAGGAAAGAATAAAAGGTGTGTTTTATAGAAAAGTAGATCTAAAATCTAATCACTGGTCAGTATTCAAGAAATGATCTCTTCATTGTTAAAAGTATTTTTTTAAACATATAAAAACAAAACTAACCTCTAACAACATTTCTCAATCCCTGTTCTGAAAAAAATTGCAATGACGTGGATGGCATTGCTTTGGACAAAGAAAATGAAACAGACAAAATCCTTTGGTCAAACCACTTCACGGTGTCCTCAATTGCCCTCTTGTTGCTCTGAAAAGAATTCAAATCTTGCCTCACGCAGAGAAGGGATGCTTCCCCGAGTTTAACCCGAAGACAATTACCTATTGTTATGGGTTGAATCGTGCTCCCAAAAAAAGATATGTTGAAGTCCTAACCCCCATGACCTCAAAATATGACCTTATTTGGAAACAGAGATTTTGCAGGTGTAATTAGTTAAGATGAGGTCACACTGGGGGGTGGTGGGCCCAACAAGCAATGACTGGCATCCTTAAAAAGAGAAGACACAGCAGAGAAGGCCACGCAATGACAGAGGCAGAGATGTAAGGGATGCCTTACACGCTGTGGAACCAAGTATTGCTGGGGACGTCAGACACTAAAAGAGTGGCCTGGAAGGGATCTGTTCCCAGAGCCTTCAGAGAGAGCGTGGCCTAGCCAACACCTTGGTTTCAACTTCTATCCTCCATAACTTTAAGAGACAAAATTTCTTTTGTTTAAACCACCCAGCCTGTGGCACTTTGTAACAGCATCCAAGGAAACTTACGCACATATCCTCTGTCTGCCCATTTTCTCATTTATTAATAACAATATACCTAACTTAGAAGATCCTGAGGATTAAATGAGATGATGCATGGAGAATGCTAAGCACGGAGTAACTACAAAACAGTATTTGGCTGGATTGTGATGATAATCCAGGAGTGCCCACTCCTAAGCATGGAATCTGGTGTGGCCCCTGATCCCACACTGAAATAGTAAGACAATCCCAGCTCCGTCTACTCCTTTCTGGGTCCTTTGCTGCTGACCTTTGACTGGCTAACTCAGACATTCACATTCCTTTCTAGATGAGGATCACCTTACGAAGCAAGGGGCAGCTCCCACAGCCAGATGGCAGTGGGAGTGCACACCCTCTGCTATGGTCGGAATATCCCCTCAAAATTCAACTGGACATTTAATTGCCATTGCACTATTATTAAAATGTGAGATCATTAAGAGCTGATGAGGTCATGAAGGCTCTGCCCTCATTAATGGGTTCATGCTATTATCACAGGAGTGAGTGAGTTATTGTGAGACTGGGCTTGTTATAAAAGTGAATTCAGCGTCCTCTTGATATTTGTTTCACACGTGTCCTCTCTTGTCCTTCTGCCCTCCTCCATGGGATAACTCAGCAAGAAGGCCTTTGCCAGATGCCGGCATTTTCATATTGAAATTCCCAGCCTCCAGAACCGTGAGCCAAATAAATTTATTTTCTTTATAAATTACCCAGTCTGTGGTATCTATTACAGTAGCACAGTACACTCCACACCCTAACTCCTAACACGTGTGCACATGCATACACACGGAGTTACAGAGCCATTTTCACATGAACTAAGACATGGTTGAGGCCAAGACACCCTCTCACTGACAGGACCCCCTCCCACTGCCTCTCCTATGTGCACAGACCCCAAGCAGTGTGTACACATATGAAATAATTCATGATAACAAATAGCAGAATTGCATGCCCTGCTGGACTGTACATGTGAGTGGCATAAACCTTTCTCCATGAGAAGATGATCTCAGGCACCCTGTTCCCTGGAGATGGGGACTGTGGGAAGCAAGTAGTGTTACCAGGGAGCATTGTGTATTGTAAGAATGACCTGGATTGGTGAGCCGGACAAGGTCAGTAAGCAGCTAAGACCTCTGCTTCTGCAGGCCATGTCTCTTGCAGCCAAGTGGATACTCCAGGGCCATGCCCATGAGCTGCTACAAGTGTTTCCTGTGGCTTTCTTATGAAACTTCCTTGTGCCTGGCGTCCTGTCCCCATACCTGTGGTCTCCTTCTCCAGTATGTAAGCCCAGGGACTATGGGAACACCCACTGCGGCTCCATCACGGTGTGTATATGCCCTGCTTCTGGCCTGTGTCCTTGCACAGACTCCAGTGAGCCAGGGACCACTGTGGCCTCTTGGGTCTGTGCGTGTAATTGTTAATTCAGACCCAAGGCCACTGTTGGCCATGCACAAGGGTGTTAAAGCAAACCCTTCAGGGAGGCACAGGTGTCTTCTGCCATCTCTGCATGCACCCTTTCTGTGCATGCATCTTTGGTAGGTTGCTGGATGAGTGGAGAAATCAAAAGCATATAAGATACAAAGCAGAAATGGCCCATAATGATGGGCATGGAATGTGAAAAAGTGTGCACTTTCGGGCCAACCTTTTCCTGTCTATTAGCAGCCAGCCACAAAACTGAGTGGGAGTTTTCTAATATACCAAATAAAATCCTTTCTAGCTTGATAATTAAATTGAGAACCTTAGACCTAATACTTTCCCTCGCTGAGCCCTGAAGCTTACACATTAGAAGCAGTATCAGATGGCTGGCAACGCGTGCATCCATGAGCAGGAGCAGAGAGAGGCAGAGACAGAAGGAGAAGCAGCTTAACTGAGGCTGCTCAAATCCCTCCTCCCAATCTCTCCAGTCAGGCTCTATATCAGATCACATTCTAGGTGGAAAATTCATAAATCATTTTAATCAGTCTTTTAAAATGATTACAGTGAAGAATCACTTATATCAGCAGCACAAATAGGCCAGGACTTACCGACTTGTGACTTTTGGCTGTTATGGTCTTCACCTTGTCGGGGTCCCAGATGACCACGTCAGCGTCCGAACCCACGGCAATCCGCCCTTTCCTTGGGTACAGGTTAAAGATCTTGGCTGCATTGGTGCTGGTGACAGCGACAAACTGGTTCTCATCCATTTTGCCAGTAGCCTAAAGGCAAGACCCACAGATGAGAAGAACCTCTCATAATGGGGCCAGGAGGAGGGGCGGCTGGGCACAAATGGAAGCCTGCCAGCTGGAGTCCTTGCAAGGCTTGGAATTCTCTCCTCTCCCAGCTAAAAACGTACCATTGTCAAGAACCCCAAAGGGCCCAGCCTCATCAGAGAGGACATTTAATTAACCACACAGAGGTATGTTGACACAAAAGCCACGATGACATCTTGTCCATGTCACCAGGCCCAAGTTTAACAGAAGATAAAAACCTTTGGTTTCAGGTCAGTGATCAGAGTGAGACCCAGCTCTTCCTCTGCAACAAGAAATCTCTCTCTACCCACTCCACACCCCAACTCCTAACACGTGTGCACGTGCATACACACGGAGTTACAGAGCCATTTTCACAGGAAACAAAGACGTGGTTGAGAAACAAAACAAAACATTTTTCAATCTTTATATAAAGCACAAGGGTGACATCCGCGAATGCAGAGGCCTCTCCCGAACTTGAGCTACTTTCTCACAAGTTACGCGTTCCCTCCTGCGCCCTCCTAGTATATGTGCTTCTGCCTTCATGTAAGAAGGGAACCTTTAAGAACCCAGCGTGCGTAATGCATTGGCTTTCACAGGGCAGGTAGGGTGTTTCCCGAATGCTCCTGAGAACAGAGCCAGCCTTACCACCGCCTTGTCCCAGACGACGGTCATCCGCTCCTCTATCCCGTTGACACCCTCGGGGATGAGGGTGAAGTTGTCCTTGCCCACCGCCTTCTGGGCAGTGCTGTAGGGACAGTGGCCGCTGCCTGTGACCTGCAAGTCCCCACTGGCAAGGATAAAACAAGGTAGAGTTCAGACCTTATTTCATTTTGAAGGCAAATCCCGACTTCAGACAGGTACATGCAGTACAGCCAGTGAATGAATGAATAGATAAGGAAGCCAGTGGGCAAAAGAGAAACTCCAGCGTGTGCCTGCACGTCTCCCAAGTCCCAGGGACATCACTGGCCCCATGCTCTGCATGTTACAAAGCGAAGAATGTGTGCTGACATTTGTCTTCTTGACACAAGGCAGTTGGCACAAGGGCTGGCCGGTGTGTTTGTGCTGTGCTTGCAGAACAAACACTATTCACTGGTTATAGCAAAGGGGCACAAGTTCACTGGGATTTACCCTTTCATCCCCTGGTGGTTCAAAAACTGTTTCAAAAACATATACTCTTTGATATATCAGGTGCCCTGAGCTGAACACCTAAGACAGTAAAATGAATGGAACAGGCTGAGTGTGGTGGCTCACACCTGTAATCCCAGCACTTTGGGAGACCATGGCGGGTGGATCACCTGAGGTCAGGAGTTCGAGACCAGCCTGACCAACACGGCAAAACCTTGTCTCTACTAAAAAAAAAAAAAAAAAAAAAAAAAAAAATTAGCCAGGCATGGTGGTGGGCCCCTGTAATCCCAGCTACTCAAGAGGCTGAGGCAGGAGAATTGCTTGAACCCAGGAGGTGGAGGTTGCAGTGAGCCGAGATTTCGCCATTGCACTCCAGCCTGGGCAACAAGAGCAAAACTCAGTCTCAAAAAATAAAATAAAATAAAATAAAATATAACATAACATAACATAACATAACATAAAATAAAATAAATAAAATATAAAAACGAATGGACCATTATTTGTGGTTCTAAATGAAGGGTGAAGAGGGTGAGGCTGTCCTCCAATCCAGAGGCCCAGGAAATGTTAGCCATTACCTAGATGCAGAGGAATGTATTTAGAAGTTATCTTCACTCATTTATTCAACAAAATTGTGTTGCATGCTTCCTATGTGCCTGGTACAATTTAAGGCATAGGGAGTGTGTCTGAACCGAAAGGGAGAGCTTCTGCATGTATCAGCTCTACTGAGGGACGGAGGAGACTGGCAATAAGCAGAGGCAAACGGGGCACATGGGCACTGTCAGAGCGAGTGTCAGGGATTCAACTGAAGCAGGTGGGGTGAGGTGTGCTGGGGACAGGCTGGGGATGCCATTATCAGGAAGATAATCAGAAAATAACATCACTGAGAAGGAGCCTTCCAGCAAAGATCTGAAGGAAGTCACAGAGCAAACCAAGTGGTGTCTAAGAAAGAGAGAACTAGCCAGGGGTTCCCATGAGTGGAAAGGCCCCGAGGCAGGGTCCTGCCTGGGGTTCAGGGTCAGCATGAAGCCGGGACTAGACCAAGGGAGCCAAGGGCAGAGGAGGCCCAGGGAGGGAGGTTGGTCAGGGCATGTGCGCCGGATTGAGTTCTGCCTTGTGGGACGCTGTGGGGACTTGGGTTTCACTGGGAGAGGAATTACTGGTTCCGAGCAGAGGGGTGTTTAATCTAATCTAGGTTCTAAATGTCTGAGAGCAGACTGTGATGGGTAGCAGGGGGGTGGGCCTGCGTGGAAACAGAAAGGCTTGGTAGGAAGCCAGGGAGGATGGTGGCCTGAGCCAGGATGGCCACAGCAGACAAGTGAGGCGTTGTCAGACTCCAGGGCCTCTGGTCCGTGTTCCTGACATTTCCTGAGATGGGCAAGACTGCGGGGGTAGCAGCTTTATGGGGGAAGAGCTGCAGTTCTCTGTAAACGTGAGTTGCCCACCAGACATCGGACTGCAGATGTGGAGTAAGTCCTTGGCTATGCCAGTCAAGGATTTCTGTATCATCAGGGGGACAGTGATTTCCACGTGGGTGCACACTGCTGTCCCCTCCTCCAAGGTTCCTTCTGCCAAGAAGCCCTGTCTTATCCTCCCCTATTGGGCAAACTCTTACTCATCCCCAAGCTTTAGTCTCGATGCCACCTCCTCCGGAAAGCCTTCTGCAAACCTCCCGGTGGGTTCTAAGCATGCATCTTCGCTTCCAGAGCGGCCTGGACACTTAGGCTTGCTGTGTGGCCTTGCTATTGCTAAGTGTTCACCCCTCGTGGTGGCTAACAGAAGGGAAGGGGCTGAGGTGCTGGGCTCCACGGTGTGCGTGCACCACAGCAGGTGCGCTGCAGGCAGCAGCGGCCACTTCTGGAGCCCTCGGCTCCAGGTCCTTTTCCTGCACTGTCTCATAGGCAGCTCTGCCACAGGTACTGTCTGCTCCCACTTTGAGTAAAATGAGGGGGACCAGGAGATGTTACGGGTGATGTCCCAGGTCCAGGGTGACACAGCCTTGTCTCCATCCCTAATCCTGAGTGCTTCCCAATACACCATGGTGCCTGCCACAGAGCAGGTGCTTAACAGTAGGTTGGCTCAACAGGAGGAGGTCAATAGATGTGAATGGAACAGTCACTGGATGCCATAGATCTTCAGGTCCCTGAAGGCCTGTTGTAAGCCCCACAAGCACTGTCCTTTCAGAGCACGGGGCAGAGCCTCCTCTATAATCACGAGTCCAAACCAGCCTGCGGATTCCCACCATTAACTCTCTGCCTCCAAAGGCCCCAGCTGCCTCCCCCAGCCCCACATTCTCACAGGTCTCACCAGGCCAGCAGGGAGGTCAAGTAGTCCGGCGTGGTGGGGTCCGGGCTCAGGGGAGGGGAGGTCACGAACGCCGCAGCCTTGGCCCAGTTCTTGCTCCAGTAATGGGTGCCATCGGTCCCCAGGCTGGCAGCAATGGGCTCGCCAAAAACTAGGGGCCCTTGGGAGGGGCAAACACAAACAAGCCTGGTTAAAAGCAAATACTCTCTTGAGGCAGATGTCAAAGGCACAAAATTGGAAGACTGTAGAGGGAGAACGGGGCTGGCTGAAGGCCGGAACACTGGCCACCGTTCTCGCAGGCATCACTGCCTGCACCACAGGGACCTTGGGTGTCAGACCCAGTTCCATCACATTGTCCAAACCCCGCCAAGTGCTCCATGGAGCAGACGGCAGCTGACTCACCCAGCAACCTTGTGGATATGGCTGTTGCTTTTAGGGTTTGGACATTATTATGTCCTTTTATAGATTCGTAAGCCAAGGCACGGAGCCACGATTTGCTGTCTCGGTTTGGTTCTACTGGAAGCAGATCTTAGGAATCTAGTTCAAGCGTCTTATTTGGGAGGCGATTCCAGGAAACACTGGCTGGGGATTGAGGAAGTGACATAAGGCAGGGAAAGTAGCCAATAAAGGGAGATTTCTCATCGAGGCACAGCGGAGGGCCTTGGCACTCAGTCCTGCTCGGGAATACGCCTCGGGGTTGTCCCACCCCAGGGGAAAGCGAGTTGGATGTGTTTCTATCAGCCCAGGGCCGGAGGGCGGCTTCCGGAGTACCAGCTTCCCAGAAGTTCCCGCTTGCCTTTCATGGAGTGGGCCAGGCGGGCTTCTTCCAGAAAAGCCTGCAGGCGGAAGCTGGGGCTCCCAGGAAAGATCTTTGCATTAGGGACCAAGGGCAAGAGATGTGGCCCGAGAGACCCTGCTGCCCTCACCCGAGGCCACCTGCTGCCCAGCAGGAGAGGCGGCTGTGAGCTCTGCCCTGTTCTAGGGCAGCCCATCAAGCAGCGCTCTCTGCAGTGAGGCAGGTGCTCTACGTCACAGCTGCCCAAACAGCAACCACTGGCCACATGTGGCTCTTAAGCTGGTGTGGCTGGTGCCACTGAGGAACTAACTTGTTCATTTTATTTAACATTACTTAATTTAAATTTAAATAGCCATGTGTGGCTAGTGACCACCTTATGGCTTCCTGTGGCTCCAGAACCTGCCTGCTTACCCACTCCCGGCTGGTACTGCTTCCAGATTTCTGTAACCTCTCTGAGCCCGGGTCTCCTTATCTTCAAAATGGGGCTAGTTTCAGGCAAGCTGTGCTGTTCTGTTCTAGCCTCTACTTGTCAGTTTGCCCTTAAAAACACTGAAACAACGTGTGTGGGGTCCACGGCTGCTCTGTCCAATAAGGCAGTCCTGAGCCACATGTGGCCACCAATAACCTGAGGCTGTGGTTAGTCTGAACTGAGTTGTGTACATGTAAAATACACACGGAATTTTGAAGAGAGTACAGAAAACATCATGCAAAATAGTAATGATTTTTACATTGATGACATGCTGAATATTTGGATCCATTAGATTAAACATAATATATGATTAAAATTCTCTTTCAATGGAGCTGAACTTAATCAAGGTGAATGTCCTAGGGTCCTAGGATCATTGGGACCAAAGAATTCCAGCCACCATCCTTGTGTCAGGAGCATCCCCCCTCCACCCCTCCCTCCTCAGACAGAACTCTGTCTGAGTTCGGGAGGGAGTGAACTTGAACCTGCAGGACACCCCCTTCCAGGCCCCAGCTGCCCTAGAAGGCCCAGGGCCGGCTGCATACCTTTCTTCCTGGCCAGAGCGATGATGTCGGCTGCACTCTTGCTCATGACCTTGGTGATGTACACAGGGCAGTTGATCCGGCCCGCAATGGTGATGGCCCGGAACACCGCCTCGGCCTCCAGCTGAACACGGCACACACAGTGTCACAGGAGGGAAGGCTGGGGCACAGCTACCACCCATCTCCATTTTCCTTAACTAAATGTGGTCAGAAGGGAAATCTGCTCCATCGAATGAGAAGGACATACGGAGTCCAACGGCGCTTGACAGTGCCCCTGCTCTCCGGGGCAGAGCACTGGTCTCACGCTGGGATACAGCTGCAACATCCAAGCGCTATACAACTTTATACCACTGCCTCCCTGTTCCATCCTGACCTCACTACGGGCCAGGAACACACAGCTCGTGGCCATCCCTGGGCCATGGAGCTCATGAAGAGCACTGGGTGGGATCTCAAACTCCTCAGAACATGGAACCTGTCCACTCACGTCTGTGTCCCCTGTGTCCAGCAGACACCAGGCCCAGGGCACGGGCCCAGGAGACTCAGTAATGACCTGATGAAGGCATCAGAAAATGTCCTCAACTTGGCCAGGCACGGTGGCTCACACCTGTAATCCCAGCACTTTGGGAGGCCAAGATGGATGGATCACTTGAGGTCAGAAATTTGAGACCAGACTGGCCAACATGGTGAAACCCAGTCTCTATTCATGAGATCAGAAGATTAAGACCATCCTGGCTAACATGGTGAAATGTCATGTCTACTAAAAATACAAAAAGTTAGCTGGGCGTGGTGGTGGGCACCTGTAGTCCCAGCTACTTGGGAGGCTGAGGCAGGAGAATGGCGTGAACCTGGGAGGTGGAGCTTGCAGTGAGCTGAGATCGTGCCACTGCACTCCAGCCTGGGCGACAGAGCGAGACTCCATCCCAAAAAAAAGACAGAAAGAAAGAAAGAAAGAAAACACACAAATTAGCTAGGTGTGGTGGCACAGGCCTGTGCCTAGTAGTCCTAGCTACTTGTGGGCTAAGGTAGGAGAATCACTTGAACCCAAGAAGCAGAGGCTGCAGCAGTGAACCGAGATCATACCACTGCATTCTAGCCTGGGCAACAGGGAGAGACTCCATCTCAAAAAAAAAAAAAAAGGAAAGGAAAGAAAGAAAGTAAAAAGAAAGTGTCCTCAACTCAAACGATGGCTTCCAGGGTGCCCACTCCATTCCATGCCGGATCAGTTGCCTTCCTCCTTCCATGCTCCCTGCGGGTGTGTGCACATGCACACACACCCACTCACACACTCACACACTAACATACACATACACACTCTCACACACACACACTCACACACAAACACACACATACACACAGATACACAGAGCCACTCCAGGGGAAGTCATCCTTGTTCGAGGCTTGGGAGCAGTGCAGGCAGTGGGAGTTGTCTCCTGGGTGCTGGGCTTGGGCATGCGGCTCCACTTTCCTATCATCCACTATGCAAAGTCCTCCGTGAGAATCCGTATCCACTTGGGACACTGAAGCACCCACGGGGCCTTGGAGTGAAGTTCCAGGACCCTGGGAGAGGCAGCACCTCTTCCTGGTTTCTCTAGCCAGCAGCCCCTAGGGTTCCCGGGGAAGGCAATATGGTTTGGGATGGTCTGGGAGAGGACATGGGAAGGAGCCGGGTCCTGGCTGAGCTGTTCCAGCTGGAATAGCATCAAGGTGAGTGCTCAGTGGTGAGTGTCAGAGTCATGCCTGAGTTCGGGAGTCCTTACCTCTTCAGGTCTGCTCAGGGCATGGCCCTCAGGACCCGTGATGCCCATGTCTAGGATCCGCTTTTGTTCCTACAAGACAAGAACAAATGAGTCAGTGATTAGAGGATGCCAGAGCTGGGAGAAGTGACTCCTCCAAACCCCTGGTTAGACAGAGGGGACAGGTGGGTCCCAAAAAGGTGAGTGGCTTGCACCAGGTTAACAGCATGCTGGGTGGGGGCAGTGAACTGTGTCCCCTCCACTACACACCCATCCACCTTCCCCTTTGCAGCCCTGCATGGCTCCATCTGCACCTGCTTTATATTGAATCTCCCAGGATCAATGAGAGGCAGCAGGATTAGAAGACACGCGCTTCCAAGACCACCCACCACCCTCTCAATCTCGGAGTCTCCCTGCAGGGCTCTCCTCTGGGAAGAAACATAGTGTTTGGGTACAACATGGATATCTTCAACTAGGAATCCTACTCTAGTCTTTGACATTGAAATCAAAGATCCCAAAACTGGGAGTCCAGATCCAGAACAGCCTCCTCTGTGACTTTGGGCAGGTTGGTCAAGCTCTCTGAGCCTCAGTCTTCTCTCCTGTACACTACGGATAACAGTGCTTGTATTGCAGAGTGGCTGTGCTGATCAGATGAGCGAGCATACGAAACATGCTCAGCACAAAACCTGGAGCTGAGCGAGCGCTCGCTCATGAATCAGCAGCCGGCTCTCATCTCTACTTCAGCTGCCTCTTCTTGGCATCTTTCTGGCAGGAAACCACTACCTCAAACTTATCATATAACCTTGAAATGGCTCCCTGAGCTGATGGCCCAGATTCAGATCCATCTGGCCCAAAGTTGCTTTGTCCCAGGAACACTTTAATTTCTAAAAAAAAAAAAAAAAAAAAATGTTTGACATTGCCCAGATGCCAGCTGTGCTATTGCTAATTTTAACTTCCTCAGTGTGTGTGTCATTGTTCTTGGACATAACCCCGTCATGAACCCCGGGCCCCATCAACCATGAAAGGAAATCACAATTTCAACTGTGCGTCTGTGGTTATTACGCTCGAGGCTGTTACAAGAATATAAATGGGAAACCATTTCAAAGTCTAACAGCTGGGTAGATTTAAGTAAACAATGGAATAATTTCAGCTACTGAAGACGCTGTTTACAAAGCATTTTTAGAAAATGTTTACAAAAGGATTTTAGAATACCGAGAAATCCCTATGTGAAATTGTTTAGATGTCAGTTACTATTCTGGAAGGAAAGAGGAAGTAAGGAGGGGGAGGGCAGGGGAGGGAAGGGGAATAGAGAGAAGGGGAGGAAGGGAAGAAAGGCAGGAGGGAGGGAGAAGAGGGGAAGAAGGGAGGATGAAAGATGACATAATGAGGAAAAACAAAAAGGAGAATAGGATTTCTAGTCGAAATAATGGACTACACATATGCATTTGTTTCACTGCCTTCCAAAACACACTGAAGTCACAACAGAAAGAGATACACAGGAACCAAGAAAATACAGAGAAGACCACAGGAACAAAATGTTGAAAGCTGGAAAGCGGATGTCCAAAAGACGTGCTGCAGCTGGCACAGCGAAATCTCTGCTGGCAGTGAGGGCAGTGAGGAGAGCCAAGCCCCTGATGTGCCACTCAGGAGCTGGGGGCTGTAGGCTGGGCCTCTCCCACACTGGTGGGGGCACCAGTGCACGTTGGAAAACTGTGTAGTAGTAACCACTAAAGCTGAATCTACACACACCCAGCCATTCCTCTCTTAGGTATATACCAGCGAAAGATGTGAACCTATGTTTAATAAAAGGCTGAACAAGAGCGGAGCAAGAACAAGCACAGAAGCCTCACGCATCACGGTCCCAAATGTGAAACTATCCAAATATCCAACAACTGGAGAATACACTGTGCAGATTCGTGCAGTGGAATTCTACACGGTGATGAAACAGAAAAAGCTAGTGCTACGCCTGGCCAAAGGATGGATCTCACATGCCTCGGATTGAGCAAATGGACCCAGACATAAGAGAGTGTATGCTGTATGGTTCCATTTTTAGAAAGTTTAAAATCAGCTAAGATCTGTGTGGCAGCAACTTCTAAGATGACTCCCAGTGATCCTGCCTCCTGCTTTTGAAGACCCTGCGGGGTCCCCTCCCCTGGAGTATGGGCTGGACCCAGCACCTTGCTTCTGATGAGCAGAACAAGACAAAAGGGTTGGGTTGTCACTCCCAAGGTCAGGTTACAGAGACTCTGACTGCCGACCTGCTCACCTATTGCTCTTTGGTTAATCTGCTCTGAAGGAAGCCGCCTCGCTGGGGCTGCCCATGTGCAAGGAACTGAGGGAGGCCTCTGGCCAGCAGCCAGCAAAGAACAGACCATCACATTAGCCTGACAGCTAACAAGGAGCTAAATCCAGAAATACACCACCTACAAGAGGCTGGATGCAAACCCTGCACGAGTTGAGCCTTGAGATGCTCACCGCCCCACCTGCCACTCACTATGGCCTGTGAGACCCTCAGCCAGAAAGAGCTGAGCTGCACCTGGAGTCCGGACCCACAGGACCATGAGATAATTTGCTTTAAGATGCTATGTTTTGAAGTAATTTGTTATGCAATCATGGATGACTAGTATAGGTTTTGTTACCAGAAGTAGGGTGTTACCATAAAAGATATCTAAGTATATGGAAGAGGCTCTGGAACCAGGCAGCAAATGAATTCTGAAACAGCATTTTAAATAGCCTTGAATGGACTCTAAGAAGAAATAGGGCCTCTGAGGACATTGCCAGTGAGTCCTCACAGGGGGCAAGAAGGAGGCATCAACAGTCTTGGGATGAAACCAAGGATGTGACTCTACAGTCCCTTGGTAAGAACTCAGAAAGGTGAGGGGTGGTGCCTCCCAGTGTTATCAGTCACAGTAAAGAGATTCTTTAAATAGGAACCCTCTAGGCTGGGTACGGTGGCTCATACCTATAATCCCAGCACTTTGGGAGGCTGAGGCAGGCAGATCACTTGAGGTCAGGAGTTCGAGACCAGCTTGGCCAACATGGTGAAACCCCATCTCTACTAAAAATACAAAAATTAGCCAGGCGTGGTGGCGCATGCCTACAGTCCCAGCTACTCGGGAGGCTAAGGCACAAGAATCAGTTGAACCCAGGAGATGGGGGCTGCAATGAGCCAAGATTGCACCACTGCACTCCAACCTGGGTGACAGAATGAGACTAAGTCTCAAAAAAATTAAAAAATACATTTTTTTAAAGAGACATTTCAAAGAGATGAAGGCTATGCTTGTGGACCGTCTCAGTCAAACTACAGGGCCTCTAGGAAGCTTGCCGTTGTGTCTCTCAGCAATCTCATCAGGGTAGCGGAGGGATTATCAGGAAGAAATTGGTGGGTGACTTTTGTCTTATGGCGTGAACCCCAGTGAGATTCACAGGAGGCCCACAGATTTTTAGGAGAGTTGCCTTAGCAAAATACTGGAAGCTGAGACTGAACACAGGCATGTGATATGAAAAGAAGCAGTTGGATCCCCAAAACTCTTTTTTTTTTGAGATGGGGTCTCACTGTCACCCAGGCTGGAGTGTAGTGGCATGATCTCATCTCACTGCAACCTCCACCTCCCACATTCAAGCGATTCTCCTGCCTCAGCCTCCCAAGTAGCTGGGATTACAGGCACCTGCCTGGCTAGTTTTTGTTTTGTTTTGTTTTGTTTTGTATTTTTAGTAGAGGTAGGGTTTCACCACGTTGGCCAGGCTGGTCTCAAACTTCTGACCTCAGGTGATCTGCCCACCTCGACCTCCCAAAGTTTTGGGATTACAGGCATGAGCCACCATGCCTGGCTGATCCCCAAAATTCTACTGAGCAAGAAGCAGGCTGAGAAAACCACTCAGCTGCAACAGACATGCACTACCTTTCATGAAAAAGGATGGGCGACTCAGAGGATGGAAGCAGGAGCTCAGAAGGTAGAGCCAAGAGCTATGGAGACTTATTCTCAGGCTTTGAGACTCAATCAAGGAACTGCCAACATTTCCCAGCCAGATTGCAGAACCGCCATGAACCAATGACTCCTTGGTGCCTTCTATTTTCCCCTTTTTGAATAGAAATGTCAGGTCCACCACTGAATGTTGTATGTCAGGAGGGTCGGGGAGATATCTTCCTTCTTTAGCTTCATAGACCTACAGATTATGGGAAATACAGCCAAGGAGCCTCATCCACACCTGGATCTGGTTCGGATGACGAGAGTCCAGACTTTGAGCTAATGCTGTCATGAGATTTTTAAGAACCATGGGAGGGGGTGATTGTAATTTGCACGGGAAAGGGTCATCAATTATGGGGGCCAGAAGACAGATTGGGAGGAAGTCTCAGATGTGGCCCTAATAATTCTCACTTCCTGACATTCCTGCCCTTGTATAATCTCTTCTTTTTGAGTGTGGGCTGGATGCAGTGACCTGTTAGCAATGAACAGAATACTCTTGCATGATGGAATTAAGGCACTGTTTGTTTTTTACACTGAATTTGAAAGAATGTCAATTGTGCAGAAAAACTACAAGGACCCAGATAAGAAGAAGTGAAGTCAACGGAAGAACCTTAATGGTGAAGCTTTAGATCTCTAGCACTGAACCATCATGCTGCTCTTCCACTGTGCTCTGGAACCAGAGGGAACTGGTTAACATCCTGGCTCTACTGCCCCATGAGCTACAGTGAGCAACTTATTCATATCTGAGCTTCGGTTTCCCTATCTATAAAATGGGAATAATTATATCTACCGTATGGAGTAGTTGTGAGTATGAATATGTGAAGCCCTTTGCATCAGGCCTGGCATTAACTACCTTTACTGGCTGCATCTAAATCTTCCCCTATGTGCCTGGTCTTGATTTACAGCATTATGACCAATCCAGGCCTCTGCACCAGAGACCCAGAAGCCCCCCCGACTTCTTTCTCTTCTTCCTCCACCCAATCGGTCCACGGGTCCTGTAGATTGTGTTACTTTCCTGTCACGCTCACCTCTTCCATCTCCTATCTCCTCTTTTCATTTCTTATGAGAATTGTTGGAATAGAAGCTAGCTGGTCACCCTGACTTCATATTTTTTTTGAGACAGTCTCACTCTGTTGCCCAGGCTGGAGTGCAGTGGCACAATCTCAGCTCACGGCAAGCTCTACCTCCCAGGTTCAAGCAATTCTCATGCCTCAGCCTCACACCTGTAATAGCTGCATTCTCACCTGTAATAGCTGTCTTCCCACCTGCAATAGCTGGGATTACAGGTGTGCTCCACCACACCCAACTAATGTTTGTATTATTAGTAGAGATGGGGTTTTGCCATGTTGGCCAGGCTGGTCTCACACTCCTGGCCTCAAGTGATCTGCCCACCTCAGCCTCTCAAAGTGTTGGGATTACAGGCTTGAGTCACCATTCCCAGCTTTCATTCTTTTCCCAACAAATTCTCCACCCCATAGCTAGAGTTATCAAAATATGTTCATGTCTCATTTTACCCAAAACTTTTGCACAGCTGCAGTCAATTATGTGTAGATTCTGAACCTCATGTACATGATGTCTTAATCTGTTTTCTGATGCTATAACAGAATACCATAGACTTGGTAATTTATACAGAAAATAAGTGTATTTCCCATGGTTCTGGAGGCTGGGAAATCTAATAACAAGGTGCCAGCATCTGGTGAGGGCCTTCTTGCTGCATCATAGCATGGCGGTGGGCAAAACACGAGACAGCAGGTGCATGCCAGCTCAGACCTCTCTTCCTCTCCTTATAAAGCCACTAATCCCATCATGAGGGCTCCACCCTGATGATCTCATCTAACCCAAATTACCTCCCTAAGGCCTCACCTCCAAATACCATCAACATACTAGCTTGTCCATTAAGTTTTCAACATATGAACTTCTGAAGGACATATTCAAACCATGGCACATAATATCATTTGATCCACACAATAACACTGCCAGGTGGGTGTTTCTGGATGAAAAATGAGTGTTCATGGGAAAAAGTTCCTTGCCCAAGGTCACATGACTGAGAGATGGAGGAGGCTGGCCTGGAACACCTCCTTGGGGTTTGCAAAGCATTTCATTCACATCCTCATTCTCTCATGCAAACCCTTCAAGGTTCACAGGGCAGTTATATTATGCTCATTGTACAGGTGAGAAAACAGGTTCTAGAGTCAATGCGGCCTGCCAATGGTGTGTGAGTGACTCTCACCTGGTGTGTCTGATATGACACCCAGTTCCTGGCTTGACCTTTCATTGTATAGCCTCCTCACTAACCAATGCTCTTTTATCAAACCTTTTGCAACAAGAAGAATCAGACTTAGGTAGAAGGAGTGGAAATTCATGCCACTCACCTGAGCTATCAAATCTCCATTTTCTGCATGGACCAAGATCACAGCTCCCAGCCCCTTAAGGAAGGTAAAGGCTTCGTAGAGCTATGGAGAGATAAACAGGGGTTGGTGTGAGATTAAAAAAAAAAAAAAATCACAGCAGGTGCATTCACGAAGACCATTCTTCTCTCACACCCATTCAGTCATGTACCTGCAAACCTCTACAGACACATTCATATGGATGGAATGTGCTGCTATACAAGTCAGACTTGGAAGGACTGTTCCTTGACCCTGACATCTTGTAGATCCAAAAGCAGGAAGCTGAGGATGGGGCACAACTGGTCCAAGTCACCCCAGGGCATGAAGACAGAATCAATCTCAGTGCCTATCTGTGCCTTTTGCTGTCTTTTTGGGTTGGCTTTTTTTGAAACACCTGTAGGTGTTAATGGCAACAACTGGTCCTGAGAAGTCACGGGTAGTTTTACAGAAACTGTCTAACTAAATCTGCTAAGGCTTTACCATAGCCACCCACATGCCACAGAAGATGTGCACATCCTTACAAAAATGTGAACCATACCATTTTATAGACAATGGTGGGGTGGGGAAAACAAGCTCTCTAATCACTCCAGTACTCAGATAATATATAGTATATTAACCATCCTCTCAATTAGCTAAAACAGGCCCGCCCCACTGCCCAATGTTCTCCTACCTGAGGAGAATCTGCATTTGGGCATTTGCCCCCGGTAAGGGCCAAAGCCATGAAGCTCCCTCTCCAAGGGTACTTGAATCTCAACTTTGTTTTCCATGCATGCAAGACAACATCCCCTGGGATGCCTGCTTTCTGACACACATCCCTATTTCAGCAAATAGGGAAGGCATGTGGAGGCATGAAGCACTTTTGAGAACCCAAACCCAGAGGCTGCTCGATTCCATCCATGCCCAGGGCTCCAGTGGTTACAATGAAACAGGTGAAAATCACAATTATGCCAGCACATCACATGCTATGTTTTCTATGGAACTGAACCAATTTTCAGCTCTTTGAATGTCTTTTGCTGATTGTATCAAAGGCCTCCAGGACATCTTAGGATAAGTTATCTTCTGTAACCCCAAGTGTTTATTTGAAAGGAAGGACATAAAGTGCTTCTCCCATTGCCCATCTGTCTCCATGGTAATAACCAATTACCCTGCTTACTGATGCCTGTATGGCACCATTCTGTGCTAGGCACCATCCTAGCCCTTTACTCGTCTTATGAAATCATTCAACTGCCTCTATAAGGCACAGCTATTATGAGGCTAAAGCACAGAGAAGTTGGGAGAACTGCCCCTGGCTGCACAGCAAGCAGCCAGTATGGCCCAGGGCTTGCAGCCTGGCTTCGCTGTAGCCTCCATGATTTTCTCCACACACTAACAAGCAGAGCAAAGGAAAGTGACAATGAAACAAAACTAGGAGACCCAGTAGTATAAGAAGGCCAGGTGTCCTGTAAGTCGTAACCGCTACTCCTGAAAAACAACTTGCGGCTCCATCTCCTTGACTTGCTGCATCTACGTAATAATTGTTTGCTGTTGGCAGGGCCAGAAATGTTCCATCTTACAATTGGACAAGATGACTTGCCTAGCATGTTGCAGTTGCTGTGAGGGAAGGCCAGGCAGTCTCTCTTCCTGTGTCAGAGCTCAGAAATTGTCCCCATCCTTGCCTGAATCCCAGAATCAAATGCAGAGCTTTTGGGAAGTACAGATTCCTGAGTCCAACACCCAACGTCCGCAACATGCACTAAGAATTGGTATTTGAGGAAGCTCTCCAGATGATGCTGAGGATAAGCCAGGTTTGGGAGCCACCAAACCAGGGACCCCCTTCTGCATGCCACTCACACGGTCAGAAAAGAACAGAAGGCCAGCAGGGGCAACCACTGACATCCTATCACACAGCCACTCCATGCCAGAATCAGGACTCGAACCGCGCAGCTCCTCACAATCTCCCTTGCCCTGTGCTGCCTGGACTGGCAAAGCTGGGCCAGTCCTGCCCAGACAAGAGGGGAGAGGACGAGTGTGAGGGACCTACCTGGCTGTCGGACATTTGGTAGAGATCCTTATAGGCCATGTAGACTTGGAAGGAATTGACGCCTGTTTCCAAGATAAAAAGGATAAAAAAAAAGTTAAAGAAAAAACAGAAGCATGTCTTTCCAATAAATCAATGACCACAGGGCAGAGTGGTGGTCGCCAGGAGAGAGGAGTGCCATTGGGATCCCCAAAGGGGCACCTATCCAGCCTGAGGGTGTCGGTGAAGGTCAAAGGAAGCTTCCAGGGAAAGTCACACCTAAGCAGAATCTGAAGGTGATGGAGAAGAAAGGGAGGAGAAGGAGGAGGAAGAAGAGGAGGAGGAAGAAGAAGAGGAGGAGAAGGAAGAGAAAGAGGAGGAGGGGGAGGAGGAGGTGGAAACTCCCCAGGCTGAGAGGGAGGGGTGTGATAAGGATAAGGAAGGGTGTAATAAGCATCTGCAAGGAAGATGAAAACACAGTAGTCATGCAGCTTCTAGAAATGTCCTAAAGCACATGCTGTTTTATCCCATTTTTCAAAAAATTGTGTTTGCAATTCCCATAAAGACATCAACAGTGACAGCTGCTCTGTCCGGGAGAGCTGAGTTCAGGCCTCAGTTGCTGTGTAGCACTGGAGAAGTTACTGCACCTCTCTGGGTTTCACTTTCCCCATTTCTGCAAAGAGGACATTACACCAAATGTGTTGGTTTCCCATCCTGGAAATGCCCTGCACTGGACTGTACAAGTACACTCATGACGACTATCAAGATTTCTGGGGAAGCCCTTCTGACTTAGAGAAGGATGCACTAAAACACTTTAGGACAAAGGAAATCAGGTGTGTTCCTCCTTCCCTTTCTTTTCTCCCTCCCTGTGTCTCTCTCTCTTTTCCCTCCCTAACTTATTTATTCATATTATAAACATTTATCGAGAGCCTACTCTATGCTAGGCATGTGCTAAGCGCTTGGGATACAGAAGTTACTAAAGGCATCTTTCAGGAAATCAATCAGCTGTTCTGCTGCTATTTGATGCATGTCTCGGTATGCAGGCACCGGCCATGCAACTGTGAGCAAGACGACAAGTCCCTGCCCACAGTGGGCTCACCGTCTGGGCTGGGGTGTGGGAATATCAGCAAGTCAACGGGCAAAGACAACTCAGTCTGATGATCCCTATGTGGGGGATGCATGGGGGGGTTCCATCTGTCAGGGGGCTTCAGGGAAGGCTTCCCAGGGGAGTACAGCTCAGCACGAAAAGGAAAATCGCTAGGAAAAGGCAGGGAGAGTGTTCCTGAAGGGGCCAGCACTCACTCACACAGCCCTAAGGGCCAGAGGCAGCCTCGAGCAGATGGAAAACGGAGGTGCAGGGGGCCGGGGCTCTGGGCCGGAGGAACTGGAACAAGCCGGTCTGGAGGAGTGGACGCATCCTCACGAGCCAGGCGGACAGCTTGTGATTTATTCTGGGGATGATGTGGAGCCGCTGAGAGCATTTAAGCTGATTAGAAAATAAAAGCCTGGCCGGGAGCAGTGGTTCACACCTGTAATCCCAGCAATTTGGGAGGCCAAGGTGGGCGGATCACTTGAGGTCAAGAGTTTAAGACCAGCCTGGCCAATATGATGAAACCCCATCTCTACTAAAAATACAAAAATTAGCCAGGCGTGGTGGGCCGTGCCTGTGATCCAAGCTACTCTGGAGGCTGAGGCAGGAGAATCACTTTAATACGGGAGGCAGTGAGCTGAGATCTCACCATTGCACTCCAGCCTGGGTGACAGAGTAAGACTCCGTCAAAAAAAAAAAAAGAAAAGGAAAGAGAGAGAGAGAAAGGAAGGAAGGAAGGAAGACAAGACCAGACCTGCATCTAAGAGATAGCAAGTGTTGGTGAGGATGTGGAGAAAAGCGAATTCCTGAGCACCGTTTGTGGGAATGTAAATTAGCACCACCACCTCTATGGAGAACAGTACAGAGGCTCCTCACAAAACTAAAAACTGAATTACCGTATGCTTCAGCAGTCCCACTACCGGCTAAAAATCCAAAGGTATTGAAATCAGTATGTCCAGGGGATACCCCCAATCCCGTGTTCATTGCGGCATTATTTACAACGGCCAAGATTAGGAAGTAACCTGGGTCCATCCATGAATGAACGGATTTTATAAATGTACACAATGGAGGCCTTAGTAAAAAAGGACATCCTGTATTGCAGCAACAAAGTTGAAGCTGTGGAACCCTATGTTAAGGGAAATAAGCCAGGCACAGAAAGGCAAATACTGCACCATCTCACTTATATGTGGAATCTAAAAAGTAGGCTGGGCGCGGTGGCTCAAGCCTGTAATCCCAGCACTTTGGGAGGCCGAGGCGGGCGGATCACGAGGTCAGGAGATCGAGACCATCCTGGCTAATACGGTGAAACCCCGTCTCTACTAAAAAATACAAAAAACTAGCCGGGCAACGAGGCGGGCGCCTGTAGTCCCAGCTACTCGGGAGGCTGAGGCAGGAGAATGGCGTAAACCCGGGAGGC
This sequence comes from Rhinopithecus bieti, assembly GCF_001698545.2. Taxonomy (NCBI): domain Eukaryota; kingdom Metazoa; phylum Chordata; class Mammalia; order Primates; family Cercopithecidae; genus Rhinopithecus; species Rhinopithecus bieti. The sequence continues at coordinate 1,221,660 of NW_016808732.1, forward strand.
GGAGCTTGCAGTGAGCTGAGATCCGGCCACTGCACTCCAGCCTGGGCGACAGAGCCAGCCTCTGTCTCAAAAAATAAATAAATAAAATAAAATAAAATAAAAAGTTAGTTGATTTCACAGAAGCATACAAAGTAGAAAGGTTGCTGCCAGGACCTGAGCACAATCGCCGTTCGCCTGCTGGTGACCTAGCCCCGATGCACACAGCACAGGGCTCCCTGGATGCCTGCAAGCAGCACAGACCCACCAGGCCTCATGCAGTCCAGTGTCTTTCCCTACAAACTCCACTGCCACTCCAGAGACCCTCGCATCTCAGTGAGGGGCGCCCTAAATGACCATTCACTTAGGGCAGCAACCGAGGGAAAATTGCTCAGAACTTAACATTAGGTAAGGAAAGTAAGATACAAGACTGTCAGTTTCCTTGGATTATGACTGTTATGTAGTTGCGGTGAATCAGGCAGCAACTGCAATACAAGGATAATGCCTTTTTCTTTTAAAAGATAGGGTCTCACTCTCCGAGCCAGGATGGAGTGCAGTGCTCACTCCAGCCTCAACCTCCCAAGCTCAACCAATGCTCCCGCTCAGCCTCCCAAGTAGCTGGGAGGCGTGCACCACCACTCCTGGCTATGTTTTTTTTTTTTTTCGTGGTCTCACTATGTTGCCCAGGCTGGTCTTAAACTCTGGGCCTCAAGCAATCCTCCCTCCTCAGCCTCCCAAAATGCTGGGATTAGAGGCATGAGCCACCATGGCCAATAATGCCTTCTTGATAGAAAGAGCTTAAACAGCTATATGAAAATGCAAATTGATGAGTGGGCAAAGAATACAATCAGATATTCACATAAGGAAAAATGTATGCAAAATCTTGAATGTAATCAGTAAAGAACTGACATGAAAATCACAATGGTGGTGTCTTTCACCCAACGAATCGGCAAGAATTTCATAGAAGCAGTAACACCCAATGGTGCAAAGGTGCAGGGACTAGAGATTCTGGCATAGGATTTGCAGGGGTACAAGGGGTGCATGTTTCAGGAAACCAACTTGGCAATAAGCGTCATAATCTTGAAAAATGCTAAAACCTTTGACCTTCTAATTCCACTTCTGGAAATCTAAAGAAAAATTAGAAATGCCACCAAATGTTTATACATGAAGATGTTCACCATAACAGGATATATAATAAAACGAATAGAAAGCCTAAATGTCCACTAAAAAGAAAATAGCGAGGCAAATTAACCATTATATTGTACATTATGAGCCATTAAAAAGTTATTGATGAAGAATAATGTGACTCATAAAACGTTAAGTGAAAAAGGAAGGGTTCCACGTACCAGCTATCGCACAACCACATAGGGGGAAATCATCCAAATACGCAGGGAATGGAAAGCAATAATCCTTCACATGAAGAGTAAATTGTGATTGGGGGTAGAACCAGAGGAAAACAATTTTTTCCCTTCTATTTTCTGACTTTCTTTAAATATTGGGGATGATACTGTTCTTATGAGAAAACATAGCACAGCTATCTTCAAAACTGGAAACATACCCTCGCTCTCCTTGAAGCACCACATTTGAGGCTGCCTCCTCAGAGGGGCCCCGACTGCCCCTTTCTGGACAGACCGCTCATGCCCTGACTCTTTCCATTCTGTTGTTCTTTGCTTCCTTTGTGTCTTCTGATCAGTTCCCCTCCATTCCATGTAACGCACACCATGAAGTGTCTACACTGTGCTGGTGTGAACCCAAACAGAGGGGAGCCAAGGTGGGAAGCAGGGACATACAGACATGGTCCCCTCCCTCACAGAACTCAGGGTTTGACAGAAGAGCCAGACAGACAACATCCCATAATCCAGGAACAATGGAAAAAGTGCCCCAAAGGAGGCCTAAGTAACAGGCATTGGCTATTCAAGGAATGAAGCAATTCTGACTGGGGAAATGGGAGAAGGTAATGGTTGAGTTGGGTCTTGAAGGTGAGTAGCACTGGGCAGGCAGAGGAGAAAGGGCATTCGTTCCTGGCAGGGGATCCGCATGAGCAAGGGCCTCGTGGCATAGCCAGTTTCAGGGATGGCAGCCAGGCTAGTGATCAGGGTGATAGGAAAGAAAAGTGAGGTTAGATCAGCAAGGGCCTAGCATGGCAGGCTGCAGAGACTGGATCTGCTTCTAAACAAGGACAGCCCAGACGTTTTCAAGGAGGAAAGGATGGACTCTGTAAAGGGACTAGCCTGTTTCCTCACTGTCGTGGGGCAGAGGGCAGCTCATAATCAGGCTCAGAGCAGACGCAGACAGGGGGATTTTTCACTCCACATAATCCTTGGATCTACCAAAGAACCAGGGATTCCCCAAAACCCCGTTCTGAGGCTTCAACTGACCTTTGTCCTGCACCAGCACCTCCAGCTCTTCCCGAACGCCATCGTACCAGCTTGTGATGTCCACGTGGAGGGAGTAATCACAGCAGGATTTGGTGTCAGCTGCTTCGTGCCACTTCTCGAAGGAGGTCAGTAGGCTGGACCCAGGCTCAGGAACAACATGGTCAACTGGGACAGGGAAATATGCATCATGATGCTTCAGACTCAAGTGTTCCAATGGTAGCCACCATCATTACCACCACCACCATCATTGCCATCATTACCATCACCACCATCATCATCATCACCATAATCATCACACCATCACCATCATTACTATGACAGCCACACATTATCACCACCACAATCATCACCAATCGTTATCAACCCATCACCATCACCATCATCATCATTACCATTATCACCACTACCCACCGCCATCATCACCATATTATCACCCATCACCATCATCACCATGACCACCACTATCATCACCATCATTATCACTTCATCCACTATCATCACCTCCACACACCTATCACCATCATCACCCATCATCACCATTGTCATATACCATTCTCCACCACTACCATCCACCCATCATACCATTATTATCACCCCATCACCATCATCACCATGACCACCACTTACATCACCATCATTATCACTCATCACGTTCATCACCTCCACCACTATCACCATCATCATCACCACCATCACCACCACCACCATCCACTATCGATCCACCACCATCCACTGTCATCAGCCACTATCATTATCACTCACCACCATCATCACCAATCCATCACCACACCACCACCATCATCATCATCACTAACATTATCACCACCACCACCATCACCACCATCACCACCATCATCACCATCACCACCATCATCACCATCATCATCATCATTATCACCCCATCATCATCATCATCACCATCACCATCTTCATCACCACCATCCTATCACCATCATCATCATCCCAATTATCACCCCATCACCATCACCACCATTATCATCACCACCATCATCACCAACCTTTTCATAATCACTCCCACCATCATTGTCATATTGCCATCACTGTCACTATCATTAACCATAACCATTAGCAATGACATCATCACCATCATCTTCAGTCTTCATTACCACCATCATCGCCACCATTGTCATCATCATCACCATCGCTCACTATTTGTCAGATAATGCCACAAAAGCTTTACATAAGCTCGTTCATTCAATCCTCACAACTGTCCTGTAAAGTGAAAATTAGTATCCCCATTTTGCAGATGAAAAACTTGAGGCTCAAAGAGGGTAAAGCAATTGTCCAAGAGCATACAACTAGCATACCCACTGCTCCAAGCTGCCTCCTTTGGCATAGAATGCCAAGATGAAAAGGACCTCCGAGACCAAACAAGTTCACTTCATCATCCTTTTTTCAAATAAAATCTTAAATGTAAAGTAGATGAGAAAGGGGAGCCTCCAGTCTTTTAAACCTCCCTTGACTTCATATACTCTGAAGCTTACTGCCCTGTTTCTTCACACCCCCACCCTTCACAGGCAGATGTCAAAAAAAGAAGTCTCACCTCTCCTCTTCCCACTCACACCTCCATCCACCTAAAGCATCAGCCTTTGCTAATATGACCCTCACATCTCTAGGTCTAACGGGAGCATGCAGTCCTCAGTTTCTTGACCTCTCGGGGCACAGAAGGTCCCTCCCTCCTTCCTTAAACTCGCTCCTCTCCAGCTTCCATGGCAACACCACCTTCTGGCTTTTTCTTTCCTTTGTTCTACTTCTTTGGCTGCCACTTTTCAATCATCCTGAGGACTCCATCCCCTACTGTTCACTATGCTCACTAACTGGATCCCTTTCCTTTGCACCAGCTCATTGAAACACATCATTTGCTCTCAGCTACAGAACTCTAAACCCGGTTGTGTTCTTGGCTTCTCCACCAAGATGACTCAAAAGCTGCCCCAAACCAGAATGTCCAAAACCTCATGCAGTACTGTCCCCATCCCCACCCCAGCTGTGGTGGACATCACCAAGTAACGGTTCCACAGCCAGAGGCCCAGGTCACCCGTGGCACTTCCTTTCCCTCGCATGCCCCCATGTCTGATCCAGCACCGAGGGCTGTTGACTGGCCTTCATATCCCAGAAGCTGTCCACTTCTGCCCAGTCCACAGCCACGCCACCCTCATCTCTCAGCTGTATTATGCCATCGCCTCCCACCTGGTCCTGCCACATCCCATCCCGGCCACTCCATTGCAGTCTCTCCAAAACGCAGAACAGTTCACATCTCTCCCTGCTTAAAATACCTCAACGTTGCCCATCACCCATATGAGAAAGAGCCACAGCCTCATCAGGTCATCGAGGCTCAGGGTTGTCCTCTCCTTGCAGCCTTGCCTCACAGGATGTCATCTCTCAATCTCCACACCCCTGCCCCGCAGGCCTCCCTGCAGTCTCTGGAATGGGAGGTGTGTGCTCCCCTCAGGGCCTTTGCATATACTATTCCGGCCTCCTGGGGCTCTGCTCTTCTCTGCCCCCTTCCCCTGGTTAATTCCAACTCATCCTTCAGAACCCTGTACGAATGTCGCTTCTTCAGAGAACACTTCCCTGAGACCCTGCCCCTCAGTTCAAAGCACTGTGCACCCTTCTTTTGCAGCAGGAGTCACAGTTTCTAGTCATACATGTGGATGATTAGTGACTCCCAGAGAGATGACAGGCCCTTGACGACGAGCATCCTTCCTGCTTTTGTTCACCTGATACAGTGCCTGGTGTGGACTCTTAATTAACATTTGTTGAATGAAGATGGGGAAGGGCGGGGACCCTTTCAGAGCCCCGGACTGTGGTCCTCATGTGCTTTCATAGGCTCTTGGTGTTCCATGAAACACACTGGAAACTGCCCTTCCCAGGTGAGGAGGATAAGGTTTACAGGGCAGGGCTCCCCAGGATCTCACAGCTGGTGACGGAGAAAAGCAGGGGACGTCCCAGGAACCCTGGCTCCTCATCCAGGACTCTTTCCCCTGCCCTATGCAGTCCCCCTGAGCCCGGAACTTCCATGCCCATCTCTCAGAACTCTCATGTCCCATGCACTACATGAAGGAATCTCATGTACGTCTCCAAACCACCCTAGGCGCTTCCCACCATAAAGCCCACATTACAGATAAGGAAGCTGAGGCTCAGAGAGGCTGAGTGCCAGCCACAGTCATGCAGCTGCCTGCTGAGTGCCAGTGCTCAGGTTCAAACCCTGGCCGCTGGGATCCAAGTCCAAGTCTAGATCCTCCTCCCATTTCCCATCCAGCAGATCCACGGGCTGCCCTTTGGAAGAGGGATCAGGACAGTGCTTGACTCAGAAGTCGACCCCACTCCTGGCTCAGGGACTTGGCAAACTCTGCCCATAGCAGTGGGTTTCAGCCCACAGACCATGCTTCCAAAGGGACTCCTTTGTGAAGAAGTGGGAGAGGTGGGCAGGGTTGGGGCCAGCTTAGAGACAAGTAGCCTGGAACTGAAGAGCCTAACAGTTGAAAGAACATTTACAATAAACTGTGGCCTATTTAATTAAAATTGCTTATTAAAATGAATTCAAGCAAAAGCAGCTCTTCAAAATCAACACAAGAAACAGCAATCGGGCTGCACAGGGCTATGGAGGAGGAATCCAGTTTCCCAGACCGAGCACTGTTGCGGACTGGTCTCACTGCCCACAGTATTTCCTTCCCTCCCCAACCTCACCAGGGCTCTCTGTGGCACAGTGTGCTCTTGTCAACTTTGGGCTCGGCCACGTGACTGATCTTGGCCAACAGAATGTGAGTGGAAGCTGTAGCATGGAAGTGAAGAGATGAGGCAGTGAGAGGAGGCAAGTTTCGGCCAGAACCCCTGCATTCTGCCAATCACCAGGAGAACAGAGTGGCTGGGGAGTCGCTGGGTCCAGAATGGGAGACCCATGGTGCCCGAGTCCAACCCGCAGCTGAGCACAGCCACTCCAGCCCCACGCCCACTCCTACACACCCTCAAATGAAAAAAACAAGTGTTGCTTGAGATTTGGGGGCTGTTTGTTACGCGGTCTTATCACAGTATTACTGCAGCAATACTGACTAATACAACCACTTCCCAGCTATGTCTCCTTGGGCAAGTTGCTTCACCTCTCTGACCTCTATTCTCCCATCTGTCACAATAATACCTATGTCACTGGTTCTGAAACCACAGCCATCTTCACATCATGTTGAAGGGTTTTTTTTTTTTTTTTTTTTGCTTTATCTCCCTATAATCCATGTCTTCTTCACTTAATGCTTTTCTTTAAACAAACTTTGTTTCTAAAAATCTAAATGTGACTTCAGTCTCATGCTAAGCAATTATACCAAAGAGATGGTATTTCAATATTTTAAAAATAATTTTTTAAAATTGGTGCCTATAAAACCACGTTGTTTATTAAGCCATCTTGGGTAGCCCCAGTGGCACATATGGTGTGCTCTGTAAAACGGTGACCTGTGTCCTAGGGCTGCGGTGAGAATGAAATCCAATGGCACCCTGGGCAGACAGCCTCGAACACACTGAGCACTTGTGATGCTGGTGATGAGGAGGGGACCTCACAGTCTATGTCCTTAAGGCAGGGGACAGTGTCACTCACTGATCATCGTGGTACCGCCCACCAGGGCCGCCCTGGTCCCTTGGAAGAAGTCATCAGCAGCAGTCATCCCCTGGGAGGGCTTCTGCAGGTACGTGTTGACATCGATACCTCCGGGAATAACCATCCGCCCGTTGGCTTCAATGGTCTTCACTCCACCAGGAACGATTAAGTTCTCTCCTATTTGTCTGGAGGTAAACAACAGAGACAGCCTTGGTTCTTAACGGAAAAGTAGAATAGGCAGTCAACCCACAGCTTCAGTTCTGTTAAATAAACATTTCTGAGTTAGGCCCTTCACAAGGGGCTCACAGTCTAACAGGAGGTAAGGCAGGTGGGCAGACTGTTAGAGTCCAGTATAGCAGAGGGGGCCAGGGGGCACGAGGAGGCGCCCTTTCATCCAGCCTCATTATCTAAGAAGGCTGGAGGGGGTGGCAGAGCTCAATCCAACAGAGGTGAGACCAGCATGATGCACACGCTGACTGTCACGTCTATTCCGATGTAACAGGTGCCGGAAAACTTCCTCCAGAAGGAGGGCAAATTCCAAATGGTGAAGGAGGGAAAAGAGCCTACGAAAAGAGAAACCAAGCCCCGGGGATCTCTGTGGTTGACTTATTGATGATGGTGGCTTCTGGTTTTTATTTGCTGGCACCAGAGTCTGGAGGTCCATCAAGATGCTGGGGGAAGAGGCTCAGCCAGCACCAGGAATAGGACCCAGCAGCGTCCAAGGTCAAGGTCTGGCTCAGACCATGAGATCTGTGAGTGATTTTTATTAAAAAAAAAAAAAAAAAAAAAAATCCAACTGTTGTGAACTCTTGAGATTGGGCAGTATATTAATTTTCTAAGTCACATGAAACACCGGTAGCAAAGACACAGAAAGATGCTGCTTCAGTGACCAAAAGTGCAGTTCTAGACAGAATCCACAGCCAGGCAGCCAAGACAGCAGCCCCTGCCCTCCTGGGCTCCCGGGAGAAGCTGGGCCAGCAAGCAGATCCCAGCTGGGCCTCCCCCGAAGACACACATGGGTGCCACACACTGTCCTCTTAACCCAGGAAATAAACCTAGGACTGCACAGTGCCAGGGACAAGGTGGACACCCAGAAAATGTTACCACACACGCCCACCTCCACCAGGATCACCACCAACCGCTGCTTTTAATAACCAATCCCTTACCTCCAAAATGTCTACCGCCGCTGCTTATAACCAATCCCTTACCCCCAGAATGTTCACTGCCACTGCTTATAATATCCCCAGAATGTCCAACTTGACTTAGGGAAATCCTGTCTTCCCCAGTCCTTCTGTCGTCCTCTCCAAACGTGTGGGCTTGCCAACAGCTGAAGGGAAAGGGGTCGGGAAGACACCTGGCCCTTAAAAGGAACAGCAACTGGAGAACAGCATCTTCTAAGTGCATCACGGCTTCTCTCATTGAATGCTCACAACCAGCTCTAACAGAGGACAGGGTAGCACCCCAAATGCCAACCCAGGCAAAGACCTGGGTGCAGTCCAGTCGGAAGAGCCACTGGCTGTAGACATGCACATGGTGTGTCTACACACGGGCACGGACCTACGCATGAGTGTCAGCAGAATCACAGCTCAGTCTGATTCAAGCCTGTGACTGAGTCACCATGCTGTGGGGGCCAACAAGTACTCTAACGAGAGGTTCTTTTATTTATTTTTGAGACAGGGTCTCTGTCAGTCAGGCTGGAGTAGAGTAGTGCACATCATGGCTCACTGCAGCCTCACTTGCTGGGCTCAAAGCGATCCTCCCGCCTCAACCTCCAAGTAGCTGGAACTACGGGCATGTACCACCATGCCCAGCTAATTTTGTTTTTTAATTTTTTGTAGAGATGGGATCTCCCTATGTTGCCCAGGCTGATCTTGAACTCCTGAGCTCAAGGGGTCCTCCTGCCTTGGCTTCCCAAAGTGTTTGAGCAAACATGCCTGGCTTCTCTCTTTCTTTCTTTCTTCCTTCCTTCCTTTCTTTCTTCCTTCCTTCCTTCCTTCCTTCCTTCCTTCCTCTCTCTCTTTCTTTCTTTCCTTTCTTTTCTCTCTTTCTCTCTTTCTCTCTCTCTCTCTTTCTTTCTTTCTTTTTTTTTTTTTTTTAAGAAATAGCACATTTCCTGAGCAGCCTGGTTGGCCACAGTCCTAAGATGCTTAATGTTCAACAATGAGTGCCATCTCTGCAGCCAGAGGCTCTTTCTTACCAGGCACAATCATAGCCTCTTAAAAACCCTCTCTGGTCTCCCGCCAGCAGCCCTGTGAGGTAGGAAGTATTCCCATTTTGCAAAAGAGGACAACACAACTCAGAGAGGTGTAGTGACTCATCCAAGGTCACCCAGCAAGTCAGTGATGGGCCTGGATTTAAGCCCAGGTCTCCTCAAGACTAATAGCAGAGCTCTGACCAGCAGGCTTTACTGCCACCCTGTTTCCCGTATATAGAAGCCAGGTTCTCCCTGAACTGGGATTAAACTAAACGGGACTCACTGAATGGTGCTCAATAGCAACGTGCTTGAAAGGGAAAGAGGAGAGAGGAAGCTCAGCTCAGTGAATGAGACAGATGCCCCTCCCCCAACACCATCACCCCACAGTGCAGAAGAAACTCTCAACCACCGGCACCTGATTCACCAAGGCTAAGTGAATTAAATGGAAACCCCAATGAATCATAATCCAATGAATCACGACAGCTGAACGGCTCTTAAGAAAACTTGGCGAATGGCCACAAAATTAAAGGATTCTTGGGGTTTAATTAAAGTGGAGGAAAATAATTGTGCCTCTGCGTGCCAGGTGGTCCCTGGCTCTTCCACACCTACCCTTCTCCGCCTGCAGGATGCACATTCAGAATAAACACCCAAGGGCCGTGTGAGGCCTCGGTCACTGTCACTCAGCTTCACAAGGCCAGAGGAGAACTGCCGACACTCAGAGAGCTTCTCAGCAACGGAGTCAAGTAAAAGGGGTTTACGACCAAGAGGGGCTGACAGATAATGAATTTAGGGAAACTGCAGATTTCCTCAACAGCCAGGTTAGCCAGAGTCCTAGGACTCTTGATGTTCATACATACAGCAGGCACTTAATGAATGCAGCTCAACCCATGGCCACTTGCTCCATCTGTATACCCGCTGGGATTGCAGGCCCTCTACAAGGGGGCCTGGCCCGGGAAGGACGGGCGTGGATGTGGTCAGATCAAAGCAGCAGGTGGTGTGTGGGATGGGGGAGCCTACGAGATCATTCTAAGGGTCATTTTACCTTTCAGGCTTCAGAAGCCCAGAGCCCCCCACACAAAGGGGTGTTCCCTCGGAGTTGCTTTCTCTATATCTAAGCCATGGTTGAGTTAGAAAACCTCATTTTTTTACACATCCTGACACCCTTCCCCACCCCCCGTCTGCCTTCCTAACCATTTGCGATCCAGGTGCCCTGCAGCTGACAGGAGCATCCTCACCACCTGATGGCCAACATTCATTTGTTTATGCTTTCCCTGAATTGGCGCTCCAGGACCTACTCCGCAGGCCTGGTGCTGGGCCCCAGGGTGGGGGCCATGAGGCAAGGCCCTGGTCAAGGAGCAATGCAGTGTGACAAGGGCTTCAACAGACAGCAGCTCACAGGCTCTGGGGACAGAGGGATGCACCCCACACCATCATGGGGTCAAGGAAGGCTTCCTGGAGGAGGAGTTGCATGAGCTGGGCCCACAAGGACAAACAAGAGATGAGGGGAAGGCAGAGGGGCAGGGAGAAAAGGCGTTCCAGGCAGGGGACTGATGGGTGCAAGGCTCTCAGGTGACAGCAGCCTGGCAAGTCCTGTGAGTCCCAAGTTTTCATTATGGCCAGAAGAGCAAGCAAGGAATGAAGCCAGAGGAGGGGAGGCCCGAGCTGGACTTGAAATGGTCAAAGTTTAGGACTAGAATTGGGGGGTGAGCTAGGGGGAGGCAGGGAGGGCTCAACTGTTCTGGGTACCCCTCTTTGCTGGGTGATTTGCATATGTAGTCTCTTTCAATGCCCCCAATACTCCACAGCCCCTTTCCCCCAGCCGCCTCCTCCTCCTCCTCTGTCATCATCCCCAAAGCCCACACGGGCCCCAGGATGATTCTGTTAATGGTATCAATCCCTTTCTGCCTTCCCCTAGCTCCAATTCCCCTCTGCCTTTCCTTCTTGTGCCAACCACTCATGCTAGATCCTGAAACAGTGTCCTTCTCTCCTCTTCCAGATTTCAAGGGAAGAGGCTGAGCACCCAGCAAATCCAGGGTACAACTCACAGAAAGAGAACTGTACTGATCCTCACCCACCAGTAAAATGTTAAGGCCAGCCAGGCGTGGTGGCTCACACCTGTAATCCCAGCACTTCGGGAGGCTGAGGCAGGTGGATCATGAGGTCAGGAGATCGAGACCATCTTGGTCAACATGGTGAAACCCCATCTCTACTAAAATACAAAAAATTAGCCGGGCATGGTGGTGCATGCCTGTAGTCCCAGCTACTCAGGAGGCTGAGGCAGGGGAGTCGATTGAACCCGGGAGGCGGAGGTTGTATGTAGTGAGCTGAGATCGCACCACTGCACTCCAGCCTGGACAAAAAGTGAAGGCCACCTACAGACCCCTGCCTGGCGTTATGGACAGAATTTTGTCTCCCAAAATTCATGTTGAAGCCCCAGCCCACCCCCATGGGACTACCTTTGGAGACGGGGCCTTTAAGGAGGTGATTAAGGTTGAATGAGGCCACAAGAGTGGGGCCAGAATCCAACAGGACTGGTATCCTTAGGAGAAGAGCCCCCAGGAGTGTGCACACACACAGAAAGGGCCCGAGGACAGCCAGAAGGTGGTGTCTGCAAGCCAAGGACAGAGGCCTCAGGAAGAACCAACCCTGATGGCCGCTTGATCTGGGACTTCCAGCCTCCAGAACTGTGAGAAATAAACTGCAGCTATTTAAACCACCCAGCCTGTGGCATTCTGTTCTGGCAGCCACAGCTGGCTAAGACACCTGGGTTGTCGTAAGCAGGACTGAAGAAGGAGCCAATGAGAAGAAAGTAAAGGAAACTCCAGCCCCAACATCTATCTTTTCTTTAAGTGCCAAGGCCGGGCTTGGAAGCCACACATTCCTCCATCCTCCCTGCTCCCCTCAACCCAATTCCAGAAACTGTGGGTAGGTGGAAGGAAGAGCTGTGAATTCAGTTGTCTTAGGGTGGAATCCGGGCCTTGACCCTAACTCACCCCGTCATATGGGGCCAGGTACCCAGACCCATTGGCCTGCTGCCTCCAAAACCACAAAACAGGAAACATGTCTGCATTTTGCAGCTTTTGTGTGAGCATTGCATGAGAGGAGCTGCCTCAGCTATGTGGCAGGGAGCCTAGCCCAGGGGGGCACCTGAGAAATGTCAGCGCCTTGTCCACCCGCAGCGTGCACCTCTCCCAACCTCTGTGAGGTCTCTACCCCGAAACACAGGTACACAGCCCTGTCATTCTAGGGCAGAATGCCAGCCTTCCATTCCATCTAAGGCCAGGCAGCCTGGCAACACAGGTTTCTTAAAAGGTCTGTTTTGATCAACCCACTTGATAAGTCCATCCTCCAGGTAGACGTCAGCATAAAGGGACTGGTCATCGTTGATGATCCGTCCACCTTTGATGAGGAGTCGATCACTCTGCAAAGCAAGGCAAAGTATTAAGGATCCTTGGAGAAAAGCCAGGAGAAATTTTTTTCTTTTTAATTTCTAATATAAGAATTATCAAATATTTTCAAAAGTAAAGGCATTTAACTTCCCCCACCCCAGATCCATCACCAGCTTCAATACTTCTCTATCCAACACTTCCCGTTCTCCTTTCACCTTTCTCCCCTCTCACTTTGTCTCGTTTTTGCTGAGAAGTTTCAGAACAAAGCCCAAGCACTGTATCTTTCCACCTAGAAATACTTTACCAGCTCTCTCTCACTTCTAACCCACTTCCCGTTTGCCCTGGGACATAAGTGTGGGCAGCAAGATGCACTTTTTTTTTTTCTAAACAGGAAAGGAGTAAAGACTTTTTAAAGAAACAAAACCAAAATCCGTTATCCCAATGAACCCAATTAATTTAATAACTTCCCTATCAGTCAATAATCAGGCCCTGTTCAATGTTCCTTGATTGTCTCATGGATCTCTTTTTGTAGTTGGAAGGTTTGAATCAAGAGCCATACCAGGCCCCATAGCACACCTGCCTCATCATCTCGGCAGTCTCTGCCAGCATCTGCACTGGCCCCTCCTCCCTTTTGAATGTCATTCATTTGTTGAAGAAACTGGGTCATTTGTAGAACAGGGAGTTATCAAGGTGTTATTAAATATAGTAATGATCAACTGAGAGACATTTTAAAAGATAGTGAAGAGACTAAAAACCCCACTTTCCCAGTACAACTCCCGGTTGACATTCTGATGTCTCCCCACCCTTTTTCCTCTGTTTTCTTCCCCACAGTGCACACATCCGCTCACTCATCCAAGCACCGATCAGCTACTAAATGATGCTCTGAGCTCCAGAGGGGACCAGGCATAGAGCTGGAATCTGCTTTCCGGGGGTTGACAGATGGAGAGACAGATGTTTATCAAGTCATGGGGTATGTGGGGTTGAAGAGGAGAAGACTGGGGACCTGCCATGGAAGCCAAGCAAAGGGGCTGCCAACCTTATCTGGGGGGTTGGGCAGAGAAAGCGCAGACCCAGAAAATAAGTCTAAAAAACAGTCTATTTATATTTCCTATATCTACACTCGGTATGACTATAGATAGATAAATGGATGTGTCATTAGAGGAAGGCGGAGAGATAAACACACACACACACACAAACAGGACTGTATTAATATGTCTATGTAAATATTCATGTATTCAGATGATGTTCTCCAAAGGGCGTTTTCAATCCCCCAGCCTATCCTAAGGGCACAGACCTAGGCTTTCAACCCTCTTCTATTTGTCAATACCATTCCAGAATGGAACTCAGCCATAAACATGTTTATGCATAAACACAAACAAAGCTTCACCATATGGAGTGTTCCGGGTGGAGGGAATGATATGCAAGTCAGAAACCAGAATATTATGGGAACCAAAAAGAACACAATTCTGTCCTTCCTGCATTTTACCATAATCACATCCCAACTTGCCGCACATTCTTCATGACTATGTATATATATACATATACATTTATTTTTCTTTTTTTTGAGATGGAGTCTCCCTCTGTCTTCGAGGCTGGAGTGCAGTGGCACGATCTTGCAGACAGGGCCTTTGGCGTGAACCTCCATTTCCTGGGTTCATGCCATTCTCCTGCCTCAGCCTCCTGAGTAGCTGGGACTACAGGGACCCGCCACCATGCCAGGCTAATTTGTTGTAGTTTTAGTAGAGACGGGGTTTCACCGTGTTAGCCAGGATGGTCTCGATCTCCCGACCTCATGATCTGCCTGCCTCGGCCTCCCAAAGTGCTGGGATTACAGGCGTGAGCCACCGTGCCTGGCCCCAATTCATGACTCTATTTTTAAAATAATCATAAAATATTCCATCTTAGGGATACATAATAAATTGTTTAATAATTCCCCATTGTTGGTTACTGAAGTTATTTTCTGGTTTTTACAGTGATATGTATTGCTGCAATGAACATTTTTGTGTACAAAACTCCTGCCTTAGTTTGAATGATTTGTTAGGCAAGGCTCTCAGAAGCTTAACAACTGGGGCAAACAACATAAACCTTATTTACAGCCCTTGATAAAGATGACCAAACTCCTTTCCAAAAGGAGTGCCCCATTCTTTGCATGAAAACACTAAGCACTCTTGTTTATTATTAATATTTGTTAAATTTGTGTTCCTTTTCTTTTTTTCTTTTCTTCGAGACAGAGTCTTGCTCTGTCACCCAGGCTGGAGTAAAGTGGCATGATCATAGCTCACTGTATCAGGAGATTGAGCTTGCAGTAAGCCGAAATTGTGCCACTGTACTCCAGCAAGCGCAGAGCGAGACTCCGTCTCAAAAAAAAAAAAAAAAAAAAAAAAAAGTAAACTGACAAGAACAACCCACAGTAGGTGGTGCTCTGATAGCAGAGTCTCACTCAAGAACCTGGAGGCAAGTGGTGCATCTGGGAGGTGGTTCCATGGGCTGCAGGGAGGGTATCCTGTTCAATAAAGAGTGCATATTGACCTGGCTAGCACTGTGGGCAACTAGAGCTTGATCTTGCCAAGGCCATCTGAGGAAGTGCACAGAAGGCACTTCAGTGTTCCCCTGGACCAGGTCCCATGGTCTTATAGCATCGGCCACAATGCCCTGCAAGCCCAGAGAAGAAGAGTTTAACCCAAACTAAGGAATCAGAAACACATCACGCAGTCAGCTGCCCAAAGCTTCTGGCATCAGAATCATATTTCCCTCAGAGTGAAAGCCACGGGCAGCGAGACCCCAGTTCATCTGGAGTCCCAGGATCCTGGCAGTCTTCCTGCTCCTACTTCCTTTGGGCCCTGCTTGATGTTACTTATCTGAGTGCTGTCCCCTCAACTTGCCCTGTTTGGGACAACACATGCCACCATCCCACCAGCTGACCCTACATCCCTTACCCGTTGTATGTATTCACAGTACTTACAGCACATCTGGCAGACTATATATTTCTAGGTCTGTCTAAAATGTGACTTGCCGCACTGGAATCACAGCTTTGGCGTGTTACCCCATTGGCTGTGCGGGACACAACTCCCCAGGGGACGCATGACACAGGTGTTGGTGGGGACGGCACTGCCTGGAGTTTGCATAGCACTTGTCTTTACTAGACCGTGAGCTCCACGGAGGCACGGACTTTGTTTTCCTCACTGCTGCCTCTCCGGCATCTTGGACACAGCCAGGCTGGCTGGCTGGGTGACTGAACTGATTCTTGACAGATGAATGGGTGAAGATGGAGAGAAAGACGTCACAGCTGGGAGTGGAGGAAAAGCAGTGTGAAAAGGCACATCCTATTCTTCAGCAGGAGGGTCTCTGGAGGAAGATGCTTCAAGGTAAGTTGCTCCTAGGCCCCACAACCTATCTGTATCTCTAAAAGAGATGTGTGCATCCCCAGGGAGGAAACTCACCAAGCCCCTTGATGGCATTCTGGGACCAACGGGAAAAAGAGGCCCGGGCTCTGCACATCCAGGAAGCACCCACAAGCTGGCGTGCATGTTTCCCCGGCTCCAGAACAGGAAACATAAGTCACCAGCAGCTGGTGCATGGCTTCCGGAACACGGCCACCCTGCAGGCACCCATCTGCCTTGTCACATTTAATAGGGGGCTTTTCAGGCTCAGCCTGAAAGGTGGCATTTTAATGCACTGTGTGCCAGAAGATCGGCCCAACCTGCTATGCTCTTCCTAGAATCACATGGTGGAGCTCGTGTTCAAATCCACTCCCTCCCCAACTACCACTACCAGACACTGCAAGCAGGGGCACCCAGGGCTCCAAGCCCTTAGTGTCTCTCAGGTGCTGGTCTACTTCTGAAAAAATAAGCCTATAGGAAGCCAAGTGCTGATTCAACCTCGTCATGTTCTTTCTTAAAATTAGTAGTTCCTTTGCCTCTTAAACAAGCATTTTCAAAGCCATGTGCTTCAGAACTCAAGCTCAGAGAGACTTTAGTAGGTACGGGCCCAGACAGGGGTTCACCAGTGCCGTGAGTTTAGAAATCTCTAGGTTAAGGCTGGGTGCGGTGGCTCATGCCTGTAATCCCAGCACTTTGGGAGGCTGAGGCAGGCGGATCACAAGGTCAGGAGATCGAGATCGAGACCATCCTGGCTAACATGGTGAAACCCTGTCTCTACTAAAAATACAAAAAATTAGCTGGGCATGGTGGCGCATGCCTATAGTCGCAGCTACTTGGGAGGCTGAGGCAGGAGAATGGCGTGAACCCAGGAGGCGGAGTTTGCAGTGAGCCGAGATCGTACCACTGCACTCCAGCCTGGGTGACAGAGTGAGACTCCATCCCCCACCCCCACCAAAAAAAAAAAAAGAAATCTGTGGGTTAAGCGGAAGCAATGATGTCTTTATGACAGAACTTTTCAGATCCTTGCCTCTGCTGATATTTGATAAGGATATTCCAGAGGAGAATTGAGTTGATATCTTTTCCAAACTCAGGTCCCTTTGTGGTGTGGAAAATCTGAAGAGATACTTTCCCACAGAAGAGACCATAGGAAACTGGCTTTGAAGGAGTTACGTGCTTTGTGGCCATGTGCACTGAATGGTCCGTGCGGAATATTAGGTCTGATTCCACCTCGCATGGAAATGAGCTCCACAGACAGGTGTGACCTCCAAGTTCACACAACTAGTAAGGGTACAGCCTAGAGCCAAGGGTTCCTAACGGCCTGTCCAGCATTCCAGCCACCAAGCCATGCTTCTGTCCCATGTCTAAATATTCTCAAACTCTAGAATCCATGATACCTCATAAAAAGATAAAACTTAGAATACCCTCCACAAGTTCTAAGATCAACGGGCCTTGCCTTCTAAGGCTGCCTTTCTCATGCAGGAAATATGAGTGCACAGAACTGTATACCAAAAAATGTAAATGTTATATAATATATGTTTTTTAAATTAATAATACCAAATTCACACACTTACAAAAAAAAATACCGGTGCTATCTGTTGTCTCTCACACAATTACTGTGAGGGGAAAACAGCAGATGTGAACAATGGTATGCTCTGCATAAAAATTATTATGTAAAAACTAGGCTGGGTGCAGTGGCTCACACCTATAATCCCAGCACTTTGGGAGGCTGAGGTAGGTGGATCACCTGAGGTTAGGAGTTTGAGACCAGCCTGGTCAACATGACGAAACCCTGTCTCTACTAAAAATGCAAAAATTAGCCGGGCATGGTGGCAGGCACCTGTAATCCCAGCTACTCAGGAGGCTGAGGCAGGAGAATTGCTTGAACCCAGGAGGCGGAGGTTGCAGTGAGCTGAGATGGCACCACTGCAGTCCAGCCTGGGCAACAGAGCGAGACTCCATCTCAAAAAAAAATTATTATGTATAAACCTTGAAGAAATAAAGCATTTCATGAAAAACTCAGCCAAAGTCTAACAGCTGAATTGATTAGCTCGGCATGTCAGAGATGCCAGTTGGTTCCACGGCGACAGCAATGACCTAAAGCAAATCATGTTCTTGTGTCAGCACCGCTTAAAAGCAAAACGTCCACACTCAGACAGAGGTGGGTTTGGATCCTGACTCCACTTATTATCCACGTGGCTTACCAAGCCTCCGTTTCCTCGTCTATAAGATTGGGATAGCAAGCCCAACTAATTTTTGCATTTTTTTTAGATACGGGGTTTCACCACGTTGGCCAGGCTGGTCTCAAACTCCTAACCTCAGGTGATCCGCCCACCTCGGCCTCCCAAAGGCTCCTCTAGGCTCTGCATCCTAGGTATGTATTTGAAGTACTTCCTGAGCCCAGGTCTGGCAGGTGAACAGCTCATTTTTCACTCTCTGTCCTTTTCTGTGGCTAGAACTCCACACTATAAATCATTGTTTAAGGATGGGTGTAAGCAACTTAAATGCAGCTTGTGTCCTCAAGGGGTGCTCAGGCCAGTGAGGGAGGCTGAATCAACAGCCAGCCTTTGCCCCCAGTGTGGGAAGTGCAGAGGGCCACAGAGCACGGAGGCAGCCTCTACATCAACCCCGCTAAGGGAAAAGCATTCCCTCTGGGCTTGGAGGCTGAGTAGGTATTAGCCACACAGCAAAGGCAAAAAGGGATCCCGAGAGAGGGAAGCACATGGTGTATTAGTCTGTCCTCACAATGCCATAAGGAAATGCCTGAGACTGGGTAATTTATAAAGAAAAGAGGTTTCATTGGCTCATGGTTCTGCAGGCTGTCCAGGAAGCATGATGCTGGCATCTGCTCGGCTTCTGGGGAGGCCTCAGGAAACTTACAATCATGGTGGAAGGCAAAGTGGGCGGCAGAGGTGAGCACCTCACGTGGCCGAGCAGGAAGAAGAGAGAGACTGGGGAGGTGCCACATTTTTAAACAACAAGATCTTCTGAGAACTCACTCACTATCACGAGAACAGCACCAAAGGGGGAAATCTGCCCCAACGATTCAATCACCTCCCTCCAGACCCCACCTCCAATACTGGGCACTACAATTCAACCTGAGATTTGAGTGGGGACACAGATCCAGACCATATTCCACGGGGGAAGACACAGAGGTCAGAAGCAGCCTGGCGTGCCTGGGGGTCTGTAAGTGGTTTCCTTTGGCTGAAGGGTGACCTCAAAGCGGGGAACATGGAAAGGATTGCAGAAGCCAGATCTCAGGGACCCCAGTGCCATGTGTACAGGGGAGTCTGGGCTCCGTGGTGAAGGTCATGGAGGGGTTTTCATCAGGGAGGAACCGGAACATAGACACATTTCCAAGCTGAGACATCACATGAGCACTGGGTGGAAATGGAAGAAGTGGGAGAAATCATCTTTATCTTCTCCTCAAAGCTGGGATTCCCCAGTAAGAATAGGTGGCAGCCAAGTTTGCAGCAGGTATCAAAGGCCTTAACAATGTTCATGTCCTTTGACCCATAAATTTAATGCTGGGAATTTGTCCTCCAGAAAATGTCCAAAACAGGGTCAAAAAATGACACACAAAGATGTGATCCAGAATTAATTACAATGGCATAACCACACCAGTAATGAGGTATCATTCAGCTACTACAGCTACTAAAATATTTTCCAGGAAGTTTTAAGCACAAACAAAAGTGCTAGATAATAAAATGTAAGGAGAAAAAGCAAACTACAAAATTCTCTGTTAGGATTGCAAAAGGAAGTGGATCTGGAGTAATTGGCTTCCCCTACAGAGACTTTGGGGTCCACCCCCATGATCTAACCGCCAGTGTAATGCACAGCCCTCCCCCAATGTGCCTATTTCTCATTGAGGTGGACGCCTCTTCATGGCCAGGGGAGTTCTGCGTATTTCATCTCTATATCCTCAGGAACCAGCCAGGAATCTTACACAGTATTTAGCAGGTGTTTGCTGGGCAGGAGGGGAAGAGGGAGGCAACAGACGAGAGGCAAGGGAAGGAGAAAGTAGAAAGAGATAGTTTGAAAAGAGAGAGGGAGTGCAAAGGAGAGAAAAGGAAGATGAGATTAAAAAAAAGGATAAAGAGGAAATGAAAGACGGAAGGAGGAGGAAAGAAAGGAGAGAAGAGAGAAACAAAGGGAGAAAAGCATAGATGGACACATAACAAATCTCTCTTTTCTGCTTTTCAAATTCCTGAAAACCTAACCCCACTGGCTGGGAGAGAAGTCTGGCAAGTGCAAAGCCTGTACACTACAGATGATGCAGGAAGGCATCCTCATGAAGACTCTACCAAAACCCTGCTGGGCTGCAGTTGTGTTTCTACTGCCAAATATCTCATGAGTCAGAGGAGCAGCCAGGCAGGAGAAAGGGATTCTTCTCCAAACCTACTGTTATCTCCCATCCAGCCCCCACTGGGAGGAGAGAGCTGACAGTGGCAGGACTCTTTTGTTCTTTTCACAAACATTAAGCATTAGGTTGAGCTCTGCTTACAAAAACTAGCCCTTAAAGCTTCAGGCATTTTTATCCATAGAACAAAAAAACAAACAGCAGCAACCGCAGTCAGCCTCAGCTCAGAGGGGAGGTTCTGGACGACAGTGAATTTTCTGCATCACTATCTATTCCTGAGTGAGGCATTAAACCTCCATGGGTTCTGTTCTCCCTCCTGCAGAGTGGGAATAAATCTGTCATCTCCACCATGAAGGTGGCTGTCAGAAGGCATACAAAATCTATTAAGGTCTAGATTTCAGAAAAAAAAAAAAAAGAGATGGGATGCTATTCTTATCCAATCAACTTTTATCCAAAAATCACTGGTTTAGCAACCTTGGCTATCTGGAAAATAGCAGAGAACCAAAGCTGTTATTACAGTGACAGAGAAAAGACCATGGCTGTCATCAAGGAGGGGAAAATTGAGCTGAGTTCCAAAATATAAATAGGAGTTCAGAAATCTGGAAAAACTGGGAGAGGAGAAGGGAAACATCCCAGCCAAATAAACATTAGATACAGAGACACCATCTTCTGAAAGTTCCAGGTACTGTGGGTAGGTGAGGAACAGGTGGAGATTGGTGCTGTCCGCGGTCCTGAATTGACACCGGGCACAGAGACCGTGAGTTTTCTCCAAACCCTGATGCTGAAGACCCCTCAGCCCCCTGCCGCATCCAACCTTGTAGTTTCTTACTGCTTTTCTTTCTCAGCTTCTTAAAAAAGCTTCTTAAAACTAATGCTTGTTTCAAAAATTCTTCTTTTGGCCTTGCAGAGTCAAAATAATCATGATTTATGTTTCCAAGTGGACATCGCTGGCGTCAAGTACTTCTTGGTGTTGGTAAATGAAGACCCGACACTACTTCCAATACTTTAATTCTTCCACCCCAAGAAGTTGGGGTGAGGACAAGCAACTCCCATGACCCCCACGTGCTCCACTAGGGCAGTCATTGGAATCATGAACAGGCGGGTGCCAACATAGGGTCTCAGAGGCCACACAAATTCAGATGAGGTTGCCTGATTCCTCAGTGGGAAGGGCAGGAAAGCTCAGGGTAACTAAATGACCAGTCTCTTCTGGAAAGATGAGGAAACCCTTTCTTTCCAAAGAGCAAGCAGGGAAATGAGCCTCAAAAAGATCAAGGGAGCCCATTTTGTAGAAATGTGCTTATCCAAGCATTGAATGCAGGGGGAACGGCTTTCTTTTAGAACAAAGGAAATGTCAAGGTGGGTTTTGAAAGTTTTTAGTCCTTTGAAAACCACATAGTCATGACATTGAGGCTGACATTCGCAATTCAAAACTTCAAGATGATCGGTAGGCATACCCCCCGCCACCCCCCGCCCCCCGCTGAAAACTGACAGCATGACACCATGACCCAGCTGGTCCTCAAAATGCCCTGGAATTGCCTGCTAAAAATTCCCATCGGGGCTTTTATCAAGACATTCATTCACCAGATCTAGATTACAAGCCAGGAATTTACATTATTAACAAACATCCCCAGAAAATTTCAACACAGACCCTCTGTGGCAAGTCCTCACCCAAAGTGGGTGCAGTGCATCCCCCTGCTCCACTGACTGTGGGTGTGCTGCTCATGTGACCTGCTTTGGCTGGGGGTGCACCAGTCCGAGCACAAGCTTTAAGGGCCAGGTGGGTTCAGCCCTCCCTGACAGTCCACTCCCCTGCCATGAAAACCACAGGACCCAAGGAATGGCAGCCCCAAAATGAGAGGATATGAGGAGCACACCTGACCCCAACAGAAGACTGAAGACAAATCAAGCTGAGCCCTGCTGAGCACCTACCACCTACACACCCAATGCCATAAATAAATATTTGTTGCCATAAGGCACAGGCTCTAGGGGGATGCTTGTTAGGCAGCATCATTGCATCAAAGCGAATTAATACATTGGAAAAGTTCTGTGCTGGGAGTCACAGGGGTTGCTGCATGAGAGGTTTTATAGCTCAAATACGTCAAACTTCCATGGCTTGGTCCCTACCTTGAATAACCAGAGCCTTCCCCTTCAGCAAGCTCCCCACTCTGGCCTCCCTGAAACAGCAAATGCTGCCATCCCATTCAGCTGCACACTCATATGTATTCACAGAAACCATCCATTTGCCTTTGATTTTGCCTCTGGGGACAGCCTGTCAGCCAGTGGCCCTTTGCCACACTATCCAGGCATGCAACCCACGAAGTGGCAACTGGTATAAGCCTGAATCTAATTAACACACATTCGTTCCCCCTCTCATGGATAGGGGACAGTGTGGCTTTCCCCGCTTCATGAATGGAGATACAGGTGGTCCCCATGGACTGCAGGACTTTTTTTCCCGAGCTTATGCCTGTTTCCATGACAACTGCAGTTATAAGCACACAATTTCAGGTCCCATTGTACCAGCAGACTTTCAGGAAGCACTCCCTGATGGACTGAATATCTGATTTTAAAACAGCACTCCTCTTGTCACAACCCCAAGAGTGGGCCTGCACGCTGCATGGGGAAAGATGATGCTAGCTGCATGTATGATCGGTGACATGACCCATTTCTCTGTGTTCTGGTCTGTGCTTCTTGCTCTATAGAAAGAAATCTGGATAGAACTCCTTTGCCTTAAGAAGTGCACATTCCTTGAACTCATATTAAGGATCAGTTCTGCATTACATGGGTTTTCATTTTTAATTCTTAAATCACCTTAAAAGTGGGAATAAGTGTGACAAGTGAGGAAACTCAGAAGTAATTTGCTCAAGGTCACACAGCCAAAAGATGGTACAGCAGCTAGGATTTGAACCGAATTCCACCTGGCACCTATACAGAGACCACCCCACTGCCTCTCGGTGGTGAGACTAGTACAGTGTTCTCTTCAGTGTACCTAGCTGATGCATCTGAGCCTCATTTCCCCCCTCTGTAAAATACAGACAGGCAGCAATAGACTACCCTTATCTGTTCAGTGTTTATCAAGTACATACTCCAGGCCTTGCACCTCACCTGCCCTCTTGACATGATTATTGTGAATGTGGTCAAAAGTGGTTAAGGCAGATTAAAGGCCTCTGAAAACTGCACAAGGCTTTCTAGGGGAAAGACATTACATGCAGAGACCTATCACCTAATAAACATTGCCGATGCCTCCTGGGAGCCAGGTACTTATATTTAGTCTCTCATTGCATGCTCGTTTAACAAAGAGGCGATGTTTGGACATGAATGCAGAGGCCGGACTGCACCTAACGACATGGGTGCAGAGGGCAGACTACCTAGGCTCTTATGTGGTCCCACACCTCCAAACTGTGTCACATGGGTTAGTTCACCTCTCTGTGCTTCTGTTTCCCATCAAATGCAGAGGAAAATTTTGGATGTGAAATGAGTTAACCCATGGAGAGCACTTCACACAGTGCCTTATTTTTTTTTTTTTTAATCCTTGCAATGTGGGTTAACAGATCTCATCAAAATGCTCAGTTCCATTTTCAGCTTCTGTCTAATCTGTCCCACCCCAAGCCTAACTCTTTTTTAGATCTTGTTGCATCTACTCTGGAGCTGTTCTAATACCTACTTGCTGACTTTCACCTCCCAGTGCACTTGCCCCCAGTATGCCCTCGCCCCATCTCCCTGCCACATATCTTGTCCGCTCCATATGATAGGCAGAGTGACCTTTCTGAAATGCAAATCCAACCGTGTGTCGCCTCTCCTCAAAATCCTTCACCAGCTTGTCGTCATCTGTAGGACAAAACACACCTCCCAGGCTCTTCCTGGCCTCAGCCCTGCCCTCTCTTGGCCGCGCCCCACCACATCTATCTATGCCCCACACTCTGCCTCCCTAACTGCACCTTCACAACCTGTACCTTTGTCTATGGCCTCCCTGAAGCATGGATCTCTGGCCACATCTGCTCTGCTCATTGCTTTTCAACTCCTCAGTCACGTGCAGTGTCTTGAGTCCAGGATCACGAGGTCACTCCTTGGAGTTCCCACAACATGAGGCTTGCATCTCTGGTCAGCATTGGTTCATGACACTCATCTTCCAGCTCATTTTAATGTATCTTATTTCCCCCATGAGACTGAAATCCTTGGCATCGGAGACGGCAGCTTATTCCCACATAGCTTCTTAGCAGGGTGATCTTTGGCAAGATACTTAATCTCTGTTGGCTTCAGTTTCCTCATCTATAAATGGAACCCATCAAAATACCTACCTCACAAGATTACTTGAAATAATATGTAAAAGCACCCAATACACTGAACACTGGCCTATGAAGTCTAACATTCTATGCCAAATGCTCTAACATTCTATGCCAAATGCTCATGCATTTGAGGACTCAGGAAAAAGCTTTGATTGCTTTTATCAGCTTCCCAGAGGAGCTGATGGCCTTAGAAAGCCTTTAAACTAGTTTAAGAGGTCCCCATTAATTAAAGTTTTATTTGGATTGCTTTTTATTCTGCGCATTCAGAAATAAAATATAGCAAAAAAGAAATGAGATGAAAGGAAAGGAAAATGAAAGAAGGTAAAGGAAAACCTAACACCGTATACAGAACTCGTGCTAGAGGAGGAATAAAGAACTGGAGTGGTGTTGGAAAAGAGAAGGTCCTAAGTAATGGAGAAACATCTTCCAGTGCCTCTAGGAATAGCAGTGTGGAAGAAGAAATTTGGGAAGATTCTGAGAACAAAAGTAGGGTACGAGGCAGAATCCCACTCTACATAAAGAAGAGCTTTCCAACAACAGAGCTGTACAAGAGTAAAGCAGGTTGCCATGTAAAGTGGTAATCTCCCTGTCATTGGAGGTATGCAAAGACAGCATATTGGGAATTTCTGCACTGAGGGGAGAATGGTGGGGGCAGGGGAGAAGCAATAGACAGACAATTTTTCTTCCTCCTTAATTGTACAACACAAAATTTTACATAATTTAGAAGTTCCATTCAACTTTGAGGCTATAGAAATCAAACATTTGCTGAGATGTTATTAGACCTTAAGCCCTAAGGATTTATGGATATGGTATGATTTAAAAATACACGGCAACATAATTTGGGGGCAGGTTCAAAATTTCCTCAAATAGCCACCTTTTTGCCATATGCAATTCTGCATCAGATCCAATGAGTCTTCCCATGGAATTGACTCCAAGTTCCAACATCAGGTCATTATTCAGTCAAGGCCCTGGGGAGAGGGGAAGATGTGCAATGTGATGACTCTGCTTGTGTGTAAAAAGTACCTTTTGCAAAAGCTTCCTATTCCATGTGAAATGCAGTGAAGCCCATTACTAAACCAGATCTGCCCTCTCCCCATTGTCGAAGCACCACTTCAGAGGCCCCCACACCTTTTCTCTTTGAGCTCCAAACTCCTCATGCCACCTTCTTCTTCTGCGTAGTAACTACCTTCATGTTAAATCCACAGATAGGGCCTTGTTAAGGAAGACTAAACGCAGTTGTGGCTGAAACCTCATTCAGCAAGGAAGGCCACAATCTTGGCCCCATTCACTCACTCACACAGTGTGGCATCCCCGCTGTGAATCCCCAGTCTTCCTGAGGGGCTCCTGAGGAGAATCAGACAATTTCCCAGTCTTCCAAGTATCCATGGTCAAGTGGAGCAGATAGACATGAGCAACGAGCCAAAGTTACTGGAATCAAAGTGCTCGCCACCCCCAGCCCAGGAGGAGGGATCCTCTATGGATAATGGGCACAGCTGATACAAAGGCAGAGGGCTACACATGGTGTGCCAGGTCAAGGAGAATGCTCTGGATGCCTGAGACACAGGCCCAGAGAAGGAGTGGGGAACTGCAACCTCATATATCCACAGATGTTGCTTTCTTCCTTTTAGCTGCTTGCTCTTGTTTTCTAGACCAACTTCTCTATGAAGCATCCAAGATCCCACTCCACTTCCCAAACTACCAACACCAATTCAGAGTTGTTTCTTCTCAGAGCAAAGATATGATTTGGTCATTACAGCTCTCTAGGGCAATGGTTCTCAACCTTACTGTATTCACGACATACTTTCAAATCATATAAAATTTTGCAGCATTCTTGAAGGATTAAAGATCTAAAACTACACCAAGTATGTCTGCAACCATCACTATGCCCTCCCACTACCGTGTGACTGTGGCTGTCTTACAGGTCTATAGTAGCTGTGATTACACCTGGTTACTGTTCAGCACCATGGTGCTGTCCGCTGCCCTGACCATGTTCTTTTATATGCCCTCAGGGCAAAGTCCTCTGGTGTTCCTCTTCCATGGCAAGAGCTGACTTTTACTTACAGTAAATTAGACTCTATTCAACATCTCTCTGCTTGTGAATACTCAGGGCTCCACCTGCGAGAAGCTACAATAATTCATAAACTTGGTTGTAGTAAACATAAATTTTAAATGCTGATCAAAATTTAGCAGTACATCTGCAGAGAATTTTTTTCAGTACACCACTGTGCTCACAGCACATAGGCTGAGAACCACTGGGTGCTGAAATACCTTGCATTTTTCTGTCTTCTACCAATACCTTTTGTACATGGGCCCCTAATTTCTATCTCTGTCCCTTGCCTCTCACCCTCATTCCAATCTATTCCTTACTGTCCATTGAGACACCTCAATTTGGAGCTTGCTCCCAAATCCAGTTCAACTTAAGAACCAATGGTGGGATTTTTCTTCCAACTCAATCCCTGTGCTTCCTGACCACCTAAACCTCATCATCAGCTTCCACGGGTGTGTATTAGCATCTTTCACATGTCAGGACTTTTACATTTAATCCTCACATCTCCTCCACAAAGACTGACTTTGTGCTTCTCTCCCACTGATTTACAGCTTGATCATACAACTTGCTTTGGCCAGTACACTATCGGTAGATGTGAAATATGCTATATTTGAGTACAAGTTCTTAAAGATATTTCAGGTTGCTGCCAATCTCTTGTGCTTTTCTTCTCCTTCAGCCTGGGTCTCAAAGTGAGGAGATGCACAGAGCAGACTTTCACTACCCACCAGTAAACAGGGCAAAGTTACAGCCAACCCACAGCCCTCATGTAGCATGAGCAAAAAATAAGCGTATATTGTTGAGACCTTGGGTTGTGTGCTATGGAGCAAAGCTAATACACCATCCCATGGTAATAATAATAATAGCTAACCCACATTGCATTTACTATATGCAGGCAGTATTTTAAGCATCTTACACATATTAGGTCATTTAATTCTATGGGGAAAAAATCTTAGGAAATATCATTCTGATTTCCAAACATAAATCTGTACAGAGAAAATTGATGCATAGAAAGAATAAGTGACTTGTCCCAATTACACAGCTAGTAAGTAAAACAGCCAGGATTCAAAGCCAGATAGTCTGAGTTCAGAATCCACATTCCTACAAGCTGCTTTCATAATAACAGCCTCTTACCTCAAGAACTTCCAGTGTCTTCCTATTAACCACAGAAGAAGATCAGAGTGGCCTAGAACTTGGAACTGAATTATCTAATCCAACTCTCCCTGTCAAGAAAGGAATCTGAGGCCCAAGGAGAGAAAGTGACTTGGTCAACATCAAATAACCCATTCATATCTGAGACACACTTAGAACCCATGTCTTATTTCCATCCCCTTGGGTGTATTCTGCCTGATTTCCAAAACTTTATAGAATCCCCCCATGGCCCCACCCATTCACATGTATTTCCAGTTCTGCATCCTCTGATTCAGCTGTGTGAAATATTCCACCCACCTTGCATGCCCTTCCCTTCCCTCCACCAATCAAGTTCCTTAACACCTGGCTGATATCATCCTCCAAACCCCAAGAAGCCACCTCTCATTCCTTCTGCCAGGGCTGAATCATCTCTTCTCTGAATTCCTCTGACACCTGTGCCCTGTTCTGCAGCCTGCCTCCCTCCCTCCCTCCCTCCCTCTCTCCCTCCCTTTCTTCCTTTCTATCTTTCTCTTTCTTTCTTCTTCTTCTTTTTTTTTTTTTTTTTTTTTTTTTTTTTTTTTTTTTTTTTTTTTGAGAGAGTCTTGTTCTGTCACCCAGGCTGGAGTGCAGTGGCATGATCTCACCTCACTGCAACTTCTGCCTCCCAGGTTCAAGCAATTCTCCTGCCTCAGCCTCCCGAGTAGCTGGGATTACAGGTGCTCACCACCATGCCCAGCTAATTTTTGTATTTTTAGTAGAGACAGCGTTTCACCATGTTGGCCGGGCTGGTCTCAAACTCTTGACCTTAAGTGATCTGCCCACCTTGGCCTCCCAAAGTGCTGGGATTACAGGCACCCTTTAGTCTTTCTGAAGTTGTTTTATGTGCATGCACTTTGTTACTTAGATGGCAAGATCATTAAAGTCGGGGACACACACACACACACACACACATGCTTTCCCACCACACCTGCTGGTTAGCTACCATTCTGAATTTTCATTTCCTCAAAGACACAGCCTGAGTTTTCAGAATGGACCTATGACCATTTACTATGTGCCATGCACACTCATGCACACTCATGTACATTGTATTGTGTGTGCTCCATGTATTCAGTCTTGGCCATGTTCATTAGAATAAATGGGCATTCAGGGTTAAGGTGGCATAATTACGTCACTTTCACTTTTATGTCCCCTCTGAGACATTTTTAAGAACTTGGTTTAAACAAAATAATGTTTTCCCTAAAAATGGTCCACTTCTCCCTCTCTGATCATGACCTTGACATCATGAAGGGTGTTTGCTTCTCTGCCCTGGATGACAGATGCTCAGAGTCAGTAGTGGATGACTAATCATGGCCACTCCAGTGTCCTAATCACTGGCACATTTGTTCTGTCCTTCCTTAATCCTCAGTCCTGCTATTCGACTTCCATCTGATTTCACCATATGCATGACAAATCACTGTGGACATCTCAAATCCTTTGTGCAAAAAGGCAGGGAATAAACTGGGTATCTATAGATAGGCTGAATGCCACCCTTGAGAAAAAGCATAATAGGGCCTCACACGTTTTTTGTGTACTTGTAAATTAGAGCAACTATTCAGCCTGATGTGATTTTTACTCGATCTTTCTTTCCTGGTCATCTTCACTGCTTGATCAAACACACACACACACCCACACACACAAACACATTTACACACCAAAGGCATACACTTACATTTACATACAGACACACACTGGCACTCACACACACAACTATGCACACACACACACACACACACACACACAGGCAGTGGTTTTCCTAGCACGCAGACCAGCCCATCTACCCTCCCTGCTTGAACGTAAGCTCTCCTTCCTCCACTGGCCAATGAAGAACCTTTACAAGCCTCTGAATCTCTCTGAGCCTCAGTTTACTCTTTGGGAAAGAGGGGTGATCTACCTAGGCTGCCTTTCTCACAGTACGACGCATAGAACTAGGTGAGAGGTAATGGCAATTGTGCCGAATGCTCGGGCTAGAGCAAAAACACATGTGATCGGTACTCATGAAGCTTCATTTTTAACAATACTCTGTAATCGCTATGGTGGACACTCTTTACTCCTCTCACAACTAAGCAGGCCTCCCCTCTTCGGTGGCGCTATTAAGAGCCAACAGCTTCTGCAGGGCTAGGAAGCCATGTGCCTTTGTTTGCTCAGAGCCACACCCAGGATGCTCTACTCACTGCAGTGGGCACAAGAAGCCGCTTCAGCTAAGTTAATCCCCAACTGTGCCATTCATTAAAAGAAAAAAAAAAAAAGCCACGCATGAAAGAGAGCTTTATAAATATTTCAAACAGTCCTTGGGGCAGGAGCTAAGTATTTCCGCTTTTCACTCTTCATCTCTAACCGGCTACTATATTATCTCAGAAAAAGGCTGAGATGGAAAAAAGAGGAAGAAACCACCATCATCGTCAACATGAGCAGAACGATCAGCCTCCTTGCCTTTGCCCATGCTGTGTGCCCCTGCCAGTGATGCCCCTTCACCTCCCCCACTCTAGTTCCCACCTCTCCAGTCTTTGAACTCAATGGCAAAGCTACACCCTTATCCCCACTGTGCAGATGAGACAGCTGAGGCTCAGAGGGGCACAGGATGGTTCAGCAACAAGCAGGTGGGGACCTGGGGATGAAGCTGAGAGCTATGCCTGCTACTCCAGCACTTCTTCCCATGAACCACAATTGATCCTTTCTAAGCCCCCAGGCCTCTCCACAGGCCACACACCATCGCTATCAGAAACATCTCATCTGCCTTCATGATTTGATCTAACTATGCAGAGGTTGCCCTCGGAAGCAGAGGGTGGGCTCTCCCAACGCCGTCTTTCCTTCAGTTTCTCCAGCACACCAACTCCTTTGCCTCTGGGGCCCCATGGGCTACATGAAGAACCCCTCCCTCCTCTTGTGCCCTCTGCCTCCCCTAGGACCAGGCTGAACGTCCCTGCTGGGGCCTCCTTTGCCCCTCCATGTGATACTCTTAACACTTCACTACCATTTCAGGCTGAAATGTCAGCCTTGGCTAAGCTCTAGAAGGACCAGGGCAAACCCATTCATCTCCTTCGTACTGTTCCTGGCACCCAACACTGTGCTTGGCACGGCAGTCATTTGACAAGTTAATGCAAACCCATTAACAGCCAATGGGTTTGCTTTAACTTGTCAAATGACTACTATGGAGCAGGCTAAGGTGCAGCCATTTGAAAAGCCACAGTGCTCACCCATTTGTTACATGGCATTTAAGGCAGGGATCTGGTTCCTGTTACAACACGTGTATGTGTGTTATTAGCAAAAGGTCCTCAGGAAGATGAAAGGCCCTACCGTGAAGCCCCATAGAAGTGGATCCTCTCTGATTTGTTGAAGGTTTTGATTTGTTTAACGTCACAAACCCTTCTGGCTGATGTGAGCCAAATGAACACAAATGATCCTCATCAAGGCCCTCTTTCCCAGGAACTAAGCATAACTTACAGGAGCCTCTCTCCTTCCCATGCTCATTGAAACCACCTTTAGAGGCTGCTGGAACCACTCATTTGATTTCTCTTTACATACAAGCTGACTAATTGTTTCACATGAAGAACTAAAGCAGCAAGACCTGTCAGCAGATCTGAAGCCCTTATCATGCACCTAGCACACTAAACGCTTTGGCAGGGTCACCTAGAATGTTCAGGAGTCCTGTGAAGGGGCCTACATCGTACAGCAGAGCACTGAGGTTCAGAGGCATGGGACACCCAGCTCCATCGGCTGGAAAAGCCTAGGCATCTCCACTCCAGAGGGTGAGAGCCAGTAGGCCCGGTGACCACTTCAGCTTAGCAGACTGGGACTGCACACCTTCTAACGCAGCATCCCACAGACCTGCGTTGCAGGCCATCCTGTTAGGTTTCCACCTTGGAGACTGGGGACCTGAGAGCAGCAGAGACCTGCTGTGGGCACACAGCCTCAAACCCAGAGCTCTTAACTCCTGAGTCATTACATCACCCCTGACCCTATCACCTGCCTCAGTTCCCTTGGGAGGCAGGGTTAGAGGGTCCCAAGGCAGGGACTTGCTCAAATATCACCTGCCTTCTTCTCACATTGCCCAGGAGGGAGCAACCATACCTCTTCTGGTGATTCTCGACCAACTACAGTGTTTACGAATGGGCCACCTACACCTCTGTGTCTCAGAGGGCAGAGCTGAGGGACGGAGAAGAGGTAGTGACCACCCTCTGGATGGGGGCTTGGCAGAGGCCTGCTGGCAAGAGCTGAGGCTGGGCCCAGGAGGAATTTTCTAACTCAAGACTCGGCCCAGAGCTGGGGCGGATGCAGAACAGTGCAGGGGACGCAGGGGGCATGGGTTCCCTCCTGACCCTCTGGTGGAGGCCCTCAGCCCATGCTTCAGCCTCAGGGAGCTTTACATGGGTAATGCCACCGGCAAAGCCTTGTTGCCCCGATTCAAAGAAACAGGCCTGCAATACGGGACAGGCCACTGGTAGGTGAGTGGAAGTGTCAAATCCCTCCGCCTACCCAAGGCTGCCCTCTGGCAGGTGCCCTGCGACTGTCCAGGAGCCTGAATTTTGCATAAATGAGCAGGCTCAGTCTCCAGTAGTCAAACCTCAGGAGTCACCCTGGAAGATTCCACCACGCCCAGAATCCCAGAATCCCGCCTCCAGGCCCCGGGCTGCTCCTGCATACATGGGCTCCAGTGGTCCGCATCCCTCAGGAACAGTCAGGCTCCACGTTGATGCCAGGCAGGAACTGGCGCGGAGGGCCAGTTCCTGACCGCTGCGCCCTCAGCTCCCCACCCCGAGACAAAGCGTAAAGACGGGGGTTCCTTTGTTTCCGGCCACACCCAGGGACGCAGCCCTGCTGTTCTGCCTCCACCACCACCCCCACCCTCTCGCGGCCCAGCGTCGGCAGCATTAACCCTTCCCGGGCCGCAGCCACCAGCGTCGCCCCATTAGGTTATTTTTAGCTGCGGGGGGAGGTGGACCCAGCTTCCATCATGGCGCTGTCCCTAGGTCCCGACTTCCACTTCATCAGTAGGGGCGGGGAGCGGGGAGCGCTGGTTGATCTTTTTCCCTCCTCTGGCGGGGGAGGTACCCGGTTGTGAGGTGCATGGGCCGGACTGTGCGGGCGCCGAGCGAGGGAGGCTCAGTTCGCCCTCCCACCCCTGCGCGGGGCCTGTGGGGAGGGGGTTCGGACCCCGCCCCTCCCTCTTTTGTTCGGCTCCGCATCCTCCCTGTCCACGCCATCCTCTGGCACATCCCGTGGGGGGAGGGGGCGGCAAGCCCGCGGGGAGAGGGACTCCCGGCTCCAGCCCCGCCCCGCCACACGGGGCTCCCCACCCCATTGTCCCCAAAGGCTGGGGAGGGGCTGAAATGCTGAGACCGGCCCCGCCCCACCCGCGGCAACGCAGGAGGCCTCGGGGGCCGCCCCTGCCGGCGCCCCGTGGATCTGGACCCTGCCGGGTGCCCACCCCCAGCCCCGAAGGCCAGAGTGGGGCAGCGGGGCGGGGCCGCTTACCGTGATGTGCGGGATGCTCTTCTTGCCCTGGTACGACATGGCCCCCTCTGGCGCCCTCGGCCCGGCCGCTGACCTGCGGGGCTGTCTGAATCGGTCCGGCGCTCTCGGCCTCGCTCCCCGCGGGCGCGCTGACAAAGGCCCGGGAGGGATGGAGAGAGGGACGGAGGCTTGGCGCCCGTGGATGCCCACGCGCGGCTGCCCAGGCTGCTTGGCCCGCCCGCCGCCGCTCCGGCTGCCAGCACCGCCCGGCTCGGCGAGGAGGGCGGGAGAAGGAGGAGGGAGAGGCGAGGGCGGGAGGAGGGGGCTGCAGACAGCTCCTCCCGGCGGCGCGGAGCGGAGCCCGATTCGCCCCTCTCGGCTCGAACCAGGAAGCGCTTCCCTTCCGATCTCCCACTCCGCCCCGCCCCCCACCCGCCCAGCCCCGCCGACCCC
>NW_016808732.1:1255819-1260244 GCF_001698545.2 Rhinopithecus bieti
CCCGCCGACCCCGCCCCGCTCACACGCCCTTGGTGGGCCCTGGCCTCGCTCTCGCGATCTAGAGAGTCTGGTTTTCAGGGCTCCTTTAAAAGAAAACGACGGCGCGGTCAGGGCCCGCTGGCGGCGCCACAGGTGTGCGGCCGCGCATCTGGAGGCCTCCCCGGAACATCTGCGGGGGTGTGGGAGGAAAGAGTGTGGGACACGGGCCAAGGACCGGCCCAAGCTGCTGGGAACGTTCTTGGCCCTCCAGGATCGCGCCCAAGGACCGCTCCCCTCTTGCCTCTCCTTCCATAGCCTCCGTTTGTCCTTTCGGAGTGCCTCTCCCTGAATGCACCAAGTAATTTTTCCATCTCGGACCCCAAGCCTTTATTCACGCTGTACCCTCTCCCTGAATAGTCTTCCCCAGACAAAAGGCTGCCCACTCCCCTAGACCCATCTCCACTGCCTTCCCTACCACGAAGCCTCTCCCTGACACCCTCTCCATCTTAGCATTGAACCAGCCTTCCCTGGGGGCCTCTAGGGTGGAATCTCCGTAACTGGCAGAGGGAACAGCAGGGACAGAAGGGTCCGGCCTTAATTAATGCTGACCTGTTCTACTCCGACAGCAGCTCCCTCACCACACAGCAGCCTGGCACTGGGGTTGTAGCAGGACAAGCCGCAGACATAACTCCTCAGACACCTGATTAAAGAAGGAAGTGGTTTATTCGTCAAGGAGCGTTGGCAGATTCGCATCTTAAGAGCCGAGCTCCCGGCCGAATAAAAAACCACTTCCTTCTTTAATCCAGTGTCTGAGGAGTTTTGTCTGCGGCTCGTCCTGCCACAGGGCCACCAGGTCACCCCACAGAATTGCCTCCAAGACAGCAGGTGTTTGCAGGGCTGGGCCACTGGCACCAAGGTCTCCACAGCCCTGGGGACAAGCTGGGAGTCTGGAGGATTAGGGTGCTCCTGCCTCCTAGCAGTGTGGACACCAGCCCCGGAGTCCATGATCCAGATGTTGCTCCAGAGGGAGGTAGGCAGGAAGCCAGGTCACAGCTTGACAAGGTTCATAAGAGCAGAGGGGAAAAGATGAAAGATAGAGGAAAAGGGGGAGTCCCAGCAAGCCTCCACCTCACTGAACAGGTGCCCCAAGTCCCCAGGCAGAATAAAACACCAACCTTATCCACCACTTCGCCGTTCATTTTCTGCATGCGAAATCCAACCCCACAGGTCCTATGAAATGACTCATCTTTTCTGCTTTCAAGTTGTCATCCAGAGCGAGGATGGCCAAGTCTATGGTACAGCCCCGCCAGCACCCTGGTTGGGGGCTGGGGCCCTGACCTCCACCACCCCAGAGGCCATTCCCCTAATCCAGGGCAGGAGGCCAGAGACACCTGGGCCTTAAAATAGAGGTGAGGTTTTAGCTTCACAGATAAGCCAGCTCAGTATCCCCAGGAACACTAGGCATAATTTTCCCATTTTACAGATAGGAAATTGAGGCTTACAGAGGTAAAATGATGTACCCCAGGTGCAAAACATATTAGCTGCAGCAAAGCAGCATGGAGAAGCCAGGTTTCCCCACACTGTTTACAACTCATTTCCCTCCACGCATTCACGCATCCCTGGCTCTCAGCGAGGCCTAAAACCCTTGTCAATGACCGGAAATTGCAGGTGGGGACACTGTCCCTCCCCAAATCCTACATTTCCTTCCTTGGAGTTGTTAAGTCCTAGGTCCCACGTACCAGGGCGTTCCCTGGGGTCAGTCTGGAGATCTGAGCAGAAAGCCCCCAGAGCAAAGGACAAGACCACGTGCGTATCAGGGGGAGGAGCATCCGCCTGCTACTGGCCAAACAGATCGCTGCTCCCAAGCAGATTTCGCCGGTACAAAGCGCCGCAGACGCTCAGCCTCCGGCAGCGGCAATCGTTGCGCCTGCGCCACAGAAACCCCTCCTGCAGCCCAGGGACAAGCTATGTGGGCGGGGGGGAAGGGCCGGGGCACCCGTTGCAAAGCCCTGGAGCGGTGAGGCCCGCCCCGGAACCTGAGCCCGCTGTAACCCAAGCCTCAAGGCTACTCTGCCAGCAGAAAGTAAAACCCTCCCTCCGTGGAGATCCGGAGCCCCTGAGTTCCACAGTCGCGAAGCTCGAGTGCTGTCGGAGCCCTGGGCGCGCCAGAGGCGCTGCCTTTTGTCCGGTCCCTGAGAAGCCATGGAGAAAGGCAGAGGGGGCCACATGGAGAAGAGGAAGGAGTAGGGGAGAGGAACGGGAGAGGTGAAGCGAACAGCGTCCCCAAGCGTCAGGGCGCAGCTGTGGGGCTGGCCCAGGCTGCGCCCTGGGGGTGATGCTAGCGTTGGTGACATTGACCGCAGCTCCAGAGGAACTCTCCTTGGGACAGCTACGGGCAGTGCACAAAGCGCCCTCGCCTCCCTGGTACCCCACCACGCTTTGAAGAAGGCCAGGAGAAGACAGCCACCCCCATCTGACAGATGGAGAAGCTGAGGCTCAACAGAGCAAAGCGCCTTGGCTGGAAACCCGGGTTCCCTGGTGCTGGTCCGGCTTCTCGGCCCGCGACCGAGAAGCCTCCCCATTGGGCTCGGGGGTTTGGATCCCAAGAGAGGTCGGAACACCAGGAAAGGTAGTGGATGGGGGAGATAAAGAAGGGGTGGGGGAAGAGGAGGCTGGACTCTCGCACCATCTCCCTTTCTGACCACCCCACCACACACACACACACACACACACACACACACACACACACACACACCCTTGCTGTTGGACCTCTCCCTCTCGAGGCGCCGACTTCAGGACCACGGAGAGCTCTGGAGCTGCAGAAAGCCCGCCAGCGAAGGGATGGGGCCCGAAGAGGCCCACCACCGTGTCTACCAGCCCCCTGCTCCTATTCCTCCAGGAAGCCCTCCCAGATATCTGCCCCGATCAAGTTCTGCTTCCCTCCAGGCTCATTCTGGGTCACTCATAGCATTTAAGAGGGGAAGGTTTAAATAAAATGATAATGATTTTAATAAAAGTCAACAACAAACATTTATTGAATGCTCACTACCTACGGGCATTAACTGATTTAATTATCACAATGAATCTGTCGCTCACCCTAGCCTGGGAACTTCTGGAGGGTGGGGCCAGGTTGCTGAGCCAGGGACCTAGCGCCTACCCTGGGCCCGGCACCTAGCAGTGCTCCAGCTTCCAAGTCTGGACCAATTCGAAAGCTCCCTAGCCCTCGGGTGCTCCAACTTCCGTTTTTCCGGCATCTAACACTGCCTCTTGTCGGTCCATCCAAAGACTACGCCGTGCATAGACCCTTCTTCCCCCACTTCCCTGGTGACCCCCAGTTCAAAAGAGAATACCCACAGGGCCCAAGCCCTAGCGTTCCCTCTCCCTGATCCTCCCGGCCCCCATGCTCAGGTCTAGGAGGCCAGAGATCCCGGTTCAAATCCCAGCTCTACCTCCACCTTGCTCTGTGAAGCAGGCACATTGGTGTGTGCTGTGGAGCTCAGGAGTGCCCCTTGAATATATTGGCGCTTGAGGACAGGGGTTTACGGCTCCAACTGTCCGACGACCTAAATCCTCAATCAAATCCTTCCCCCAAGCAAGCATGAGGGGAGCACTCGGGAAAAAGCTCCTTCCAGCTTGAAGCTGTGTAGTCGCAGGCGACTCGCGGAACCTCTCCTGGGGCTGGCACACAGTAGGTGCTCTATCATTACTACCGAGTGAGTGGATGGATGAATGGACCAACGCGGAACGGAGCTCCAGTTCTTTTCACAAAACAGAATGAGGGATCTGGGTTAGATTTATCCCAGAGGTTCCTTCGCATTTTAAGCGTCCATGCGGTGGCTTTAGCCAACTTACTTTCCCTCTCAGAACCTCGCTCTCCCTTTCTGCAGAAAAGGGGCCGGGACTGGACCCGGGCGATCCCTTCCGAGTCTCACGGACCACGCCGGCCAGCCCTGACCCAGTCGCCCCAGCTCTGGGAACCTCTTGCATGATGAGGTGGGGGAGGGGCCGCGCCGTGGCTCTCCCCAGCCTGGCCGCAGCTGACCCAACACCCGGATCCCGGGCATGGCCCTCGGGCGCCCCATGCCCTGGGTCCTCCCGGGCCCCGCCCCCCTCGTCCGGCCCACGCGCGCCCCGAGGGTACCTGGCCATTGTCCCGGCCGAGGGGCAGGTCGCGGGGCGCGGGGCAGCGGATGCGCAGCGCCAGCGGCCGCTCGTCGCGCTCTCCGGGCGAGCTGACCGCGGAGCCCGAGGGCTCGCTCACGTCGCTGGCGGTGTCCTCGCTGCCGCCGGGCCCTGGCAGGCCGACCGCGTCGGGCCGGCCAGCGCTGCGCGGCGTGCGGGCCGAGCCGCGACGGCCCACGCTGTAGGCGTCGAAGTCGATGGTCTTGTTCTCGTAGGCGCCCTCCACCGCGGCGAACATGCCGCCGTACTTCTGGCGCGGGGTCT
>NW_016808732.1:1260442-1366056 GCF_001698545.2 Rhinopithecus bieti
GGGGCGGGGCGCGCGCCGGGGCGGGACTGGGGCGGGGCCTCTGGGCGGCTGCAGGCTAGCGGCGCGGCCAGCTACAAAGGACCGGGAGGCGGGGACCGCGGCTGGGGCGGGGAGGGATGGTGACGCGCCCGAACCGCAGCGCGGAGGGCGGGCCAAGGCACCGCAGCGCCCTCGCCGCACCCCCATTCTCCGCCCCCAGGCGGAGCGCAGGGCGCGAGGAGAGCGCGGGGTAGGAGCCGTGTGGGTACACTCGCGCGCCCACACGCTCTGAAGGCACACGCGGGTTCATACCTGCACACCAGACAATTACGCCAAACACATGAGAGATGCACAGACATGCTGGCACACACACGAGAGTCAATTACACATGCTCTCCCGTGATACACAGGGGCTCGATAATGCACACCATACTCAATGTTGCACACACATACATATATATGCTTGTACACATTCCAAGTTCATTACACGCAACAGAAATCCTCATTGTCTCACAACCCCACTCACACACAGCATCACACCAAGATTAATTGCACAACTGGAGAGGCACATGCGTTGGACACACCGTTCATTCCCTCAGTATTATTTTGTTGAGCGCCCACTAGTGCCTAGCACTGTTGTAGGAGCTGGAAACAGAGCCACGGACAAAATAGACCAAGTGCCTGCCCTCCAGGAGCTGACCTGCTGAGGAGGGGAATTGGAGACAAAAGCACCCATATGGTGGGCCAAGGGGTAGTAAGGTCCAGGAAGGGTGGTGCAGCAGCCAAGCGGGACATGCTAAGGGCACACTCTGACAGACACATAAAAGAAGTACATTCTTGCGTGAGAACCAGTGACACACACATACACGTGCATGCCAATGACACCACACAACACACCAATATCAAAGGCAAGCTCAAGGCGATTCCACACTTGTGCATCATAAACTGGCAACAGGACACCCACACACAAGTCCACACCAGGAATAAAGGAAGTCAAAAGCTTAAATGAAAACTCTCCAGAGAAAAACTCACAGAGACAGAGATGACCACACACACACAGCTGGCAGTCAACCAGATGGACAGATATTCCCTCATTCAAGGGGCACAGTCGACCTTTGTTGCTCCTGGAGCTTGCAGTCTGGGCGTTCTGGGGTTCCTCTGTCGTGGAGGTCGCTCTGCTGGGGCTCTCCTCTAAGGCCAGGCACCACCTGCCTCCTATAGACACCTTCCCGTATTTCTCCATGATTATCAGGCAGAGGATCCTGCAAGTCCCTGGGGACCCTGCAGTCCCAGCTGCACTTCCTGGAGAAGCAGAATTGCCAGCTGCCGACCCCCTCCTCGGGCCAGTCTAGACAAGCAAAGTCAGGACTGGGTGGGGACTGCAGAGGGGAGCATCAGTGCTTCTTGCAATGCCCCCCCACCCACGGCCTTCCGTGCTGGGAGCTGTCCCTTCAACCCCCGGCCCTGCCAGCGGCAAGCCAGAGCTCCCGCAGTGTGGCCAAGCTCCAAGAATACCAGACAGACAGATGGATTCATGTTCTTGTTTTATGACTCTTGGGCCCCATGGACTGAGGATCCTGGGGCCATCAGATCCATGGCCTCAGCTGACACCTCCCTGAATCTACTGTCTTTCAATCCTGCAACAAGGGGTCTGTGCAGCAGGTAGGTATTGTTACCTGACCGCTCTTAGAAGAGGAAACAGGAGGGGAGATGTGAAATGGCTCCCTCAGGGCCTCAACCTCAAGGAGGTTCAGCCAGGCCTAGAGTGTGGGCTCATCCACTCAGTGGGAATTTAGCAAGTTCTTTTTCTGTGCTTGAAAGAGAAGCTAGTGTGGGGACACAGATGAGTATTTCTAAGTCTCTGCCTTCAACAAGTGTATACTCTAATGGGAGAGAGTGCTGAATGCGAGAACAGACAGTTCCACACACAGCCTCCATCTGCCTTCCACCCACCACAGCTGCATCCTGGCTCCTCTTTCCTTGTGTCCCTGGGTCCACTGTGCAGATTTGCCACAGGCACTCCTCTTGAGGCCTGTCGGCCTCCAGGCTATCACGCAAGTGTTTTCGATTTTCTCAATGAAAATTTTTCTCTGTCTGGTGAAATACTATTCCCAGCCCCTTCCAGGCAAGAACAATTCATGTTGAAGATCACATAGAAACTTCTTCTAAAACCCCACAAATGTTCAGGGTGACATAACCCAGAGAAATATCAGAAAACTCAAGAATCTGAGTTAGGCGGAACTTTGGAGGCCAGGCCTCCTACTGCATGCTTGAATCTACTCTTAACATCTTGAGGACACAGTCTCTCAGGCTTTCTGGTGGTGATGGAAATCTTACTGCTTTTAAAGAAAACACTTCCCATTGTGAGAAAGGGCTGGGCAGTTGCCAAGACTAGAGGAAGTGACACAAGGAAGGAGCTGAGAAAGGGCTGACTTTATGCAGAAGCAGGAAAGGCTCTTCATAGCTTCTGCTTATAGAACGCTTACTATGTGCCCAGACCATTGTAAGCACTTAACAGATAGTAACTCTTTTATGCCTCGCAGCAACCTTGAAAGTATCATTTTAGCCTCGTTTTACAGATGAGAAAACTGAGGTTCAGACACGTAAATAACCTGTCCAGGGTCATAACTGGCAAGTAAGACTTCGAAGTTTAAACAGAGTAGTCTGGTGCCAGAGTCCACATCGAAAAAACTATCCTTTCTTCTCCCCAAGAGCCTGACTGAGGTGATCCCACTGGGAGATAAGAGATAAAGGGACCTGGTTTAGGCAGAAGAGTCCAGGTGGTTGAATTAGAATCCTGTTTTCTATGCAGTCTTGGGCAACGAATCATTCGACATTCATCTAACACACCTGTGTGGCGCCCACTGCATGTCACTGACTTTACATCCCTTCCTCTCACTCTGTTCTCCCCCTGCAGAGGAGGCAATCGGACCCTCCTGAAGCTGCCTACTGTGCATAAGGGTTCTTGCACACACAGGTCATTTCTGCGCATCGTGCTCTGCCTTATACACTGCTGGATTCCTCAGGCAGCCCCACGTGGTGAACCGGGCCACCTCCATCCTCAGGCTGGAGTGCTGAGGATGACAAATCTTAAGCCCATTGCTCAAGTTAACCACCGGGAAGTGACTAAGCTGGGATTTCAACTCAGGTTTGTCTGAGTTTTTTTCCACACCATCTCATCTCAAGGTCAGTAACCCAAGTGCAACAGAGAAAGGGAGGTAGGAAACAAAACCCAGGGTATAAGGTTGGAAATGCACCCTCCAGCTTGCAGGGAGACAAAGAGGAGCAATATCTGCCAGGGACCAGATATTGGTCCTGGCAGGGGAAGCCTGCCAGGCAGGGGAAGCGTGAGAAAACTGCCCCCATCCTGACGACAGCTGTGACCTCCCCCATCCCCCAACCCATCCTTCAACTGCTCCCAGTCCTCCTGGGAAGGAGTTCTTATAAGTGAATTACACCACTACATTTGGCAAAGGATAAACCTTAAGCTCATCCTGTCGGACATGAAACCTTCTTCCTGGGTGATGGCAGAGAACAGAAAGGGACATGTCAGATGGGAGAGGACAAGAGACCAGTTCAGGTCCGATGTGGATTTTGTTTTGGCAAACCAAAAAAAAAAAAAAAAAATTAATTCATTGCAAAAAAGAATGTTTTCAAACAATGAAGGAAAGGGGATTGTAGTTTATCATCAGGTATATAGTAATGGATTATTGTCCTCATCTCAGATATAAGAAAAGATGTTCAGAGAAGTTAAACAAACTGTTTGGTTATATGGCCAGCAAGTGACAGAGATGCAGTTTAAATACAGGCTCATTTGATTTTTAAATGTCTGCTTTTTTCTGTGGCCTCCAAATCAGTACATATGGGAACTGTGGTGGGCAGAATAATGATGCTCAAAGATGCCCACACC
Source organism: Rhinopithecus bieti (assembly GCF_001698545.2). Taxonomy (NCBI): domain Eukaryota; kingdom Metazoa; phylum Chordata; class Mammalia; order Primates; family Cercopithecidae; genus Rhinopithecus; species Rhinopithecus bieti. The sequence goes on from NW_016808732.1 coordinate 1,264,331, forward strand.
TGAATCCCTAGAATTACTGCCCATGTTACTCCACACGGCACATGGGACTCCGTGGCTGTGCTTAAGAATCTTAAGATGTGGAGATGATCCTGGATCACCTGGTGGAGCCAGTGTCATCACAAGAGTCCTTTTAAGTGAGAGAGAGGTAGGAGAGTCAGAGTCTGAGAACAGGAGATCAGAGAACAGAAGCAGAGGTCAGAGTGAGAGAGATCTGAAGAAGAAGGAAGGGACCACAAGCCAAATAATGTGGGCACCTCTAGGAGCCAGAAAAGGCAAGGAAACAGTTTCTCCCTGGAGCCTCCAGAAGGAAGGCAGCCCTGCCAACATCTTGGTTGTAGCCCAGGGACTCTGACTTTCAGAACTATAAGATAATTAATGTGAGTTGTTCTAAGGCAATGGGTTCATGGTCATCTGTCAAAGCAGCAATCAGATATTACTACAGATATATAATGGATTATAAAGGAAATCATTTAATTATTTGTGCAAAGTGGATTTGAGGACCAAGAAAAGCATTTATTCCCCACCAAAAATCAAGGGACTCCTAGCTCCATTGCCTTTTTGTGTTACGTCAGGGTCAACAACACTTTGTAATAAACCATCAATAAATAAAACATTCAAAGGGGAAAAAAAACCCTTTAATTGTGAAAAAACATACATTTTAATGTACAAAATTACACAAATTATACATTTAACTAACATAGAAAAATACATCTCAGTAACAAGAGAAAATGCCTGCCTATTTTACACAACTGGAGCGATGATTACAAATCCTGAAAACCCAAAGGGAGGGTTGAGCCCGACCTACAACTGGTCGGGAATCCAGTGAACATCTCCACGGACTGATGATTTCACTGCAGGCAGGCGTTGGAGGACAGCTGCCCCAGGACCCGAGGCAGGTCCTGCTGAAGAGCTTCCGGAGGGGAGGCGTCGGGTCGTGTCGCTGGACCACTCCCATGTGAACCAAGGCAGCTCACTCTGGGGAGGGGCAGGACTTGGCCTGCCAAAATTCTCAGCGTTGAGTTTATTAATGAAGGCGCATAGGAGACCTTGTAGATTCATGCAACCGCAAGGTGTAGAGTTATTGTGCATTTGGGATTCAGCAGGAAAGTACACAATTTCTAAACTGATGTCTGTGCTTCACAGCTTTCATGTGACTTCTGTTCAGGATTTAACCTGGAAGAACTAAGGAGACCACCAAGATGAACTTGCCAGCCTTGCTTATCACTCTGCCAATGACACCCACGCCTCTTCCCTGCCTTCTCTGCAAAAGCTGGTTGTGCAAACCTGAACTGTGAAGAGATCATCTTATTCCCCCAAGTCAGGTTGGTAGGATAGGCCCCAGCCTCCCACCAAAATGTGTTTGTGCAGAGCCCATTTTCAAAGGGGTGAGGGAAGGCTCCCAGGATCCACTGACATGCTGAATGCTTTAAGAAACGTGCTTTCTTTAACCCTCACACCTTACCCACTATTTCCATGGAGGACTTTGAGGCTAAGAGAGGTAGATACCCTGTCCAAGCTTGCACAGTTAGTCAGTGGCAGACCCGTCGTGTGTCTGGCCCCATAACTCACTCTCCTACTTCTGTTAGGTGCAGACCTTGTCCTTGTCCACTAAAGAATTAATGGTTATAACGTCACTGCATAGACATTTATTTCTTCCATCACTTTCAATGTCCTATTTACAAATATTATATTATATTACTTTAAAAAGAAAATACCGACTCAAAGTTGATATCAAGTTTTCCACCATTTTTTAGCAATCCCATTAATTTGTCTCTCTCTTCCCTCGTTCTATCATCACATAAAGGGATCATCAGCCCGTGCTTGGACACAGCCTGCTGGTGTTTTCAGAGACAAAAAAAAAAAAATGTGTTGGAAAAAACTCATTTTTGAGCTATCAATTCTTCTATTAGTCTTTCCATGACTTAAGACATTACATTTACACTAAGGATGCAGAAGTCAGACTTGTATAGGAGCTGTGCTTTCTGAAGCCAGAGTAGGATTTAGGGAAGTTCACACTGGAAAGAGAAAACCCAGTCCTTCAATCCCAAGTCCACTGAGTTCTTGAAAGCGGTTTTAGGTCCAAGGTACAAATTATCTGTTTTTAGAAATTCCCATAACACAGAGAAGAGGACTGAATACATTAACAAACCCCAGGGATCTTTTCCTTCTACACTACCTTAAGGCACCAGAGAACTTCCAATAATTTATTTCAAAGTCAAGTAGGAACACAGTTGGCCATTGATAAATCTACTTTTGTTTGCTTACCCAGCTGAGAGATATATCTATAATAGAATATCTCTTTCTGGATATTCTGGAGTTTAGGATGCAAACAACTGCACCCAAGAGATTTCATTTAGTGTGTCTATTGTACCACCCAATTATACTATCTGAACCTTCATGGAATTGTGCAGTGACCAGTCACCAAGAGCTCAGCTCCAGTCTCTGCCACAGTGGAGCTCAATGCAGTAACACATCACGCATTTCATTTCCATAAGAAACATCAGCTGTTTAAAAGGTCCTCTGAGGGTAGAGTTACAAAGCCAACTCATGGTCAAAAATACTCTAAAGATGAGAAGTTTCCTCCTGTCGACTCTGAGGGCACATTTCTTTCCTAGCCAGGAATATAAATAAATATGAGTGTAACACAGAAGAAACCACAGTAGTATTTTAGAACTTAATTAGCACAAGGAATGGGAGAATGGAAAGAGACTATGTGACTGTATTCCCGTGGTTCTCCCCCAGCTGCCCATTAGAATCACTGGGGAGTTTTTCAAATAGATCTCTGCCCAGGGCCCCACTCAATACAACTTGATTTAAGTGGCCTGGAGAGAGGCCTGGGCATCAGATTTTTTAAAAGTTCTGCAGATGAGTCCAACATGCAACCAGGGTGAAGAATCACCACTGCAGAATGCAGTCTTTACATCCTTCAAACGACCTGGAGGGGGTGAGTGGCAGGGCTGCAGCCCCTCTTACCCTGCCTGGACGCCCAGCCCAGAGCCCTTCCCAACGTATGGCACTGTCTCAACAGAGAAAAAAAGATTGTGTCTAAAACATGTCAGAAATGTCTAGCACCCTATTCTCAGAAGTTGGCTGAGTTCTCAGAAGGTTTCACATTTCAAACCTAGAATTTCACCCTGGAATCAAAGGGGAGCTGTGAATCTCTTAAAAAAAAGCTCACCAGCCTGAAGGTGAAAAGGCCCTCTCAAGTTTACAAAAGTTTACTCAATAAATTGCTGAGTAAAACAAATAGAAAGGACCTCATCTGTAAAAGGACTTGGGTTCCCTGTCCTCTGCAATGATGGGTAACTAAGCTCATATAATCATCTCATTCCAAAGCAATTCAAAAACCTTTGATCAGTTTTGATGCTTGATTTCACACTGAGAAACTAGGTAAGGAAGGCTATGGAAGGTGGATTGAAAGCTCAATCATGTAAGTCTAGCCAAAAAGTAAGTGAGTTTCCAAGATATCCTAGGATTCAGGGCTTCCCCAGGGTGAAATGCAGGCATGAATTCCACACAAAATGAAAGAATTCCTTAAACTAATATCTATTGCTAGATGATGCCATATAGATTGGAACCCAGTAGAAAATTCATTGCATCAGACCAAGACCTAAAATTCTGAATCAGAAGAGCCTGCCCCATGGCACGGTTGGAGAATACTGCATAATGACATCCGAACCCAGGTTCAGTCCCATCTGCAGTCAAGTGGTTTTGTCACTGGACCACAGATGTCAGTTAACCTCTCTGGGAATCAGTTTCCTCGCCTGTAAAATGGGGAGGAGAAGGATGCTTACACTAGATGAAATCTGAGGCTGTCTCCAGCTCCAACAATGGATGTTTCTGGATCTGCCACCTTAATCACTGCCCCACTGGCTTGCCTGGGAAGGGCAATGGCAGGGCCACTCTGAGCACACAGCCCACGTTGGTCTGCGGAGCAATCAAACACACTACCTCAGCGTGTCCCCGCTGCCGCCACACCTCCAACATACCTATTTTAAGAACAGTGCCTAGCAGTTCACGGGGAAACGTTGCCATGCCAACTTGCTGGCTGTTGCTAATCATAATCTATGAATGTGCGGTACCACCATCTGACAAGTATTTCTTCTCTTCCTTAGCCTGTGGACTTTCTTTTGAATTGTCATATGACAGATCACCTTGTTCACAATGGCACACAGTAGGTGTATAATAAATGTGCATTAAATTAATGACATGAGTATATGCATAAGACGTAAGTCTGCAAAATGCCTTCCCAACCAGTTTTTCCATTACTGCGCACAGTAGGTGCCGAGATGGGTCTCTTATTACCTCCATTTGCCCAGCAAGTAAACTGAGGAGGGGAGGCCACTTTCCCTAGTCTCAGAACTAATAAGTTGCAGAACCCAGATTGCAGCCTAACTATTCTGGTCTCAAACCCTAACCTCTTTGGGTGGTCTCTGTCATCTCTCTAGATGAAAGTCAAATAACACCAATCCTGTATATACATGTAGATCTTAAGAGTTTACAAACAGCTTTCCATCCATATTCCCATTTCATTCAAAGCCTAAAGGTAAACTAAGAGGCAAGGCTCTCTGGGACCCACACCTGGCCCACAGGGTGTCCTGTGTGCAGTAGAATGGAGTGTTCACCCCAGGAGTGCTTCACTGGCCTTGCCCAGGGACCCTGGAAAGGACTGAGGGGATAACAGAAGCAGCACAGGCGGGCAGAATCACCATGCTGTCTAAAGGTCTGGGGCCCAAGACAGGTATGTTCTCTGGTACTGGCAGAGAAGTGGGTGGGGTCCAGATATGCAGGAATCACACAGACAGCAACAGATGCGCCTTCCAGGTAAAGCCAGGGCCCTTAGAAAGACAGCTCAGAAGAGGCACTTAAAGAGTACTCATGGCGGCCGGGCACGGTGGCTCAAGCCTGTAATCCCAGCACTTTGGGAGGCCGAGACGGGCGGATCACGAGGTCAGGAGATCGAGACCATCCTGGCTAACACGGTGAAACCCCGTCTCTACTAAAATTACAAAAAACTAGCTGGGCGAGGTGGCGGCGCCTGTAGTCCCAGCTACGCGGGAGGCTGAGGCAGGAGAATGGCGTGAACCCGGGAGGCGGAGCTTGCAGTGAGCTGAGATCCGGCCACAGCACTCCAGCCTGGGTGACAGAGCGAGACTCCGTCTCAGAAAAAAAAAAAAAAAAAAGAGTACTCATGGAGCGACTGAGCAGACTTATGCAGAAGTCCACCCACCAGGGCAGCAATTTGGTCTACTCTGTTCTCTCCTAGAACCCCAGGGCCTACTGTGGTGCCTGGTGCTTAGTGGTGCTCAATCAGTGCTTGTTCCTTGAATGAGTGAATGAAACCTGATGACTGACAAGCCTCAGTGGGATGCTGGAAACCACACTTTTCCTTGTTCCTTTTTTTGAAGATATTTGGAAAACATGCCATCTTTTTAACCTAGAAAACAGATTTCTGCTGGGGAAGGCAAGGAAAGGAATTAGACTTTATTAAATGTCTACTGTGTGCAAAGCACTTCCATTTCTCATTTCTCCCTGTGCTGTCAAGGACACTGATATTTTCCCCACTAAACAATGGAAGAGTTTGCAGTTCAGAGAGATGGGCTCACCTACCCAGTGCCCTCAGTGGCTAATGCATCAAGCCTTGGTTTTGAAATCAGGCCAATAGACTCTGAAGCTGGTCATTCCCATGATGTTACATCTCTTGCCGGGTTGTGTTCTGCAGGAAGAGGATTTGGAACCCTTGGACGTAACCTTACTTGTTAAAAAGTAGCATTTATGAAGCATCTGCTGGGAGCCAAGCCCTCGCCAGATGCTTTTCCTTCCCTGCCTCAGTTAATCCTTGGAATAGCCCAGTGGGGAAAGGTATGGCCCCTTTTCCTGTCTTGCAGATGAGAAAACAGACCCCCAGATGCTAGGTTGCCTGACATGGCCTGTGCTTTTAGTAACACCCCTTCCCATCCCAACTGCATTCGATGGCCAATGCACATCATCTCCTTCTGTCTTCACAATACTTCAAGAGGCTGCAAGAGAAGGTGCCATTTCTCCCATTTTCCTCCAAAGAGGAAACTTAACTTAGGTTCAGAAAGTTTAAGGGCTTTGTCCCAGGGACCTGGGACAAGCAGGTGGCAGAGTTGGAAGTAGAATCAAGGCTTTGCAATGCCCAGTTGCAGGCCCTTCCTGCGTTTCGGCAGTTGTATCACTTCCTGGCCTGTGAGACCTCAGGCCGCAGCCACCCGTCCTCCCTGGGCCTCTGCATCTTCACCCATAACATGAGGGTGCTGGGCAGACGAGGTGTCACCAAGCCACAGCCTGTGGAAACCAGGCAGGTTTTACAGTGAGTGGAGGGGAAAGGAGTGAGGGGCCTGCAGTCCACTGGGTGGGGTGCCTGTCAGTGGCGGAGGGAGTGAGCTGGCTTCATTCACCTTTGACTGTGGCCAGAAGATCGAGGCCCAGTGCTGTCAGATCCACTGATTTTCCAAGAGAAGCCAGAAATCCAGATTTGTATATGAAATCTCTTGGTTTTTAAATGTCACTTGCTAATTCCAATGTTAAAAAATGCAACATAAGTTTTTGTACACCTGTGTTCATAGGAGCAATATTCACAATAGCCAAAAAGGCGGAAGCCACCCAAAGGTCCCTCAATGTGTGAATGATAAACAAAACGTGGTCCATCCACACATCGGAACATTATTCAGCCTTAAAAGGAAGGAAACTCTGACACATGCTGCCACATGAACCTCGAAAACATTGTGCTATGTGAAATCAGTCATGAAAGGACAAAGACTGTATGATTCCACTCACACGAGGTCCTAGACTGGTCAAATTCATAGAGACAGAAAGTAGAAGGGTGGGTGCCAGCGGTTGTGGGACAGGGAAATGGGGAGTGAGTCTTTTATGAATATGGTGTTTCTAATTTTGCAAGATGAGAAGGTTCTGGAGATGGATGATGGTGATGGTTGCCCCACAGTGTGAATGCACTCCGTGCCGCTGAACTGGATACTTAAAAATGATTAAGAAGATACGTTTTAGAGTTTTAGAGAAACGTACCTTCTGAACCATTTTTAAGTATCCAGCTCAGTGGCACGGAGTGCATTCACAATCAGAAAAAAATAAAATGTAAGCCAAACACGATACATTTGTGGGCCAAATCTGGCGCAAGAGCTGCCAGTACCCGCTGTGGACTGGAAACTCTCTAAGGTCTGTAATGTGATGTGGGGCCTGCCTGTTGCTCACCCAGCACTGACCACTGCCCCAGGTTCTGCGGAGACCTGAGACACCCATGGCCAACTCCATCCACCAGGCCTGACTTCCGGGCACCACCCACTGTCTCACAGCAGCGAGGGCAGGAAAACATGCGGCTCACTGATGTTTCCCCACTCAACAGCTGGATTTTCACTGCATCTTCCTGGGCGATGCTGAGATTTCACAGGTTCCTGTCAGGCCCCTGGCTGACAGTGTAAGCAGGTCTCACAGCCCTGCAGTTTACAGGGAAATGGTGTCAGAGGAAGCAGACTCCCTGGGTCCAAGCACAGCAACTGGGCTGCAATGCTTTTTAACTGCAGAGCAAAAGGAGTTGAAGTGAGTTTGCGTGCCTGGGCACTTTGGGGTGTTGTGGTCAGTTGGGCGCAACTCATGGACACAAGCTGAGAGAAGAAGAGCTCTTCGCTTACTCTGGAAGCAAGAAAGGCTGGTGTGGAAGCTTCTGGTCTGGCCAGAGCCTGCCCCTCAGTAGGAACTTAGCAACTGGAATACTGTGCCACACCCATTTTACAGATAAGGAGCTGGGGTGGATAGAGGCCAAGGGACAGCCTTAAAGTCACCAGCAATTTGGAGGCAGAGTCGGTCTCTGGGTTTCCGGACAGAGTCCTTTCTGCCTAGACTAGGGGGCTTGGTTCCTAGGGTGCTTGTCTACCAGTCTTCTTTGCAAATCTGGTGAAATCCGTGCTCCTTCTCCCTAGGAAAGAGTTCACATGCATACAACCTTTTGTGTGGTTGGGAAATCCATCCTAGCCCAAGCTTCTTCAGGAGCTCTATAATATCAAGATAACTACTACAATGATTTTTTAAAACCGTCATCCTCTCATCCCCTCATCACCCATCTTGGATGGAAGCTATGCAGAATGGTAAATCAATGAGTCCTTGATTGATTGATTTAGATTGTGCTCCAGGACAACCGTCAGTGAAGTACCTAAGATGAAGGAACTGCATTTTACCAACACAACAAGGACCCTGACACGTGAGAAGAATCTTACAGTGTTCAGGCACTTTTCCAGCCATTAGCTCATTTGGTTATCAGGGTGAAACTGTCAAGTAGGCATATGACCCTCAAACAGATGAAGAAGAGGATGTTGGAAGAAGGTAAGTTATCTGTGCACGACGACCCAGCGTAGGAGCAGCAGAGCCGACAGGTCCTTGGGACTCCAGACCCGGCTTCCTGCCACTCACCCATGGCAATAAATATGGGCTTCTTACAGTCAACAGCCATTTCTTGGGGCCTCAGGTTGGTATCATACAGAGTAGAAATATTCCCTATTAGTGACCTGAGACAGGAAGATGGTTGCTTGGCTTATAATTTGGCTCGCTGGAAAGGATCATAAATCATAGGCCACCTCTGCTGTGTCGGTCAGTTGAGAAGGATGTAAGTATTTTCCAGCTTGCTGTGTTTGCCCCTGTGCTGTCTTCCTTCCTGCAATGACAAAATCAGGGAAACCGGTTCTTAAAGGGAACATAGCAACCAGTGCGGCTTCCACATGAAGCCATCCACATGCACACGCCTTTACATCACTGGGAGACCCACTTTAAACTCCGTATGTGGTGGACTTATATCATGGAGTATCTATCATGCAATTATCAGCTGCTCTCCGGAAAAGAATCTTAGCTTGGAATTATTAGATAATGCTCTCTTTATTTGGGGGAGTTCACACCCTTGAAATGATATGGACATTTTATATAACTAAGCATTCATGAACATTGTGTAGAGAGGGTTTCTAGCTTTCAGGAGTCTCTCAAAGGGGCCAGTGGCCAAAATAAGGTTGAGAACAACTGAAGGAGAAAGAGACAAACTGGGGTGCTCTGAGATGTCTTCATCTGGGCACCTGCTGTGTAGTAGTCTCTGTGCTAAGCAGGGGGATGCCCTGCTTGCCCTCCTCAGGTTACAGAGGGTGACACAGGAATCACAAAACAGGTGCAGGTAGCAGGTGCTGCTGTAGAGGAGGAAGGGTAACACTGGAGGTGGGGACAGCAGGAGTCAGTGTCAGGTGTCAGGGGAGGAGCCTGCAGCCTGTGTAAAAGCCCTGGAGAGAGAAGGAAGGAGTAGGAGAAGCCGGTGTGACGAAAACGGAGAAGCAAAGAGTGATGTGGCAGGAGATGAACCTGTGACAGTTGGCAGCATGGCAGATGCTGGCATGGAGAGAAGTGGGGGGCGGGGACTCCAGACATGGTAAGGGCTCAAAAATGATTTTGCAAGGATGAAAGGAAGGAAGAAAATGAAAGAGGGTGAAAGAAAGACTGTCTGGAGAAGGTGACATTTGAGCAGTCTTGGAGACAAACAGGAGTTTTCTGGGCAGAAGAAATAGCTTGGGCAGAAGCCAAGAAGTATGGGAGAATACAGGCTGGGAGGGGCTCAGCACAGCGTGAGTAGTGGAGAGTGGGTCTAAAGAGCTCAGTTTGCCAAGAAGAGCCTTCATGGATGCGCCAGATTAATAAACATATCTGAGCAATGTGACAGTGTGCAGAGAGGGACCCTAGGAAAAATAAAACCCTGTCTGTGCACAGCATCCCTTTGCAGTTCCACAGTTGTCCCATGACTGATTTCACCAAGCCAGGCTTTGCTGCAATGCTAAGGATCTCAGAGCTAGGCAGAGATGGCTCACACAGCTCGTGGTCGCATCCATCCCAAGGGTGTTAGCAAGGAAGCCAATCTGCTCAGGGCATTGTTCGTGTAGGTGTCTTTAGTCTACTTTTCAAAATGTATTTTTATCTATCTGCAGGTACACAGTTTCAAATCCTTTTCGGGGAAGGAATAAGCAAGAGAAAAATAAACCAAATTTAAATCCTCAAAGCTTATAAGTCTATTAGTATCCAAACATATAAATCAGAATCACTTGGAGAGCTTTATAAGAATTCTGATTCTTAAGCTCAATCTCAGATTTATGAATTCAGTGTTCATGAGGCAGGTCTCGGAAATCTGTGTTTCCAATGAGTTCCGTGCTCCTGCATTAAGCTGGGGGAACTCTTATGTGTTAAGCTCAGAAGCACCTGGCATCTGGGTACTGCTGCAGTCAGTGATGTTCCACTAGGAAAACAAAGCAACAAGTTAAGCTTGAAGTAAATATCACTAGAAGCAGGTGAGTGATATCAAACACAAGAAGGCAACATTCTTTCCCTACATTATACATGTTAACATATAGATGCTGCATTCACCAATAAGTTAATGGAACAATGTTTAAGAAGTAATAAGTACCACAGGGCCACTTGCGAAATCCATATCGGACACTAAAAGATGATAATTTCTGATAAAGTTTCATCTAAAAAAATCACAGGAATTATAGATATCCAACATCTGAGAGACAATCATCAGACACAATAAATAGGATAGATCACTTTTGGCGGAGGGAGGGAGGGTCATGCAATAGGAATTCTAAAAGAAGACTTTAAAATATTAATGATTACAATATTTGCATATATGTTCTATAAATGAAAAACAGAATAACTGATAGACGATCTCTACAGGCAAGCTAAACAGTAGACTAGACACAAATGAAGGCAGATTTAGTAAATTGAAAGGCAGATCCGAGGAAATCATCCAGAATTCAGCCCAAAGAGATAAAGAGGCATATGAGGGCTGAAGGCAGAGGTGCTCTAGATTGAGTTGTTAGTAAAGGTCTTTCTGAGAAGGCGACATTTGAGTTGAGACCCAAATGACAAAGAAGATCCAGCCGTGAAAAACAATAGGGCCAGGGATCTTGGGCATAAAAGACAAAAGTGCGAAGGTCCTAAGGTGGGGTCAAGCTGGGCAGAACAGGTTGGCATGTTCGAAGAACAGAAAGCAGAACCCTGAGGCTCCACTCTATGAGAAGGTGCCACGAGGAAGAGGAGAGTGTGCTGCGTGGAGTCAATGAGTAGAATCAGCTCAGAAAGCTGGCTAACAGGAGACATATTTCAGTTGAAGGTAAAGAAGGACTTTTTAACAACAAAAGCTGACCATTCACTGATTCATTCATTCATTCATTCATTCATTCATTCACTCATCTATTTGCTCATTTTCAAGTACCTACTATACGCCAGGCACTGTGTTCAGGGCTATGGAGAATGTTGAGATGAATAAAACCCAGACACATGTGTCCTCAAGGGCCTCATCTCTGAGTGAGTAAAACAGACAAGCAAGCAAGTATAATGCCAGAACAGAAGGAAATGCTGGATTAACAGAAGTAACAGTGTGCTAAAGAGAGTCAGATGAAGGATCCACTTGAGAGAGCTGACTGAGACTTTATGACAGGGTACCTGCAGGAAGCTCACTGCACTGCACTGCACCTGTGGGGATATCAGAGAGGACCCCTGACTTTAACCAGTGGGCTCTGTGATGTGACGATTCTATAAAACCATAGCAGGCATTCATACACCCTGGGAAGTTGGGAGCGACTAGGCTATAACCTCCCTTCAGAGTCCAGTGAAGGAAGCAAATGTGTGAAGCAGACAATAGCAGAGACTCCAGGCAGGGAGACGACCATGCAATGGGAGGGGGAAAGCCCTGGGGTATCAGAAAATCAGGGCAAAAATGGGGACACCAGTCCATGACCTACTTAGTTCCAGACCTTTGTGAAGACAAAAGCTCCTCAATGAGAGATCACTATCCGATAGGAGAGACCAATGCATATGCAACTGCCATTGACACCATTCACTTAACCCCCAAGGTCATGCAGCCTTCAGTGAGGATGCATAGGGGATGTGGGAATAACATATTTGGGGACCATTTTGTCACTGCCCTTTCTCTCACTGTGATCTGTAAACCAAAGAAGAACTAGCCTGACCTACTTCACAGATATAAAATGCCTGGAAAGTATAGAATGGGGATTACCTGCTCTGTCACTCACTCCCCTGAATGGCCATTTTCCCAGCCCAGCCCATGACTGCTTCTTAGCTGGACCACAGGGAGTTTCCTAACCAGGCTTCCTGCTTCAGGCTGTCCCCACACAATCCACTCTACACAGCAGTCAGAATTCCTGGGAAGCTGATGACATCATCCCATTGCTTCAAACTACTACATGTCTCTGTTTTTAGGATGCAGCCAAACTTAGCAAGACTTACAGAATATCCTGTCATGTCTAGCCCTGCCTCCGTCTTCGAGTTTGTCCCTTGAAATTCAAACCCTTCAACGTCATGCAGGGGCCACATGACCTCCTTGTAGGCTGAGCACACTGGCCTTGACCACCAAAAGCAGGGTTAGGTGCCCAGAGGAAAATAAATCATCTAGCTGTTGACTGCAACCAGATCTTTTGCCCATTTTAAAATCAGATTGTTTGCTTTTCTGTTGTTAAATTGTTTGAGTTCCTTGTACATTCTATATATTAATGTCTTGTTGAATGTATAGTTTGCAAATATTTTCTGTCATTCTATAGATTGTCTCTTTACTCTGTTGATTGTTTCCTTTGCTGTGCAGAAACTTTTTAGTTTGATATAATCACAGTTGCATATTTTTGCTTTTGTTGCTCATACTTTTAAAGCCTTATCTACAAAATCTTTGCTCAGACCAATGTCCTGAAGCATTTCTCCTATATTTTCTTCCAGTAGTGTCACCATTTTGGTCTTACATTTAAGTCTTTAATCCATTGTTGATTTTTATAAGTGGTGAGAGATAGGGGTCTAGTTTCAATCTTCTGCATGTGAATATCCAGTTTCCCTATCATCCTTTATTGAAGAGATTGTTCTTTTCCCAATGTATTTTCTTGGCACCTCTGTTGAAAATCAGTTGGCTGTAGACATGTGGATCTGTCTCTGTGTTCTCTATCCTGTTCCATTGATCTCTATGTCTGTTTTTGTACCAGTACATACTGTTTTGGTTACTATGGTTTTGTAGTATATTTTGAAGTCAGGGAGCATAGAGCCCCCAGCGTTTTGTTCCCCCTCATGATTGTGTTAGCTATTTGAGGTCTTTTGTGGTTCCATGTGAATTCTAGAATTTTTTTTCTATTTCTGTAAAGAATGGCATTGGTATTTTGATAGGGGCTGCATTGAATCTGTAGATAGCTTTGGGTAGCATCATAATTTTAGCAATATTAATGGAGCTGGGATTTTAAACAAAATCTGTCAGACTTCAGGACCCATGCTCTTGAGCAAGACACAGAGAAACATACATAAAACAACCCCAAGAGAAACTGTTCATGAGAAAATGTGAGATGTGAACAGAGCAGGTGCTGAGCAAGGACAGGTTAAACCCAGTTCAACTTAATGTGACTTTTACTGAATGCAACCTGGTTCCAACATATTTCCTCAGGGGATGGTGAGCATTTCTCACAGGGAATGAAATATAAAATTTAAGCTTTTCAAAAAGCTTCAAAATTTAAGAATCTCATCAATCTGTTCCATCTGGTCACTAATTTTTATATTTTAAGTAATGTTTGTGTTTATGATCCACACTATGCTATAAACAGAATTGGTGTGAATTGTGGTGTTTTTAATGAACACACTAGTTATTCCTAAGGAATTATCTAGAGTGTGTCCTTGTATAATCAGTTGAGGGAAGAGATTTTCAAAGAGAAAATGACCCCAAAATAATCACCCAGCTCGATCATGGCTGAGCTTAGAGTGGCCTCCCCAATTCCTCAACCAATAACCTCTCTACCTCACCCCCTGTCAGCATTCTTCAAGAATCTTCTATGTGTGTAGCCCTGGGCAAGAAGCTTTTTTGGTGTTTGAGGGGAAATAAGATAAAGTCCCTGCCCTCAGGTGCTCTTTTTTTTTTTTTTTTTTTTTTTTTTTTTTTTTTTTTTTTTTTTTTTGTCATTGGGATGGGGGGGATGCCTCTCTATTGAATTTGAAAGTAGCACCATGTCCCTGTTTGTCTAACAGATATTTCATCAGAGCCAATGGTCTTCTTCCCTTTCTATGCCTTCTGAACTTGTAGGGTTTTCTGGTCCTTCTCAAACCCAGAACCCCCCACATCAAGCATCTGTGGTGGATGGTTGCCCAAACATGGATGTGTCCTCTGATGGGGAGCCCACCAGCTGTGCCAGGGAAGCCTGTTTCATGGACAACTCTAACTATTGGGGAATTCATTCATGAATGAAGTTACAATGAGACTTGCTAGAATGTGTGCGAACCCAGGGAGGGAATGCCTTACATGCCACTTAAAACCCCAGCAAGGGATCCCTTTACAGAGAAGGGTCTCTCTTCAGAGAGGTGAGCCTCGTTCCCTGGCTGCCTACAGGTCCCTCCAAATGAGAAAACCTGCAGAAAGGCCCAGCTTGGCCTGCTTCACTGCTCAAGGTGGCAGGATCCATTTTGCCTGCCCCAGGTGAAAAGATGAAGAGGAAACTTGCTGCCCTCAGGCCCTGGTGGGGAACAGAAATGGAGAACCACGGTGGTGAGCTAGCAAATGTTTAACAACTGGCTCTCAAAACAAAACAAAACAAAACAAAACAAACAAAATGCTGGGTGCGGTGACTCACGCCTGTAATCCCAACACTTTGGGAGGCCGAGGCGGGTGGATCACAAGGTCAAGAGATCGAGACCATTCTGATCAACATGGTGAAACCCCATCTCTACTAAAAATAGAAAAATTAACTGGGGAGGTGCTGCGTACTTGTAGTCCCAGCTACTTGGGAGGTTGAGGTAGGAAAATCGCTTGAACCTGGGAAGCTGAGGTTGCAGTGAGCTGGAGATCACGCCACTGCACTCCAGCCTGACAACGGAGTGAGACTCCATCACACACACACACACACAGACCTGAATTTTGGCATTTTTTAATTTCTGTGGTATAAACACTCCCACTATGGCTGATTTTAAGCCACTGATATGTTGGTAAGAGATGGATGCAGTTGGCTCTCAAAAGCCAGGAAGAGCCAGCTCCAGTCCAGCACTCCACTGTGTGTGTGTATGTGTGTGTGTGTGTATGGGTGTGTGTGTGTGTGTGTGTGTGTGTGTATTTGGGGAAGACATACATGTAAAAATGAATGAATGGATGCAGGAATGAATGCGAGCAGGATACCAATTTTGCAAATGTAATAGGAAATAACTGGAATAAGCAAAATATTTTTATAACTGCAGTAGATAGGCCCTTTATGAGGAAAAAGAGCTGGGATCAGTGTACAAAGCATTTTCAGCAGTGTTTCCACCAAATTACTTTTCAGGAAATATATCTGTCCTTGTAAAAGAGGTATGATGATAAAAGAGTGCACCAGTGTTCTAAAATGCACCCAGGATTTTGTTTTAATCAGGTATGGTAATGTGACAGACTTAGAGACAACTGTGTTTGAAAGAAGAGTTTATTACTCACAGTTCCCTAGAGGAAGGGGCATGCCACGTCATGCAGGGCCACAGAGGGAAGCAGGAGGCGAAGGAGTGCAGAGAGAGCCTGGCCCAGAGCCTTTATTGTGGGTTCTGCCGGAAGAAATGAGTGAGGCAGGGGAGGCAAGACTGAGCATGCCAAGGACTGGAGAGTTTTAAAATTGTTGCATGCTCTGGGTTATATTTTTGCATGTTCTCTAGTTGTCTGATACCTGGGATGACATGTGGCAGGGGAAATGTTGGCTTGGTGTGTTAGATCAAGGAGGAGGCTGGAAACCTGCCAGGCTCTGGATTGTCTGGCTTGCATATGAAAGGCATGCTCACGGGGGAATCATTTCCATCTCTAGAAATTAGCCAGCCCTGGCAGGGGCCATATCTCTCTGGCCAACAAGGCACCAAGATGGCAAAACATCACAAACTACAGAAAATGAAACTTTATTCATATAACCAGCTTCGGAACCAACTGCCTGTGTGGCCTTGGGCAAGTTACTTAACCTCTTTCTTCCTCAGTTTTCCCATCTATAAAATGAGGATGACAATGCTTACCTCATAGGGCTGGTGTAAAGAAGGAGATCCTCAGAGGCCTTAGCAATGGCAGAGCTGCCATCTGATCCTGGGAAACTACTGAAAACACCAGACCATAGCTCCTTAATGAGAAGGAGGCCATATCTCTAGTGCCCTGCACAATGCCTGGGGAATGGCACGCAGGCAATGACTATTCTGGGAATACATTTTGAGTGGGTAGTGGGGGTCAGAGCAAGCTCTAGTGTGTAGAAATAGCATATACTATGAAACAGAAGAACCTGTTCAATTTCCATGAGCTTCCTAATCACACGGGGTATGGAAAATATAGATGAGTTAAATGCTTTCTTCTCAAAATGCCCTAATCTTTGTTTCGATATCAAGATTCATTAGGGCCATTTTCACTTTCGCTGTTCTTAACATTCTGGTCCAATTGATGGATTCGTTCAGGAGTCGGGGTCTCTTTGAATCTCATTACGCTAAGGCTCCTGGGTGTATTGATCCTATTTAGAAATAAGGCAGTAAATCGTCCAGAGACGTTGGGACCAAACCTCCAGGCTGCCAAGGGAAAGAATACAGAAAGCGGGGCCTTCTCGCTGCATTGTCTGCTTTTAATTTAACTTTTATCACAAGTTTGAGTTTCTGAACCAACAATAGGTATCAACAGCTTTAAAAATGTTTATTCCCTTTGAGAAAATAATTCAATTTCTGAATAATCAATAAATCAATCTCCAATAAATAATCTTCTATGAAGACAAAGATTTATAGACAATGATAATCATCTCATTATTTATTATAGCAAAAAAAAAAAACAAAACAAAACAAAACAGCAGCCCAAATGTTCAATAACAAGGGTTGAGAAAGGTTCATGCTATGTAATCATGAGAAGTAAAGTTTATGAAGACAATGTTAGCATGAAAAAATGCCTACAAGACTAGATGAAAAAGTAGATAAAATTGTATATTGACTATAATTATGATATTGTATGGAAACTTACCTACAGGGATGAAAAAGAATATGAGCCAAGAGGTTAACAGTGATTTTGTTTTTATGGGTCTTTTTTTTGTTTTGTTTTGCTTTTGAGGAGTCTCGTGTCACCCAGGCTGGAGTACAGTGGCGCAATCTTGGCTCACTGCAAGCTCCACCTCCCGGGTTCACACCATTCTCCTGCCTCAAACTCCTGAGTAGCTGGGACTACAGGCACCCGCCACTATGCCCTGCTAATTTTTGGTATTTTTAGTAGAGATGAGGTTTCACCATGTTAGCCAGGATGGTCTCGATCTCCTGACCTTGTGATCCGCCCGCCTTGGCCTCCCAAAGTGCTGGGATTACAGGCTTGAGCCACTGCACCACGCCTTTTATGGGTTTTAATGTTTTCTTCTTAACTGCTTTTCTCTGTTTTCTAGTTTTTCTGTAATAAGCATACATCACTTAAAATTGATTATCACAGTTTGAATTTGTAACACCATATAAGTATACTGTGTCCTCTCTTACAAAGCCAGCAGATCTATCTGAAGAAAAGTGTTCAATGGTGCTTCTCATTTTTCATTTGTTAGAAATACTTAGAGGGTATAATGTCCTATTCTATAGCATTAAAGTTATTCGTACTTGATCTCACTTGGACATAATAACCTTGAGCTTGTTTTACAAGGCTGAGTCAGTAACTTAATGTAGCCTGGAATTTGCTTATGTACACAGAAATGCAAATAAAAGCCCTTTCCATCAAATCAAAAATCAGATGAAGGTACCATCTCATAGTCTATTTCCACACTAGAATAAAGTCTCCTGTATTTCTAATGAGTTTTAGTTTAATCTCGATTGTCTGTCCGGTCACTTCCTTGATCCAATAAGTAGCTCAGAAAGTAGTTACTCTAAATTCTACACCTAAAAATATTATCTTCAATACACAGGACAGGCACTGCAAATGTCTCTGCCCTGCTTCCAGTTCAACTCTCCTCCTAACCACCCTCCAGCGAACAGCCAGAGGGATCTTTCTAGACTGTAAATCTAGTCCTGAAATACCCACTTCCTGGGTCTACCTGCCTTAAGAGCCTCAGTGGTCCCCAGGGCCATGCCAGGCTCCCCTTCATCTTGCCTGTCAACATCACCATTTCCCATCATTTTGTCCACACACTCTAAGGTTTGATCATATCCAGTTCCTGCCATTCTGAAACACAGTTTGTTCTTGATACCATTATGTACACACATGCTACTGGGGAAAGACGTGGTTCGCTGGCCAACCCACAGCTACTCCTGGTTCCTTTTTCCTTTGTCTTCTCCTAGACTAGAGCTTGAAAAAAGGGATCTTGGTTTTCAGGTAGGAATGACCATGGGACACATTTGTGGGCATACCTCACCAATGTATGCTGGAGGTTTGCCTTTTGCTTTCTTCTTGGAACACGGTTGTGAAGACTGAAGCCACAGCAGCCACATTATGACACGAGGCAATGACTACCAGGAAGAAAGGCTAGCAAACTGAAGACAGTGGTTCTGAAGGATGGAAAGCAGCTGAGTGGTTGGTGGCATCACCAAGCTACCAAACCACCCCTGATGCCATGCTCTTCAGTCTCCCTGATAAGTAGGTAATAAACACGTGCTAGTTTCAATAGGATGTGTCTTGTTTCTTGCAGCTAAGTGTCTCCTGCTTGACTCACTCTTCCCTCACAGGAGGTAAGTTCAGTGCCTGGAACATTCTAGAAGCTCAATCCAGGTTACTTCCCTCTCCTTTTTTTCCTGAGTGTTCCTTTTAGGCTGTACTTACCTGCTGGGAAGTACACTGTACCTAGAACCACAGATTTCACTGAGATAGACCAGGTTTCGTATCTGCATGCGCAATTTGGCTACCCAGAACCATAGGCTTCACTGAGATAGACCAGGTTTCGTATCTGCATGCGCAATTTAGCTACCCAGAACCATAGGCTTCACTGAGATAGACCAGGTTTCGTATCTGCATGCGCAATTTGGCTACTTGTGAAAGGAACCAAACTGAAGTTGCCTAGGCAAAAATGGCACAGGAAGGCGAGGCTAGTCCTGTAACAAGGGATGGGTGTGCAGCTAGCACAGGGGCGGAGCTCGGCTCCACACAGCCACGACCAGGGACCCAAGCACTGCCAAGAAGCCCTACCACCTTCCTGGTTCCCGTGGGCTGTGACTTCTCCTTTCTTATTCTGCCCTGGCTTCCCTCACTGGACAGGGAACACACGCACCAACAGCTCTCAGTTACTCTGGGGGGCCCATGCAGAGAGAATCATAGTTTCAGAGTGAAGAATTCCCATTGCCTTGCCTGGATTTGGTGTCTGGCTGTTGACCAATCAACCAGGAGAGGGGTGGGGCTTCACCACGCAGAACAGATGGCCTTGGGTCCCCGCCCACCACAAAGAAGAAGGCTGGGAGCCAGGACCTGCCCCCAGAGCTCAGACCCCAGGCACTGGGTTGTTCTGCCTCACATGGCAGCACCTTCCTTTCTTCCGCAGGACACAAAGGAGAACCAGGTTGCCTTCAGGGCAGGGTGACTCACCCAAGGGCAAAGCTATTACCCTGCAAGTTCCTAAAAGCTGCCTGTCTTGGATTGGGCGCCCTTAAAAGCAGAGCCTGAGACCCGGATGGGGTGTAGGTGGTTTATATGGGAGGAGATCCCAGAAGCAGCAGTGAGGGAGCAGGGAGGTGAGACAGGGAGGGCGGAGAAGATAATATCCAGATGGGTATTGAGGTCACTCCTGCAAGAAATAGGGTCACGGCCCTGAAAGCGCTTCTGTGAAGTGCACAAAAGGCCTCGCAGATCTTCTGCTTAGAGGAGAGGAGCCTCTGCTTGAGGTGAGCACAAAGAGAGTCTGAGATTGCCAGCAACAAGGCACTGCAGCTGAGGGCAGAGGCAGGTTGGGGACAGAGCCATCGGGCCCCAAAGGCATTGCTACGTGGACTGAGGAGGGTGGAAATCCAGGGCTGCCTTTCCCTAGAAGTTGGAAGTTTCCCTGGTTCGACACCTAATTAGCCAAACCTAAGTAAAGATTTGGACAAAGGAAAGTGGACCCAAGATTTCCAGGTCACTTACATCATGCCTAGGCTACCAGATGCCCCCACATGTTTTGATGTAATTCTCAATTTGTATGAATACTGTATCCTTATCCCCATGTTATAGATGAGGAAACTGAGGCTCAAGAGACATTGAATAACTTATCCAAAATCTGAGAGGGTGGGCTCATTCACACAGTCCTGCTCAGCCAGCCTGGGGCTGCAAAAGCTAGATATTTTAAATCTTTAAAATAAAATGTGCTTGTGAACCATAATATACAGGAAAGTATAACTGAAAAATATATGGATCCTGCTTAAAAAGAATAACAACCTCAAGCCACTGATGCAGGAGAGTTGGAGGTTTCAATTCCTGTATTTCTTTTCTTTTTTTCTTTTTCTTTTTGAGATGGAGTCTTGCTCTGTCGCTACGCTGGAGTGCAATGGCATGATCTCGGCTCACTGCAACCTCTGCCTCCCGGGTTCAAGCGATTCTCCTGCCTCAGCCTCCTGAGTAGCTGGGACTACAGGCACGCACCACCACATCCAGCTAATTTTTGTATTTGTAGTAGAGACGGGGTTTCACCATGTTGGCCAGGATGGTCTCGATCTCTTGACCTCATGATCTGCCCACCTTGGCCTCCCAAAGTGCAGGAATGAGCCACTGTGCCCAGTGAATTTCTGTATTTCTACCGAAAGCTATAATATGTTTCTTTCTTGAGCCTTGAAAGCACACACCCAACCCCAGAAAGCATTTAATTATAGAGCACTCCAGCGTTTCAGCTGAGCCCACCCCGGGTCCTGGTTTGCACACGTCATTAGGAGTCATCCTGCCTTCGACTTCCATAAATCATCCCAGGCCAAGCAGGGGCCCAGGCGAGAGGTGACGTGCAATTGGCACAGAATGCAATGAGATGCGGCTGGTCATTCATCAGAGAGCCGAGGACTGGCCCGATGCAAATGACGACTAAGAAAAATGGTTCTAGAGCCCGGAGGGTGAAGCAGGTAATCAAAGGGCAACATTGGATAAAGAAACTGTGCTGTCACTTCTGCTGTCAGGAAGCTCCGGGAAGAAGCCCTCAGAAATGGTAGGTCCCCCAAAGCTCAAAAGTCAACCACAAGAAACAAAAGAGGAGGCGAGGTCATATCGTACAAGCACCTCCCACCGCAGCAGGGATGGTGAGCTTCAGTTATCACACAGCAGAAAGAACATTCAGCCAGTTCAAATCCAGGTAGCACAAATCACAACTTACCTCCCATTTCACAGATGGGGAAATGGACTCACAGAGTGGGAGGGCCTCGCTCAAGGCTATGCATCTATCATAGAGAGCAGTGTTGCTGGAATTCAAACCTGGGTAACTTCACTTCAGAACCACATTCCTAACTGGCTCACACCATCACCTTTGGAAATAAAAACAACCCAACGTCCTCCCACAGTTAAGTGGCTTAAGTGGGCTCATTCATTGGTCATGAACTGGGCTCCTGGTCCGGGTCCAGCCACAGTGGCTGCAGCCCAGAGAGGCACGGAGCTCAGGGCTGTGCCTGGTCCGGGCGAACCTTGTGATTTTCAGAAGGAAGCTTGAAGGGAAATGAGAGAGCAGGTCACCTCTTAGCTGGGGCTTGTAAATCGACTTTTTGCTGCATCCAAGCATCCCAAAGGCACACTAAGGAAAATGATGACCTGTCTCAGCCCTTCTGCATTTAACTACTACTGTACATCCCTTGCAAGTGGGCCCCACTGCAGAGGTCACCCCGCCTGTGCTTCTCAGCCTGGAAGCACACCAGAACACTGGGGAGCTGCCAAAAGCGTCCATCCCTGGACCATTCCAGACCAAATGAATGGAGTCTCCTGGCGGGGGACCCCAGCATTGCTATCTTTTAAAGCACACCCCTCCCAGGTGATTCTAATGCGCAGCCAGGGCTGAGAATCACCGGTCCAGACTGCATTCCTCTGCACAGATGGGGAAACTGAGACCCGGAGGAGCCAAAAGTCTTGCTCAGGTCTCAGTGCTTCTCGAGAGAGCTTGCTGCCATGGTTCCTGGTTGGGACAGACATGCTCCCTCTTTCCCAGGTGGGACATTGCTAGTGAGTGGCAGTGGGGGATGCTGGGGTACGGGGGCAACGTCGGATCGCAGGACTCCTCTGTCATTCAGGGCCCCTGGCTGTGCCATTTCCGGAGCTGGATGTACTCAGGGGCCTGTTTCCAGTTCAGAGGAAGACCCAGGCTTGAGAGTTGGTAGATCCAGTGCCCGGTTTCCATGGCTACCACAGCTCAGGAAGGTTCTAGAAGTCTGGATAAACTGGCTTGGAGTGTGTATCCCCTTCCAGGTGACATATCAGATCTTCTTCCATTCACTCCCTGTAGGCAGTGGACAGAGGCAGGGGCAGGTGTGGGTGGGGGGCACGCCCTTTCCTAAAGGGGACTCACCTGCCTCATGCCTCGGCAGCCCCACAGAGACCCTGCAGGAGGACATGTGGAGGACATCTCCCAAGAAGGTCTCCCTGAGCAGCTATCAGCAGAAGCATGGGTGGCGAGGACAGCTGCTGTCTCCAGAATCTCCCTTCCAATGCAACCACCCTGACCCCAAGGCATTAACCCTGGGTCAGCAAATGCCACGCTGAGACAATGAGCAGTCCGGCCTTTGCAGGGCTGGCTGCTGCAAACAAGAGTCGGTGCCTACTGGGCCCCGGAGGGACCACAGCAGCTGAAACCGCTGCCACGGCAGACAAGACAACGCTCTCTCGCTGAGCTCCCACAAAGCCCATGGGGGAAGACACTTCACCAGAATCAACTCTGAAATAGGGGTTTCTTTGGGCACAGGTGGCCCTCCGTATCCATGGGTTCCACATCCATGGATTCAACCAGCCAGGGATTGAAAATATTCAAAGAGAACTTAGTCTGTGTTCAACATGCACAGACTTTTCTTGTCATTATTCCCTCAGCCACACAGTATGACAACTATTTACAGAGCATTTACATTGTATTAGGTATTACAGTAATTATAAGCATTTTAAGTAATAGAGATGATTTACAGCACACAGCGTGTAGGTTATATGCAAATGCTGTGCCATTTCCTATCAAGGACTTGAGCATCCTCCGATGCGGGTCTCCTTAGGAAGTCCTGGAAACAGTGCTGCATGGATACCGAGGATGACTCTATGTGCATTAGTGTTTGTTGCATAGAAATTGGGAGCTCAGGCTCTGGAACAAGACTGCCAAGTTCAAATCCCACCTCTGCCACTCACTATCTGTGAGATCTGTTTTTACATCTGTGAGGAGGGTATGACAGTCATGTCTACTTTGGAGTTGATTGTGATGATGAAGTGGGTTGAGGTGTGCCTGGTGCCTATAACAGGGCCTGGAACATGGCAGGTACCTACTCCATGCTGGTTGTGATGATTATCTCAGTGTGGAGGATGAAGGGAGAGAATAAATATTGCTTTTTTTTTTTTTTTTGAGATGGAGTTTTGCTCTGTCACCCAGGCTGGAGTGCAGTGGTGCAATTTTGGCTCACTGCAACCTTCACCTCCCAAGTTCAAGCTATTTTCCTGCCTCACCCTCCCAAGCAGCTGGGACTACAGGGGTGTGCCACCGTGCCTGGTTAATTTTTGTATTTTCAGTAGAGACGGGGTTTCACTGTTTGGCCAGTCTGGTCTTAAACTCCTCACCTCAGGTGAGCCACTCATCTTGGCCTCCCAAAGTGCTGGGATTACAGGCGTGAGCTACAGCACCTGACCAAATATTACATTTGGTTTTCCAATCACAAGTACCATGATGGTAGAGCAAACGCAAACAATTCTGTGCTCACTGCAAAGCTGTGCTGTGAGCTCCAAGGGATACTAGATTTTGGTCTCACTGGTCAGGGCAGAATAGCTGAGCCCATGGGAAGCCTCTAAGGTGCTTCCAGGAGTGGCAGGAGCAGTGGACAGTCACCCTCACGCTGAAGAACTCTGACCACAGCCAGGATTTCTCTGGGATGTGACCTGCTTATCTGAGTGACCTGAGACCTTGACACCTGAGCAAGTAGCTGGTCCAGGAAGAGCCACGCAAAGTCCCAGGAGCAGTTCCAGCTCTCCGTCCATTGCTGGGCCCTTCCACGCTGAGGGAGGATCCCAGGGGATGAGAGGTGTCCGGCGAGAATGTTCGGTTGCCTGTCATAGGCTTGACGACGTGTCATCCTCCTGGGCTCCCTGACAGACTCCTCAGTAAATCCGCATTGCTCAGTCCTGCCGTGCAAGTGGATTCTGTTCAGCAACTCAGAAAGAAGCCAAGAGCTGCCTCCCAGGCGGGCGGTGGGCTGGGGGAGGAGCCTGGGGCCCTGGGACAAATGGCGTCCGGGATATATATACACACATGCGTGTCTGCGTATGTAGATGGTGGCACATGTTCTGTGCACATACCGGGGAAAGGATGAATGCCATGAGACAGTGCAGATAAAGTAACAGAATGCAAAGTTAGAGTTGGCTTCCAGCTGACGGACCCTGCCAGCATCAAAAAGCAGGAGGGCTTCGACGTGGGGAAAGCTTCCAGGGAGGCTGGGGGGTGAGGAGATGCTGACTGTGTGTCGGGAGGAGCCACCGGGTGGGTAAGTTGGCAGGCAGAGCTGGAGAGAGGAGAAGGAGGGGACACTCGAGAGGGTGGAAAGCTTCCATGCCAAGGTAGAGAGTTTGCATTTTACCCGGCAGATAAGAGGGGGGCGGATATAAGAAGTATTTTTGCACACAGGAGTGATATAAAAAGTGCTGCCTTTCTAAAGAAAGAGCAGTCTGACGGCCGGTGCTGGGAGGTGAGGAAACGGGGCCAGGGAAAGCTGTGATAAGGGTGTGGCCAGAGGGCTGCCTGTGAAGGCAGAGAAGGCTCAGCTACTGCATCAGGCACGAAAGGCAGCAGAGTGGCTCTCTGACCCCATTTGGAAAAAAGCCCCCGAAGGAACCTAGTAACTAGAAACAGCAGCCCCCTGCTCTGCCCCCAGCATGCTGGTTTCTGGTCAGGCAGGAGAGTGATGACAGCCCAGAGGAAATACACACTTGAGAGATCCCAGGGCAGCTGCCCCAGCTCAGATCCCAGTGGCTGGAAGACAAGCCTGCAGGGTGGAGGCTGTCAGAGTCCAGAGCACAGGGGCCGCATGCAGGGAAAGCTAATCCCAGAGCTGCCGGCCAGGGCCCGCTGCAGTGCACGTGACAGTGATGGACGGGGACAGAGGATGGGCTCTCCCATCTCCTCAGAACCCCAGGAATTGTGTCTTTCAAAACAACTGCCTGAAAAGATGCAAACCTTAACTCCGTGTTTCCTACACAATGAAAAACAAATAATGTTGCAGGTCGGGTAACACATGCCTGGTCCTCTACCGTACAGAAGTCAGCTTTCACTGAGTTGGTCCAATGTGACATTTACTTATCAAACACCTTCTAGGTGCCGGGCCCTACATCAGGTGTTGGGGCTATGCCGGGAAGTAAGACAGAGTCCTTGGGGGAATTGGACCCACAGAAAGGGGCAGGCATGGCATGCAATGGGCGACTCTGCAGAAGAAGTCTGCGGGGAGTGTGCCTTGCTTGTAAACTGCCTATCGAACCATCTCACCTGTAGATGGTAAGCACCATGAGGGCAGGAGAAGGGTTGTCCTCCTGTCCCCTCCAGCTCCTGCATCCATGGCAGTGCCCAGCCTGGAGCGGCCCTCGTGGCATGGGCAGATGGATGTCAGACTCCAGGGTGGGAAAGGACCCAGGGAATTTGCTGGACTCCAACCTCCTGGCTCCAAGTAACACACAACTCATGGTCTCCTCGTCTGCTCTGTCTCCTCCTAACCCTGCCCTATGGCTCTGAGAGGCCTTTGAAAGGCAGGAGCCTAGACCTTCACCTCACCCCAACTTCTCTCCCAGCTGCCCTAAACTATAATTAGTAATCATCATTCTAAACGTTTTTATAGCACTTCAACATACACAAACCACTTTTCACCCATTATCTCCCTGGGAGCCCACAGAAACTCTAAGGAGGGACTCAGAATTAACTTTCCTGGAGTAGATGCGATTTTACCTGTTCCAGGAGGGAAGGCACCTGACATTTTGCACGTGTAATTAACTTAATTATCTCAGCAACAAGGCAAGGGAGCGATTATAATTCCTGTTTTACAGATGAGAAACTGATATTCAGGGAGGTTACAAATGTGGCCCAAGGACTGCAGCTAAAGGGTGGTGGAGTTGGGATTCGAACCTGCTTCTGACTCCAAGTCCAGTAATAACAACAGGAACAAGGACAGAAACGATGACAGCAATGAGCCCTGAGTGTGAACTCTGGGCCAAGTGCAGAGCCTGGCACCTCATGTGTGCTACTAATTGTGTTCATTGCTAACAAGGGGAAGGGGGATGCAGATTAGGTAGACAGACTCAGGGAGGAGGCTTCTGTGGCAGGGGCGGCTGGGGACAGGTGAGCATTAGTGCCTGGACCCCACCCCACTAGCACAGGTGCAAGCAGATGGAGAGAAAGATAGAAAGGAGGCAGAACCCACAGGGCTGGGTGAGGGGTAGGGAGCGGGGGTAGGGGGGAGAAGGCTGGCCTGGTGCCAGGCATGATCCACGAGTAGGGAATATGGGAGGCTGTGTGGTCACTCCTAACCCGCCCCCTCCCACCAATCTTCCTCCGAATGGCTCCAGCCTGCAGACTTAGGCCACACACATTGAGAGCTGTGATGGTTAATATTGAGTGTCAACTTGATTGGGTTGAAGGACGCAAACTATTGATCCTGGGTGTGTCTGTGAGGGTGTTGCCAAAGGAGATAAACATTTGAGTCAGTGGGCTGGGAGAGGCAGACCCACCCTCTATCTGGGTGGGCACCATCTAATCAGCTGCCAGTGCTGCTAGAATAAAGCAGGCAGGAGAAGGTAGAAGAGCAGACTTGCTGAGTCTTCCAGACTTCATCTTTCTCCCATGCTGGATACTTCCTGCTCTTAGACACCAAACTCCAAATTCTTCAGCTTTTGGACTCTTGGACCTACACCAGTGGTTTGCCAGGGGCTCTCAGGTCTTGGGCCACAGATTGAAGTCTGCACTGCCGGCTTCCCTGCTTTTGAGGTTTTGGGACTTGGACTGGCTTCCTGGCTCCTCAGTTTGTAGACGGCCTATTGTGGGTCTTCACCTCCTAATTATGTGAGTCAATACTCTTTAATAAACTCCCCTTCATATATGTGTCTATCCTATTAGTTCTGCCCCTTTAGAGAACCCTGACTAATACAAGAGCCAAGAGTCAAATGGAAACCAAAATCATCCATTTCTCATTAAACTGCAGGAGCTGATGTCTTAGGCTCGAGGCCAAAAGTGGGGGCTCCTGGACCCTCCCCATATCCAGCCCTGGAGGCCTACCTTAGGGAGAACTAGGACAGGCACAGCACATTCCCAGCCTGCCCCACACCCAGGGCCAGCAGGAGCTGAGAGCAGGAAAAGCCAAATGAGTGCGTTTGTTGGAGGCTGAGCAGGGATAGAGAACCCTCCTAGCCTGGCCCCAAGCCTGAGCCGCTGAGAAGCCCCAATGCCTGGCTGCAGGGCTGTAAGTGCTGAGGACTCAGGGCAAGCCTGGAGCAGCAGGCCAGGTCTTCTTCCATCAGAGTGGCCAGCCGCCTCTCTCGGGGAGGAAGGAGGAGGGGCTCCTGGGCTGGGGACCGAGATTAAGTTCCGCGTGGATGTGGGGAGAGGGGTATCCACTTGCACAATACGAAGCAGCTTTATGGATGAAGATGCCAAGTCCAGCTGCAGCTCTGACTTTCAGTTGCCCATGGAACATCCAAGTGGGAACAGGAAGGTGCATTACTACAGAACAGCAGGTCAGAAAGTCTGGAGCTCAGCAGGGAGGTCCCAGTGGGCACCACGTGCCAGGGCAAGGGTGGAATCCTGGGAAGGAGCACTTGGATGGCAAGTGCACAGCTCGGGAGGAAGCCTGGGAATTCCCTGACCAGGAACGGGAGTGGGAGAGGTTTGGGGGGCGGGGCAGGAGGTTCTCAGCAGTGGCCATGTACCAATTAGGGAAGGACCAGGAAGCTGCCTTTGGGTTTGCCAAGATGTTGGTCTTGGCCACTGGGGTGGGGAGGGAGAGGCCACCAAAGGAGTGGAGACAGACTTCACTGAGTGGGGAAGAGCTGGGACCAGCTGATGGAGGGCCTTCTGAGATGGGCAGAGGGGAGGGATATGGCACTCGGTGAGGGGACAGCCACATCCCCTGAAGCAGCAAGGAGGTGTGGTGGGGAGTGAGCTCTAGTGGGGAGGGCTGTTGGGGGACCCCCAGGCCCCAGGCTCCCCGACTCTCTTTGCAAAGGACCATTCCAGGCAGGGAGGCATGGGGAACCCTAAAGCTTGTGTGGGAACTGGTGACCGTATGTTCTGAGAACTAGAAGATAAACTTGAGGCAAGGCCACAGGGCCTCAGGACCTATGGTCACCCTGTCGGGAGGACGCTACCAGTGGACAAGGGCTGGCAGAAGCAGCCAGCCTGGCCCCGGGAAATGCCGAGAGGAGGATGGCTGCGTCCCATGGGCAGATCTTGTCCTTTCACCAAGCATAACACTGGGTTTCTATGGTAACCTGCTTCTCCCACCAATGTGAGCTTCCACCCAGCACCGCCTGAGCACGACCCTGTGGTCACAGAAATGCCCAGGCATGGCCCTGGCTTTGGGGGGCCCACGGTCTGGTAGGGGAGACAGACACCTACACCAGGGTTTGGGAGCGAAGACAGGGTTGGGGAAGCACTGAGCCAGGCCCAGGACCCACCCTTAGGAGCGGGGGTTGAGCTAGAGTTCACTAGGTGATGTAAGTTCGGAAGGGGGACTTAAGGACTGGGGAGGGCTGGGAGGAGATGCAGACCCAGGGCAAGATCTCAGCAATGCAGAGAAACCTGAGGCCTCATGGGGAAGGCTGTGACTGTGGGCAGAGAGGGGCTCCTGCGGGCGTCAGCAGCTGAGTCTGCCATGGGGAAAGTGGAGTCACACACAGATCCATGCAGACAACATGATAGCTGGAAGGAAGGGCTCCAGGGGATTTTCCTTTCGCCCAGTGTGTCTTTCAATAAGGTTTAGATTTTTATAATGAGCACATATTAATCTTGTGACCTAAACACTCATAATAGTCAGAAAATGGAGACAACCCAAATGTTCACCAGTTGATGAATGGAGAACCTACATGTGGCTCTATCCAGGGGAACAGTATTCGGCCATGAGAAGGAATGACGCACTGTCACCTGCTACGGCGGGGACTGACCTTGAAAATGGGACACTAGGTGGGAGGAAACAGATACGAAGGCTACGTGGTGCATGATTCTGTTCACACGAAGTGTCCAGAGCAGGCAGACCCACAGAGACGGAAGGTGGGCCGCTGGACGTCAGTTACCCCAGAGCGGGGAGGGAACAGACAGGGACTGCCTCAAGGGCCTAAAGGGGACAGTGTTTCTTCTTAGGATGATGAAAATGTTCTGAAATTAGTGGTGATGGTTGCACAACACTATGAAGGTGCTAAAAGCCACTCTGCTGCGCACTTTAAAGTGGTTCAAATGGTGAATTTTATGTCATGTGAATTTTGCCTCAATTTTTTTTTTAAAAGGGCAGATGACCCAGCACAGGACCTGTGTCCCCGGGCCCACAGACCATATTTTTAAGCCAAATGACAAGCGCAATAAAGTAGTTGAAATAAACCAGGCTGTAAGTTCAAAAGCTGCCCCCAGGCCCACCCTGCCTGCATGACCACTCATCCTTCCAGCTGTTTCCCACACAAAGAGAAAACCTGAACTCTGGCCCCAGGGGGAGCCAAAGTGGCTCTGCGGCTCATCCATATTCATTCATTCACTGACCATTCATCCAATCAGCAAATATTTCATGACTGCTTTCCATGAACCCATGTTTCTGGTGAAATACATGGAAGGTCCTACTCTTACGGTGCCTACTGTGGAAGGGGAAGACAGGGAGCAGATGCATGCTTGTCAGATGGTGGTGACCACAAAGCAGGAGATGGAGGTGGCAGAGAATGATTGGCGGGTGCAGTCTCCCCTGGAGCCAGCTGTGCCTGGAGGCCAAAGGACAGGCCATGGGAGAGAGACTGCGGAATCAGGGCCCAGAAGCAGGTCTTATGGCAACAGCTCAGAGGGTCATGTGTCCAAAGCCTCCAGGCCTTGCTCCTTTTCCAGCCCATCTCTGACACTGACCACTCCCCACTTCGACCACACTCAACTCCCTCCAGTCTTTCTAACCTCTCCCCCACGCTCCTTTGTTCCCTCTACCTGGAGCTTACTCTCTTGCTTTCTGTCTCTGCCCTCTGCTTGACGACTTCTACCCAGTGATATGGCTTGAGTATTCCCAAGGTTCCCCCATGCTGTTCTGGTGATAGTGAGGGAGTTCTCATGAGATCTGATGGTTTGAAAGTGGGAGTAACCCTGCTCTCCCTCTGTCTCTCTCTCTCTCTCTCTCTCTCTCTCCTACCGCCATGTAAGATGTGCCTTGCTTCCCCTTCTCCTTCTGCCATGATTGTAAGTTTCCTGAGGCCTCCCCAGCCATGCAGAACTATGAGTCAATTAAACCTTCTTCCTTTATAAGTTGCCCAGTCTCAGGTAGTATCTTTGCAGCAGTGTGAGAACAGACTAATATACCCATTCCTCATGCCTCAGCTCAGACATGACCTACTCCAGGAAACCTTCCTCAAATGCACTGCCAATCCCCTCCCCAACACCTGCCTGGGTATCTCCCCTGGGGTCCCAGAACCCCCATGTGTCCTGCCACTAATATGTCCTGAGTCGACGAGCTCTACTGCACAGGAGGCCTGTCTCACTCACCTGAGTACCAGTTACAGCTTCCTAGAGGCCTCTGCAAATATGGAGCTCACATTAATGCATGGAACTTGCAATATATTAAGGAACATAATGTTTATGGTCATCTATAAAGGGTAAATGTTCATAATACACCTGAAAATTTAATTCAGATAGAGCTCATTAAGGCAAAAATAAAAATCTTTCACAAAATTACTTGGAAACAGTATCCATTTTCTATTCACTGAGTGTCTACCATACACAGGATCCTGGAATAAAAACTGCATGGTAATCTTATAAGGTCAAAGGCAAAAACTGTAAACAAAACCCTTTCATGGGCTAGCTCTCGCTCTTCCCCTCTCATACACACACACACACATACACACACACACCCATACACACACACACCCGTACACAGACACACACTCACCCACACACTGAAGCTACCTCAGACAGTAGCAGCTGGGTTCCAGGCCACCAAGGGAGTTCATGGAGCAGATGATGAAAGACCTTTGTTTGCTCTGACCAACTGCTTATGGAAACCAGCAGGCAGATCTGTGTGCTGATAGGGACGGGCAGGGAGAAGTCATGGTTTCCCATGAGGCTCTGGAGGAAGAAGGACAGGCACCGGGATGAGCTGAAGGCATGAACACTCTGCATGTTTCCCGGTGATAAAACATCTCCCTGGGGCCAGCAGCCATTCTACTGTGGACGGCACCTTCTCCTGTCACTTCCAAAGGTGCAGTGACTTCCGGCACACAGACACAATTCCTAACAGGGGAACCTCCAAATGAACACGTCAAATGCTTTTTTAAAAACTTTGTTTTTCCCTACTACAGATGTTTTATGTGTGCCTTACAGATATTTGGAGAAAGAGATAAAAACAAAAAATAAGTCAACCTTCCCAGTGTTTTGTGTGCTTTCAACAAGATTGAGATAATAATATTTCTGGGGGGTTTTGACTTTGTATTATAAGATTTCCCCAAAGCATCATCTTTGCAGCAGTGATTGCTAACAACTGCATAATTTTCCCTCTCATCATTGCATAGCTATGTCCCTGATACCACAGTAGACATTCGATAAATATGAGCTGAACAAATGTGAAAAGGCCACTATTTCATGGAGTGAATATATCATTTACTCACCCATTTCCTGGCAGCTGGACATTCAGATTGTTTCTAAGAACTCAGTATTATAAATCATACCATGATAAATTGTGCATTTAGTTAGATCTGCGTCTCAATGACCGATCAAGAACCCTGAAAGCAGCTAGTACTAGTCAGTTTTCAAAGGTGTGAATATTTTTCAGGCTCTGATGTGCCTGTCAGCAGACATTTTTTTTTTCAAGCCCATATCTGCATCACTTTGAAGGCGGGAAGTTATGTAAATATTCCTTTATCCCAAACCCAACAATCAAGGTAGCCAGAATTTACATTTTGTTTTGCAAAAGCGAGCACATTCTCCTTTAGGAATAACATTAAATTTCCTTGACTTTTATGCTCAATATGAAATATGCACTTCTATAAACCCAAGAGAACTGACTCTGAAGTGAATTGTGTTTTAATAACAGCGACTTGTACCGGAAACAAAAGGACAGAAGGAAAGGGGAAAGGAAATGTATAATTTACTTCTTATAAGCAGAAAAAATAAAAGTGAGAAACTCTAGGAAATGCAGCTTTTGTGAATCAAGCACGCCCTGAGTAAATACAGTGGCAGTGAACTCCAGGCTGCCCAGAGCTCTGTGAGCGCCAGCCCTAAAAGGCACTTGTGAAATTCCCCATCTGTGTGCACCACCAAATAAATAGGAGAGAGTCAGAAGTTCAAGTGCTTGGTCCAATTATCTCATTCTGCAATGATCTAATAAAGGGCAATTAAGCATTGAAGATGCTAAACCATTAAGGTCTGTTGTGACAATAACCAGCTTTAAATATTAGCTGCCCCACAGTAAGCAAATTTTATTGGGCTCTACTAGAGATGCCAAGTTTGACGTGGCTTTTACTTGATAGGTTTATATCCTCGTGAATGTTTACGGCCTTTAAATTGTGCTCCTGTATCTAATAGGATGCAGGTGATACTTCCAGGCATGGTGACAACCAGGTGTTGATAGAGAAAACATTGGGCTCATGACAGAGGCTGCTCTGTGTGGTGGAGAGTGTGGGTGCACAGCGCTGAGAATCGGGGAGCCTGGACTCGGTGTCCTGTGGCTGCCTTCCCATTGACATCTCTCTGCGCCTCAGATTCCTCCTCTGTTCAACGAGGATGTTAGATCGGATGGTCTCTGGACACCTTCCATTTCAACCAATTATAAGAGGTAACGTTACCCACTGAGTGTCTTTATGTGTCGGGTGCTATTGGGACAGCTCTACAGGGATTAACCCTGACCTCTGGCCCCCCAATCCTTGCTTGACTTCCTACCCTTGCAGGCTGACTCTAGCTTCTGGTATTGGCGCAATCCACCACCAGACTTTTTTGAACCCCTTTCTTATGTTCAGCTGACCACCTCATAAAGTTCCTAGAAGAATCAGTGTTCAGGTTTTCTGAATCTTGAAACACTAGACAATTTTAACAACTTTAATCAATGTGTCTGAGCAGTGCCTCCTGTGTCTCACTGCAGGCATGTGTGCAGCAGCTCTGCATACAGCGGGCATGCAGCAAGCGCCTCTGGGGCCCTGCCCACCCTGGGTGGGTCTGCTCATCACCCTCCAGCTCTCTCCAGAGCCCGATCCCCCTCCATGAGTGAAATATACATGTTACAGTTTACAGTGTTGCACTCAACTCCAGCGCCTGTCTCCCCTGCGAGCATGTGAGCACCATGAAGGCAGGGACCATGCTTAGATTCACCTCTGCTGTCCATGATGCTCAGCATGGGCCTGGCAGGTGCTCCTCCAAATGTTGAAAGACATAAGTGGAAGAAGAGTGGTGGGAAGCGGAGAGGCAAAGGGGTAAAGGGATAAAGAAAGAAAGAAGGGAGGGACAATTCTGGCTAGGAGTGCACAAATGCCTTGTGCATAAACGAGCCAACAGTTCAGGTCCACCTGGCAAAGCTCACATGAAAGTGGGAGTACCTAAATCTGTCTCAGTGAGACTAGAATGAAAGAGCCTTATCCCGGATTCTGCAGGTCACCGGAATCCATCTCTGTCGGGCTCAGTTGAAAAGGAACTCCCCAAGATTGGGGCTGAGCTGAAAACACCCCCTGGAATGAGTCCCTGCAGACTCAAAGTCCAGGCTACTTGGCTGGTGTGTTCCCATGACCTCACGGGTTTGTATTCAGGGCAAAGGAAAGAGAACCAAGAGGCAGCCCCCAAACACTGATGCACAGGTGCAAGGGACACCTAGCAAGTGTCAGTTAGGGAATCTAGGAGTGGTGTTGGCTTCCCCTGTAGAAGAACACACACTTTGCATGTGAACAGAGCTTTACGGTTTGCAAAAACTTTTCACTGTCAGCCTCTCAGGGGCGAAGACAAAGTGATTTACCAGGATTCTCATTTCACAGAAGAGACAAAGGAAGTTTAAAAAGATAGAGCAATTTTCCCCAAGGTCGTGCAGCCCTGGAGAGGCCGAGCTGATCTAGAAACCTGCCCTCTGCACTTCGAGTCTGCCACGTTTCCACTCTCCAAATACAGGCTCTGCGCTGCTGTTTTCCTCCCGCCCTTCCATGCGCCAGCCATCAGCAGCCCCTGTGATGTCTGACGGGGAGGCCCACTCCACTCTCTCTGCAGGGAGATCCCTCTCGTTCACCTCTGCCTCCTCCAGGAAGGTTTCCGAAGAGCCTAAGGTTTGCACACCCCTCCCTCCCATCCTCCCGGTGGATCCAGGCTCTCCTTTAGGCTTTGACACAGAAATCACCACCCCGGGGTGTCACTGTCTCATCCAATGTCCCTTCCTCCTTCTGTTCATTGATTCAAGAAAATCAGCAGAGCACAAAGGGAAGGGGAAAGTGAGGCTGGAAAGGGGAGCCAAATTGTGCAAACCACACAGAAGAGCAGAGAAGAAGCCAGGCAATGTCCCCAGCTCAGTAAGTATTCACAGAGAGTTGTCACCTGAACCCGAAATGCTAAGCTCTTCCCAATGCTACCCCCACACCCTGCCCCCACCAACTGTCTCTAATTTCCATGCAATGTTTGGCCTCCTGCCCCTCCTCTCGGTTGAGGAAGGCAGGTGTAACTCACTAACCTGCCAGGTGTAAACTCACAGGCTGGCTGTCTTCACAGGCAGGTGAACCATGCACACAGTTCCTGGCTGAATGCCCCAGAGAGCAGAAGCGTGTCGCATTTCCACTCTGGCACACTGTTTCCTTGGCCCATTTATGGAGCATGCATCCGAGTAGCTAGGCTGGGTTCCATAAAGAATCCAGCCATCAGAGAGGGAGGCAGGCAGGGGACAGCTTGCCTGGTGCTGTCTGGGCACCCAGGTCCTGAATCTGAGGTGGCCAGGTGATCATCTACCTGGAGAAGGAAGGCATCAGACTGTGGAGGGGACATTACAGTGTTTGTTTGTTTTGGAGACTGGCTGGAGTGCAGTGGCTGCATCACAGTTCACTGCAACCTCGACCTCCCAGGCTCAATTGATCCTCCTGCCTCAGCCTCCTGAATAGCTGCAACTACAGGTGCATGCCACCATGCCCAGCTATTTCGTTTTTATTTTTTTTATAGACTTGCTCTGGCTGGTCTTGAACTCTTGGGCTCAGCAATTCTCTTACCTCAGCCTCCAAAAGTGCTGAGATAACAGGTGTGAGTCACTGCACCCGGCCACATTACGGTATTTAAAAAGCAAGAGAGCTGGATTTCAATCCCAGATCTGCAGAAATAGAAGGTATCTTTTTTGAATGTCAGTTTCCTTCTGCACAGAGGATAATATTACTAGTTAGCTTCACAAATTGTTATAGGGTTTAAATGAGATAGTGCTTTTTTTTTTTTTTTTTTTTTTTTTTTTTTTTTTTTTTTTTTTTCTGAGACGGAGTCTCGCTCTGTCACCCAGCCTGGAGTGCAGTGGCCAGATCTCAGCTCACCGCAAGCTCCGCCTCCCGGGTTCACGCCATTCTCCTGCCTCAGCCTCCCGAGTAGCTGGGACTACAGGCGCTCGCCACCTTGCCCGGCTAGTTTTTTGTATTTTTTTTTAGTAGAGACGGGGTTTCACCGGGTTAGCCAGGATGGTCTTGATCTCCTGACCTCGTGATCCGCCCGTCTCGGCCTCCCAAAGTGCTGGGATTACAGGTTTGAGCCACCGCGCCCGGCCGAAATAGTGCATTTTTAATGGTGGTGCAGTTCCTGGCATACAGCAGGCACTCAATAAATGATGGAAACCATATTATCATTAATATTAAAGATCATCATTTTCTCTCTGCCTTATAGTTTTTGTAAACAAATTTCTCCTCAGAAGAGTTGCCCCCAGCACCAGGGATCAGGACCCTGACGCCAGAGCCCTGGACGGGAGCCTGGTGCTGTCTTGTGCATCCTAAGCAATCCCAGTGAGCCTCCTCTCTGCCACTGGATCTTCTCTTCCATGCGATGTCTTAGCTGCCCTCGTCTCTCACAGAGGGTGGAGGAAGGAGCAGATGCTGGGATGCGTGTGAAAACACTTTGTCAAGAGTGCTTTTGAAAATTAGCTTCATGGAACACAAACGCAGTGTTTGCTTATTACCACCCCACTTAGAAAATCTGCAAGGCTCCCTACTGATTCTGGGAAAAGATCCAAGGTCCCGAGTCTGCCACTCACGGAACTTTGTGATGGGGCTTTTCCTACTTCTCCAGCCTCTGTGAATGGCAGCTCCTGCCTCCACCTCCCGTCCCTTCTCCTATATTCCCCATCTGCTGTGGGGTTGACCCCTGACCCTGACTCTGGGCTCTCCTGGCACACACTGGGACACACCAGACTCCACACCAGTTACCTGCTCATGTGGCTGGAGTCCCCGAGTGCTGGAGCTATGTGGCTCATCCCCGTGTCCCTGACACCAGCACTCAGCCAGCACAGACCCTCTAATGTCTGCTACTAAGTGAGCTGGGGGTAAGAGGCATGCTCAGCAGGAGTTGTTTTGACTACAGTCACGCCTCCCTGTGGGGCTCGGGTGCCCATGGGAAATGGGTTGGGCATAGCAAGGTCTTCTCTGGCCCAGAACCCCTCGAAGGATGCTGTTCCCAAGACCTGCACTGACGCAGCCCTGGGAGGCATGGGAGTGAGCCAGGGATGGTGAAGTCCCCTCCAGGATGGAATAAAAGCCAATGTGAGGGTCCTGGTGACAAGTCGGGTGGTGGGGAGGGTTGGGAGG
The DNA here is from genome assembly GCF_001698545.2 of Rhinopithecus bieti. Taxonomy (NCBI): domain Eukaryota; kingdom Metazoa; phylum Chordata; class Mammalia; order Primates; family Cercopithecidae; genus Rhinopithecus; species Rhinopithecus bieti. Next base: position 1,301,406 of record NW_016808732.1, read on the forward strand.
AGGAGGTCAGGAAAGGAGGAGAGGGGAAGAGGAGAGGGAAGGAAGAGATGACAGAGAGGAGAGTAGAAGCAGGAAGAGAGAGAAGGTTGTCTGTGAGCGAGAACCACCTCCCTACTTTTTTCTTCTAAAACTGGAGCAGCAGCATGGTGTAGGGTTAAGGACACAGGTTTAGACGCCCTCCTGCTCTAACACAGCCCCTGGCAATTCACGTCGCCTCTCTGCACCTTGGTCTCCTCATCTGTAAGAAGGCGTGAGCACCTCGCTGGATGGCTGTGGAGAGGAGACGGCTCCATGGTAAGGCAAGGTGGACAGTGTTTGGCGGCGACACAGGTGCCATGGCTGCTCTGAAACTCCACGACTGCCCACCCACATTGACCCTTTCCAGGTCCTCACTATCGTTACTCTCTTCCTTCTCAGAGAGCATCGCCTGCAAATTCCTCTGCAAGCTTCCTTATATTGGAAAACTCACTGCAGAGTTTAGCCTTTTAAATAAATCAAGCTCTATTCCTCCACAAAAGGACTTTGTGTGGCTTGTCATCCCTGCAGGAGAAGCTCCAGGCTCCCTGGTCTGGCTCAAGCGTCCTCCACCATCTGGCCCCTGTCTACCTTTCCTCTGTGTCCTGCCGCTCCTCCCTGCACCCTCCTCCTGGCCACATTGACCCCTGGCATGTTGTTCACCCATGCTTTTTCTTCAACTCCAAACCACCTGCCCCAGGCCCCAGCTACAGGCCCTGTACACTTGCCATAGCCAGGCTGGAGCACAAGCCTTCCTTCCATGTGTGTCTGGATGTCCTGGTCCATGAGCTCCTAAAGCCTGGAACCAGGGTTTACTTGTAAATAACAGCAGCAGTAACAATAATGCCATTTGTAATAATAATGCCAATAGCTATTATCGTGTACTCACTTTTATGGGCCAAGAACCAGGCAAAGTGTCTTCCCAGAGCCTGAGAGGCAACCTGGTATAGGCTTAAGTGCATATATGTGACCCTAAACTGCCTGGGTTCAAATCCCAGCTCCCTACATTTCTGGCTGGGTGACCCCAAGCAAGTTACTTAGCAGCTCTATGCTTCAGTTTCTCCAGCTGCAAAACATGTGTGCAGATACAGTTGTCATGAAGGCTAAATGAGTTAAAATATGGAAACTGCTTAGAACAGCACTTGACACATAGGAAGCTCTAGGTTCATAATTGCTGCAGTTAAGGTGGCCTTATTTTTTCTTCTACAGGAGGAGCAGGTCTCACAGGTCAGTAAAGGAAAACCCACACAAGCGATGATGCCACTGCCACTCCTGGAAGGCTGCCCTGGCCTCTGTAAACCGGGGGATGCAGTTCGACGTGGACACAGACAGAGTCAGGGAGCTGGAACTGAGCCAATGTCCTTGGAGGGCTATCCCCTCAGTAACAGAGGGAATTAGAAGATAGAGAGGAAGTTTGTCCTGGCTTGAGTTCTAGGTGAGAAGAAAAAAGCCATCCTTAAGAAGATGTAACCATAGCCCTATATCTCATGGGAATTTGGGGTTGAACTCCCTTGAGGCTGTGATATACTCGGGGCTGACGTTGAGACACACAGGATTCCTATAGATAAAGCCCCAGGGCTAGGCGTGGTGGTTCACACCTGTAATCCCAGCACTTTGGGAGGTTAAGGCAGGGGGATCACGAGGTCAGGAGTTCGAGACCAGCCTGGCCAACATAGTGAAACCTCGTCTCTACTAAAAATACAAAAATGAGCTGGGTGTGGTGGTGGGCACCTATAGTCCCAGCTACTCGGGAGGCTGAGGCAGGAGAATCGATTGAACCTGGGAGGTAGAGGTTGCAGTGAGCCAAGACTGCGCCATTGCACTCCAGCCTGGGAGACAGAGTGAGACTCTGTCTCGGAAAAAAAAAAAAAAGCCCCAGAAGCCAACATTACAAAACACCCAAGAAAGCAATCCTTTATGAATGAAGACATAAGATGTATTTGTCAGAAAGGTTAAGTTCCCCCAAGAACATCAAACAGTAGAACTATTGAATAGAGACCATAAAGTGGATTCTTAAAACAATTAAGATAATGTCTAACTAACTTGGATATAGCACTTATGATGGGACAGTACAACTCTAAGAGCTTTATCTGTATTGACTTATTTAACCTCAAAATAATTTTAGGTTATTTTGGTAGGTAGGTGGAAGGAGCCCACTTTGGTAGTAGGTGGAACTCCCACTGTAAAGATGATGAAACCAAAGTACAGAAAGATCACACGGCCTGGATTTAATACCCAGAAGTCTGGCTACAGAGTCTTCATGCTGCGAGTCTTTTCATGCTGCAGAAAAAAAAAAAAAAAAAAAAAAAAAAAAAATGAGCTTCAGGATTTTATCTAATGAAATTACCTAGAATATAGCTTAGAAAGACAGAAAGAGGATGGGTGCAGTGGCCCCTCACGCCTGTGGATCCAGCAACTTTTGGGAGGGCCGAGGCAGGTGGATCCCAGAGGTCAGGAGTTCGAGACCAGCCTGGCCAACATGGTGAAACCCTGTCTCTACTAAAAATACAAAAATTAAGGCCGGGCGCGGTGTCCAAGCCTGTATCCCAGCACCTTTGGGAGGCCGGACGGGTGGATCCACGAGGTCAGGAGATCGAGACCATCCTGGCTAACATAGTGAAAACCCCGTCTCTACTAAAAAAATACAAAAAACTGAGCCGGGCGAGGTGGTGGGCGCTGGTAGTTCCAGCTACTCGGGAGGCTGAGGCAGGGAGAATGTGGTAACCCGGGAGGCGGAGCTTAGCAGTGAGCTGAGATCCGGCCACTGCAAACTCCAGCCTGGGCCGGCAGAGCGAGACTCCATCTCAAAAAAAAAACAAAATAAAATAAAATAAAAAAATAAAAAATACAAAAATACAAAAATTAGCCAGGTGTGGTGGTGTGTACCTGTAATCCCGGCTACTCAGGAGGCTGATGCAGGAGAATTGTTTGAACCCAGGAGGTGGAGGTTGCAGTAAGCCGAGATCACACAATTGCACTCCAGCCTGGGCAACAATGGTGAGACGCCATCTCAAAAACAAAACAAAACAAAACAAGAAAGACAGACAGAGTTAGTTATAAGTTAGATATAGAGGTTATGAGCCACAAAGGAAAAAATTGAGTCAATCTAAAACTGTTAATATGAGTTTCAGAAGGAGAGAAAAGACAAGGGTTTGAAGGTGTAATATTCAAATATATAATAACAATTTTTCAGAAATGCTGAAAGATACAAATTCTCAGATTTAGAAATCATAAGCCCCAAGGAGGATAGATAAAAATGAATATATGTCTTATAGCAAAACTCCAGAATCACAAAGACAAATAGAAGATGCTAAAAGCAACCAGAGAAAGAGAAATAGATTACCTAAAAGTACTTAGCAGTTACACCAATAACGGGCTTCTCGATGAAAGCCAGAAGACAGTGGAATAGCACTGTCATATTACAAGAAGAAATAATAGAGAATCTAGAATTCTATATTCAGCTAAATGATCACCTAACCATAAAAACAAAATAATGACATTCTCAGGCAAAGACTGAGAGGTTTTTACTGCTAAATGCCTTGCTAAAAGAATACTCGTAAGGAATGTGCTCCAGGGAGAACTAAACTAAACTCAAAAAATAAAAATAAAAAAAAATCAAGAAAGAATGGCAAGTAAAGAAACTGGTAAATCTAAAAATGTATTAACTGTATAAAATAATAATAGTGACTAATGTGAAAAGTATAAAAATACAGCGAAAGTCTATTCCTGAGAAATATGAAAGATGCCAGGGGAGGTAGGAAAGTTAAAGCCTTCTTAGGATTCTCTGTGCGTGGGGAAGTTGGAGATGCCAAGCCAAGAATGCACATTGAAATGTTGAAGGGTAGCCACTAAAATAATAGAAATATCATGCACACCTGGGGTGAAAAGTAGACTAGAGAAAACTTAATCAGTTTTGTATAAAGCAAGAAAAGTGAAAAATTACCAGCATAGCAAAGGCAGGGTAAACAGTAAGCACACAATAAGATGATGGATAAATATATATATATATATTTATCAGCTATAATATATATATTATGATATACATATATCAGTTATCATAATCATTATAATGGACTAAACTTTCCATTTAAAAGGCAAGGATTGTTCTCAGCTTAAAAATTTTAAAATACAGCTATATGCTGTTAACAGAGACATACTAAAAATATAAAGACACAGAAGGATTGACTGTAAAATTATGGGAAAATGTGTACCAAACAAATACTAGCCCAAGAAACTCAGAATATCCATATTGACATTAAACAAAATAGAATCAAAAGCACAAAGCATTATTAAAGATCATAAAGGTTACTGCCTAATTATAAAACAAAGATTCATAGTATAATAGAAAAATACTAGACTTATATGCACTAAATATTAATAATATAGCCTCAAAATGTATAAGGCAAAGACTAAGAAAATTAGAAAGAGAATCACCACAGTTGGGTATTTAAACACATCTTCCTCAGAACTTGACAGATCAAGCACACAAAGGTACCAAAGAGGAAACAAAGAAAATTTGAAGACCATGATGAACAAGCTTCATGTAATGGATATATATATAGTCCGAAACATTATTATAATAACCAAATACATAATATTTTCAAAACATACATGGAACATTTTCAAAATGCATTTATAATCTTGGAAATAGAGTAAGCCCTGACAAGCAAAAAAAAAAAAAAAAAAAATGGAAATTATATGAACCATATTCTCTCTTTACAATGGAATTAAAACATAAATAAGGAAAACCCCACATATTAAGAATTTGAAAATATCCTTCTAAATGACTCATGGATCAAAGGGACCATAACAGGAATTAAGAGAATCATATAGTCTTTGTCACCAAGGGGCTCTCTCTTCAATAATCCCCTCCAACAACTTAACTATTACAATGTGCTAAGTGGGACCCAAGGATCCAAAGGTCACAGAAGGAGGGACCCTCTGATCTAAGGAGGTGGCCTTAGGATGGGGAAAGACAAGCCTTCCCACCACTGAATAAGAAACAACATTAGGGTGGTTTTGCAATCAGTTTACTAGGTCCCTTGAACAGGCCATTTTTTTCCCTCTGGGCCTCAGTTTTCTCAAATGAGATGGTTGAGCTGATTCATCTCCAAGTCTCAGATAACCTTTTTAAAATTTAATTTGAACCTATCCTCAGTTTTAATTCTACTTAATATCACACTAATCAAGGCAAATTCTTCTCTCCTATTGCAAAATCTATCAAACTCCTTTCATAATATGACGTCAACTTTTTTTTTTTTTAACATTTAAGACAAATGATGCCTCTTTTCCACCTTTGCTTTCCCCTAATCCTCCCAAGTTTGCTGGTGTGACAGATGGCGTCTCCATCAAATAGCTTGCTTTCCTCTGTCTGCTCATGCTGCTCTGCTTTTTTGATTTATGAAAAAAAAGGGGGGGCAGGGCTCAGTGGCTCATACCTGTAATCCCAGCACTTCCGGAGGCCAAGGCAGGCGGATCATCTAAGGTCAGGAGTTCACGACCAGCCTGGCTAAAATGGTGAAACCCTGTCTCCACTAAAAATACAAAAAATTAGCTGGACATGGTAGCGGGCGCCTGTAATCCCAGCTACTCCGGAGGCTGAGGCAGGAGAATTGCTTGAAACTGGGAGGCAGAGGTTGCAGTGAGCCAAGATTATGCCATTGTACTCCAGCCTGGGCAACAAGACTGAAACTCTGTCAAGAAAGAAAGCAAGAAAGCAAGAAAGGAAGGAAGGAAGAAAGGAAGACAGAGAAAGAGAGAGAGAGAGAGAGAGAGAGAGAGAGAAAGAGGAAGGAAGGAAGGAAGGAAAGAAGGAAAGAAGGAAGGAAGGAAGCAAGGAAGGAAGGAAGGAAAGAAAGAAAGAAAGAAAGAAAGAAAGAAAGAAAAGAAAAGAAAAAAGAAAAGAAAAGAAAAGAAAAGAAAAAGAAGGAAGGAAGGAAGGAAAGAAAGAAAGAAAGAGAAAGAAAGAAAGAAAGAAAAAGAAAGAAAGAAAGAAAGAAAGAAAGAAAGAAAGAAAGAAAGAAAGAAAGAAAGAAAGAAAGAGAAAGAAAGAAAGAAAGAAAGGGAACACACCAGTCACCACTTGGTCCATCAGCCACTGTCCACAACCAGGCAACATCCTCTCTCCCTGTCCCCTTTCTCCACAGTGATCCAAAATGGTCTTCCTAAACCACAAGAAGTCCTTCTCTGTTTGAAACTCCCCCTTGACTTTGAGGGCACCATGGGGTCAAATATCAACAGCAGCAAGGTGAGGGCCCAGTGTGCTCACTGACAGCTTCTCTGGCAGAGTAACACTGATCCTTTTCTTCTGGGCATCTAGACTATGGAAAACTCTGCTCTGATGTTCAGAGGCTTTCTCATTCCATTTCCTACTCCCTACTCTGCACAACTTTGGCATGTGACAAACGTCTGGAGGAGAAACCCACCCTGGCCTTTGAAGCCACTCAAGTCTCTAATTTGTCTCTCCAACTCCATCAGTGGTCATTGCACTGAACCAGGCCTGGATGCTCAGCCCTGTCCCTGGTCCCCAGACTGTAGAAAACCCTAGTAGGAGAGCAGCACTGACTTTCAGAAGATCTCCCCTCTCCAGGATTTGGTTCCTTTAGTTCTCACTGCTTCAGCAGTGATAAGAGACCACTAACCATGAAGTGGTTCTGGCCAGTCTACAGAAAATATGCAAAAAGGGTTTTTGCATCCTCTGCGCCACCTTTTGATGTCAGATGGCTGAAAACACCCTCCGATCATGCTAATGCTGCCATTTTTTAACATGGGTCCCATGGAAATGCATGAAGCTCAATTGCACATGTGTATGTTTATCCTTTCATAAATATTCATGACTCCTCCCATAACTAATTAAATATGTATATCTGGCCACCCAACTCAGCATAAATTTCTGTTCTCTTTGTCCGTCACTGGAAGTGTCTATTTCTGGCTTCTGGCTGGAGATTATGCTCCCTAGCCTGCCAGAATGGTCACCCTGCAGGCTGCAATCCTTTATGGGAAATAAAGCTCTCCTTTCCAAATGTATGAACCTCATCATTCAGTTGACACACTTGATAGAAATCTTACTTCTTATCTGTAATTCATTTTACAATTATGGTTTTCCTAGAATTCTGCAGTTCTCACTGACAGAAAGAACCCAGGTGTCCTTCCCCTAGGCCCTGATCTGCAGCCCGAATCCCGCCATCTCAGATGCCTCAATGGCTTGGCAGACTTGGCCTGAATATAGTATTCCCGGTGACAGTGAAGTCTTCGCCTCACCATTTTGCTATGTGGATACATCTGTGGAAGCTGAAGTGTCTGGTAAGTAATCAGAGCCTCAAAAATGTCATTTCCTGCCAGTGAAGGACTGTTTGCAAAGCTAGTTGCAAGAATCCCTCCCACCTCTGTGTGCACATTCATTTGCAATGTGACTCCCCTGCCCCTCCCAGCTAGAGGTAGAGTCTGGTTCTCCACACTTTGGACTGGCCTTGCCACATGCCTAGACCAACAGAAAGATGCAGAAATGACATTGTGGGAGATTTGAGCCTGGGCCTCAGGAGACCTTGAAGCTCCTGCTCTCTCTTTTGGAACCATGCCTTTAGACCACCATATGCAGAAACCTGAGCTAGTTTCTGGAGGCTGAGAGGATACAGGGAGCAGAGATGAGCATTCTAGCTGAAAAACCGGTCAACTGATGGCTAGCACCAATGGCCAGACACAAAGCCCTCCTAGACTACTCAGCCCCAGTAGAACTATCTGCTGAATGACCCAAGTGAGACCAGCAGAAAACCACCCTGCAGAGCCAATCTACATCTAATGTATATACATGAATATATAAAATGGTTGTAGCTTTAAGCCAGTAAGCTTTAAGGTGGTTTATTACCCAACCATATCTAATTTATCTTTTTTCTTCTAATTAATAAAATGTTCTGATAATGATGATGATTTACATTAATTGGGTGCTTTCTTTGTGCCAGACTCTGTGTTGAGTGTTTTATAAGTTTAAAGCTCTTGTCATTCTGACAACAACACTGCGAGTTAAGTACTATCGCTGTCCTTATTTGCTCACAAGGAAAATGAGACCCCAAGAGATGAGGCAACTTGGCTACAGTTGCAGAGCCTGCCAGTGGCAGAGCTGAGACTGGGACTCTGGTGTGCTGGTTCTGGTTCCCGCACCCATTGCTACTCCTTACATTGCTTCTCTCTTATTCTACCATCTCCTCTCCCATCTTCTCACACCCTCATCTCGCATCCTCCTAACTACTTCCTGGAACCTGTGTAGGCTGGTAGGGACGGAGAAACTAACTTTTATTTGTTAAGTATTCATTTGTCCAATAACATTTCCTCATGCCTGCCCAATACTCTTCTAGAAATTAAGGGCACCAATTTCTACGACACAGAAGACAAGGCTTCTGCTCTTAAAAGTCTAAACTCATGCTCAGCACACACTAAACCGTCCAAACACATTCTCTCCTATTGTCCTTACCGCAGCCTTGTCCCCATTGTACGGAGGAGGCTGAGGGGAATAAACTCACTCAGGGTCACACAGGGATTGGAACGAAGGTTGGCCTGGCCCCAGACCAAGGCCTTTTCCAATTTACAATGGGACTCTTCCTCCTCTCACTTTCACTAGGTACTCCTTGGGGTGGTAGGTTCCAAGTCTTCTCTAAATGAAATACCCCATCTCTTTTCTTTGTCTTTCTTGGGTTTTGGTTTCAGTCCCAAAAGCATCTCCAGTTATCAATGTTTATTTTTTAAAAGTGGTTTTCAGCTCGACTGTGCATGCATTTATGGAATGCCAGGCATCTACCAGGCACTAGAGAAAGGATTGATCCTGGAGGAATCTCAGTCCTAGCTGCCTAAGGAAGCTTTAGGGAGAGGTGGCAGCTGATTTGAAATAACCAGAGGTGTGGGCTGGGTTACAAATGGACTGAAAAGGCCTCCTTTCCTGCAAACATACAAAACCCTAGGTAGTAGCAACAATCAATATCAGACAAATCAATAGCAGCATCCACAGTGCCAATCTGGTTTGCTTAGAGCTAAGATCAGGAGCAGGGTGGTCTGGGTACAGTCCAAAGGCTTGGGGGTCATACAGGACCCGAAGGGGTTTGATTCTGGCTTGCCGGTATGACTTGGCAAGTGACCTGTCTGCCCCAATTTTCAGTTTCAACATCTGTGAAATGGGAGGCAATATCAGTTTCTTGGCATCATTTAGAAGTGCAGTGTGACAACATGTGTGAAAAGACCCTGGAAAATGCCCAGCACGAAGTAAGTAGTGGGGATGAACAAGGGAGCCTTAAATAATTTTACTGAAATAATAATAACATCAAACATTTAGTGAAAACCTGCTCTATGCCGGGTCCTGCTCTAAGCACTTTACATATTTAGTTTGTTTACTCCTATAAGAGTATGAAAAAGGTGCTGCTCTTATCCTCATTTTATTTAGGAAGAAATGGAGGCACAAAGGGATTAAGCACTTGCCCACAGCTTGAGAGACTATTCCAGAATCCATTAACCAACATGCTATCCTGCCCCTACAAAATAGCATGTCGATACTGCATGTTGAATGAGAAATGCTTTAAATATCATCGCATACAGTACGATCTCGTGTTTTAAAAAGCCTGGATGCCTAAGGATAAATGTCAAAATGTTGAAAATGAACATCTCTTGTTGGTGGAATTCCATGTGTTTTTGTCACTTTATTTTTTTTTATTTTCCAAATTCACTCAAATACATATATATTAATTTTTTATAAGCAGAAAAATGTTATTTAAAATATGTTTCTTTCTCTCTGCTGTGCCAGGCTTGGTTAGGCACTAGGCACATATGAAAGGATATTTGATTATCCTAGTGTTCCAGGCAGGATCTTGGAAAACTTCTAGCCTGAGCCAGAATCGACGCTCAATGAACATCTGGCCTCATTCCTCACAGAAGCAGCAGCTGTTTCTGTGACGCTGTGTGTCTGTTAGGCACCGGCAGTAGGCTTCTTCTTAAAGTGATCACATCTTTTCTAAAATTGCTCTGGACACAACAGAACCGAACAGTATCTTAATGGTTTTGTTTCTTTGCATTCACTTTGAAGCTAAGCCCCTGAGTTTTCCTAGGGGTTCACATTTGGAATAGCCACATTTGATTTTTGGATTTTACTGGCTGTGCACCTTTGCGTTGATGTCCAAGCACCAGGGGTGAAAACTGGGACAGCCCGAAGGTCTGATTTCCAGGGAGCGGGGGGATCAGAGGAAAACCAGCCTCTCCCCTTCACCCCAACTGTGTGATCTTGGGAAGATTCCCAGACTTCACTGTGCCTCAGTTTTCTGATCTGCAAAATGGGCATCCTCTTCCTTGATCCTCTCTCCTCACAGCTGTGAGACTCAAACAAGAGCACACATCAGGAGATGCTTTACAAACTGCGAATTCCCATCTAAGAGGCGGGAAGTACTTTTGAGTGTCTCAGCTATGAAGCCTCTAACACATCAAAAACGTTGGAGTCAGAAGAAGGACAGGAAATTGAGAACCTGACAATAATCCCTTATCAGCTCCAGAAATCACATTCGATTAGGAAGCACTGCCCTATGTAAGATTAGACTCATCATACTTCATCTTATTTCATTAAACGACAAGTTCCTTTTGAGAGTGAAGACAAACCCCGTACAGCTGTCTAGACATGAAGATGGATGCTGACAAAGGGCGAGGCCAGACAGTGGGGGCCAAAGGTTCCCCTCAAGCAGTCCTTGCTTACCTGTCATGTTACAGCTGGACAGTCCCCACAATGGGCTCTTTGGGAGGCCTCTGGCAGCCCCCATCTGAACCCTGTCTCTCTTGCCACATGTTTCTGACATACAGAGACAAATAGACATATAAAACCCTGGCGAGGAAGTCACAATACTTGTGCTCTGGGCATCAAGTATCCCTGCCTTCTGGTTCCTCCCTCCCCAAGGAGAGTCATAGTGGACAGTCTCTAAGCGCCTTTCTTCTCTCAAAGGCTGGGCTCTCAGCTTCTCCTAGGCCTTCCCCAGGGAATTCCTCCCTCAGGCCCCCATGGAGGCTGGAGGCCCCTTCTTGCCTCTCAGTCCTCTGCAGGGGAATGTCTTGTTTATATGGCTCATGATTCTCTCTCTCATTTTCTCTCGCCTTCATTCTCTGCCCCCCAGGAGTTCTCCCACTATCCTGTTCTCCCTGGAACCTTGGAGACGCTAGGTGAACCTTTGTGGAATGAAATGATTGATGGAACAAATAGGAGTGAGTGAGGGGGCAGCCCCCAGATAGAAAGCATGGCCCAGAGTCACATGGCCCACCCTTCGCTATAGCTGGTGAACACAAGCCCCACCCTGGCTCATACCTCGGAGAATCTTCTGGAAGCCCCAGTGGAGGAAGCGCCATCCCCCACACCTAGCCTGTGCTGGAATGCTGGATAAAGATTCAGCTTGGTACCCACAGGAAGCAGATGCACCCATGTCCTTGAGGAGCAGGCAGCCTGCTGGGAGACAGGCAGGTGACAAGGAAACAGAACAGGGCAGCTGGGACAGGGCTCAGCAGCGCCATGGGAAACGGAAGCCAGGAGTTCAGAGACCTGGGGTGGAGGGATCTGGGAGGACCTCCCCGGGAAAGGGAGATCAGAGCGGAGGGGACTAACACTTCCAAGCAGCAAAGATGGATAAGCCAGCCAGCTGCCTGATTGACTTAGTCCTTACCAAAGGCTATTTCACAGGGAAGGAAATGGAGGCACAGGGCCACAGAGACACCTGCCCCAGGTCTTGTAACTGGTAACTGGCATGACTGGAATTCACACCAAGGCTCCACACCTGTCCTCAGATTTCCAAAATGATCTGTCACAGGCCAGTGCCTTTAGCACTGGAGTGTGCATGGGGAGATGCCCTGGGCTGAGGGTTTTGTGGCCCTTCCTGGAAGGAGGAAGCTCCAGGCCCTCCCAGCCCCCCAGTTCCCACTGCATGAAGCAAGCCGAAGCAGAGGGCGAGGGTTTCCCTTAGTAAGCAGCATTTGGATTTGAATGCCTGCCGCCGGCATGACATCTTAATCAATCTTCCTACAGGGCTATTCACGATTCGGCTTGGTACCCACATTCCCAGGGGACCCCACAGCTGCTAGAACCCAGGCCCTGGCTGAGGCCACATCTCAGGGGACTCACTTCATTTTCTTCTGTGTCTTCTCCTGCATTTAAGTAGCCTGGCCAGACTGCCAGTGCCCGGGAGAGGGGAAACCTCCCATTTCATTGACAAACATGGCTCCTGAATGTGAGTCTGGCACGTGCAGATCGGAGACCCACATGGAATCGAACGAGCAAAATGAGTCGTGGGGCCCTGTGGAGTCGGGGCGGCGGGATCTCTTCCAAGGCCTTCACCTTGGAGAGCAGGAAACAGAGGCCCCGAAGGGTGAGGCCTGCCCAAGGAGGTGCAGATCAGACTTGCCCCGGCCCCTGCCTCCTTAACATCAACCTCCTTGTTGCCATCTCAGTTGCTTCTATTAATCATTTGAAGGAAACCTGCATTTTTCTTGACCAGCTGGCAGGCTGGGCCCTGGGCTCGACCCTGGGCTGGGGCATATGCCCTCTGTGTTTTTTCACACTCGGCTGTCCTGCTGGCTGCTGTTCTGCCCTCTTGGTCCCAGTTTCATCCATTCTCTGGCCCCAGGAGGCTGATCCCAAGGATTATGTCCCTGGCTTCCTTGGCGTCTGGCTTCCAGCTGGGCTTAGCCAATGGGAGGCACAAGGAGGAGGCTGGAGAAAGGGAGGACAGAAGGTTCTAGAACTTACTCTCCACTCCATTAGGAGTAGGTCCGGCAAAGGCCAGGCTCCTCTACGGCAGCCCCCAGTTCTAGCTCTCCCAGCCTCCAGGAGCGGCAGTGCCCTCTCCTTGCCCCTGACCCTAGGGTGGTCACTGCTTCCCATGCTTGCCACCCTGTTCACCCCTTGTCCTGTCCCTGAGCAGGACACACCCTCTGCTTCCCAGGAGTGCACAGTCAGCTGCAGAAGGAGCTCCCGGGGTGGGAGGACAGCAGCCAGGCCAGGGCTTGAGGGGACCTAGAAAGGACAGGTGGGAGGGTTTAGTGCTTTCTTCACAAATCCCAAACCCTTAGACCTTCAATGCATCCCCTGTGCTGAATGATAAAAGACATGTGTAGAAAGTAACAGTTCCTCTTCAAAGTTTCCCTTCTTGATAAATAATAAACATAAGTGTTAGAAATAATAGTTGCTTTTAAAGACTAACTTTATGCTACACATGCTCACAGGCACATAATACACTCTATGTCCTTGTACTTTAATGAAAATATCTATGCTGGACGTACTCACAGGCATGTCCCAGCTCACAGCCTCTGCCCTTCCTTATTTGGGAATGTTATTACTTTTCTAAGTCCTTTCGTAAGCAACCTCCTCTTTTCCTTTGTCTTTCTATTGCCTTTACCTATTTAGAAAAGTTTTAAACTGTTAGCCAATCAGGTTTCAGTTTAAATTGTGCGGTCTGGCTCCAGCCAATGGAGACAGGACACAGTAGCAGGGACAAACTGCATGAGGAATAAAAATTGCTTCCCTCCTTTGTTCAGATGTGCTCTTGCCATTATTCCATCTGCGATGAGCACCCTTTCTGCAGAAAGTAAACATTGCCTTGCTGAGATAATTAAATTCACGTTCAAGTGCTATTTCTTTGTGACACCGGGGAATAAGCATTTACATATAACAACGTGGGAGGTGATAACACACATGCTGCTCTTGGCCAGTACCCTTGGAGAGACCATCATCTAAATAAAGATGACAGCCATGGAAGGTCACAGGCTTGGCCTCCACCCCATCAGAGTTCCCACCAACTCATTCGTGGAACCTATTTAAGATGAAAGGTGGAATATTCTGAACAGTAATGTCTTATTTTATTCTTCTTTTTATTATTTGAACAAATAGACTCCCTCAGTCACCTCTTTCCTGTTGAGACCCCATTCATGAGATGAGGAAGCTGAGCTGCGTGACCTCCAAGAATGACCTCCCTTCCTACTGACCCCAATTTTAGTAGTTGGAGAGTTTTATATCAAGCCCCCAGTAGGGTTGCAGATTTGTTGAGAACTCAATGCCCATGGGCCTGGAAGAGGCAAATGCTCTTAGATGAGGTGGCTGATGAGAAAGGAAGTTCAGCATAGGAGGAAAAGACTACAGTTAATTGTGATGCTTGGGGCACCTTGGGGAAAAAGAACACAGCCTCCAGAAACACCCCTGGCAACCAGGCGACCTGTCCACGCAGCCACGCGCAGGATGCAAGCTCAAGCAAGAGATGGGAAAACAGTCCCCAAGAGGCTAGGGAGCCCCTTCAAATCATCGACTGGTGAGAGGCAGAGGCAGCTCCTGCACTGCAGCCCTGAGGGCCTCCCACACTCACAACCCTTCCTTTTGCTGCCTCTGAGGTCCTTTTCATCCCCACTGGAGCCCTCGATGTGGATTCACCCAGGCTGCAGCCTAACACTCCTCCAAGTCCTGGAGATGGAAGAAAACCCCAGGATACCAGCTGGATCGTCCCCCTGGGAGCCCCTGACAAAATTGGGACTGCTTTATCTGCTTTCAGTTTCAAAAAACTAAACTTAGAAAATCTAAAAGTGGGAGCTGTCAGCCCAGCCCCCAGGGTCTCTGCCAGCCAGCTGAGCCTCTGCAGGAGATCAGATGCATCCAGATGCAGGCACCTCTTCCAGGTGCCCCTCACTTCCAGGAGGGTCTGTCCCCTATGTGCGCCCACAGGATTGTGTCAGTACCTCTACCTCCATGGTCAATTTGGGACGAATCCACTTATGTACCTGTTTTTCTCTCCCACAGGTCTGTGACCACCCATGGGGTTGGGGACACTTCTCTCTGTGACCCCAGCAAGAGGCACAAAGCAGGCAGTTAGTAAATGCTGGGGACCGACAGAGCGAGGGTCACATAGCATGTAAGCTTTGCAAGTGTGAAAATTCAATTAACTGAGGAACTGAAGAGGGAGCGACGGGAAGTGCTGCTAGAAGGAGTCTTTCAGCGGATAAGTGATGAAAGAATGATATTATAGGACACCTTGAATTCATAACTAATGAGTTCATGATCTAGGTATTGGGCAATAGGGATGCTAACATCACAGAAAGAGAGACAGCCAGGGCCGGGCATGGTGGCTCATGCCTGTAATCCCCACACTTTGGGAGGTCAAGGCGGATGTGTCACTTGAGGTCAGGAGATCAAAACCAGCCTGACCAACATGGTGAAACCCTACTTCCACTGAAAATACAAAAGACCGGGCGCAGTGGCTCACGCCTGTAATCCCAGTGCTTTGGGAGGCTGAGGCAGGCGGATCATGAGGTCAGGAGATCGAGACAATCCTGGCCAACATGGTGAAATCCCATCTCTACTAAAATACAAAAAATTAGCTGGGTGTGGTGCCATGCACCTGTAATCCCAGCTACCCGGGAGGCTGAGGCAGGGGAATAGCTTGAACCGGGAGGCAGAGGTTGCAGTGAGCTGAGATTGTGCCACTGCACTCCAGCCTGGCGACAAAGCAAGACGCCATCTCAGAAAATAGAAAAAACAATTTGCCAGGCGTGGTGGTGGGCACCTGTAATCCCAGATACTCGGGAGGCTAGGCAGGAGAGTCACTTGAACCCAGGAGGCAGAGGTTGCAGTGAACTGAGATTGCACCATTGCACTCCAGCCTGGGCAACAGAGTGAGACTCCATTTCCCCCACCCCCAAAAAAAAGAAAAGAAAAAGAAAGAAAGAGAGAAAGAGAGACGGCCAGACATGTGCCCCTGATGGAAGAACTTAACACCACCTTTAAAGGAGTCTTGAAAATAAAACCATTGACCATGGATAAAATCAAAGCTCTAGAGCCAATGGCCAATTTAAGGACAGACAACGGAGGGAAGAGCACAGCAAACACCACCGCAGGGACACAGCAGCAAGACCCCCGCCTTGTGCACATGAAAAACTGTAGCACAGTGACCTGATTTCCTCAACAGCATGTTGCAAGAAAATAAAAAGAGAAGGAGGCAGAAGCTATAGATGAAAAGACTTTAAAGACATACCACCAGTGTTCACAGATGCATGAAGGAACAAACAAGATGTGCTTCTTCCAGACAAGGGAAGATTATTCACCCTCAAAAGAAGGAAATTCCGGCCCATGCTCCAACATGGATGAACCTCAAAGACACTATCCTCAGTGAAACAAGCCAGTTGCTCACAAAAGGACAAATATTGTGTGATTCCATTCAGATCAGGTCCCTAGAGTAGCTGGACTCATAGAGACAGAAAGTGGATTGGGGGTCGTCAGGAGCTGGGGGAGATGAGAATGAGGAGTTAGTGTTTAATGGGAACAGAGTTTCAGTTTGGGAAGATGAGAAGGGTTCTGTGGTGGATGGTGGTGATGGTTGAACAACAATGCAAATAAATGTATTTAAAGGTTAAAATGGGATGTAAATAAATGTACTTGAAGGTTAAAATGGGCCGGGCTAGTGGCTCACGCCTGTAATCCCAGCACTTTGGGAGGCCAAGGCGGGTGGATCATCTGAGGTCAGGAGTTTGAGACTAGCCTGGTCAACATGAAACCCCCTCTCTACTAAAAATACAAAACAACTAGCCGGGCGTGGTGGTGGGTGCCTGTAATCCCAGCTACTCCAGAGGCTGAGGCAAGAGAATCATTTGAACCTGGGAGGTGGAGGTTGCAGTGAACCAAGATCGCACCATTGCACTCCAGCCTGGGCAACAAGAGTGAAACTCCATCTCAAAAAAAAAAAGGTTAAAATGTAAATTTTATAGGTTGGTGCAAAAGTTGGCACAAAAAATTGTATAGGTTGGTGCTACTTTTAAATAGCAAAAACTGCAATTATTTTTGTACCAACCTATTCGTTCTGTATATTTTGTCACAGAGAAAGACAAGCGCAGTGTGAAGACCTTATTTACATTCTGATTCAAACAAACTGCAAATAGTTTTGTAAACTATGAATCTGACAGGCCACTTAGAAATTTGAACACTGATTGGATATTTGATGAAGTGAAGGAGTCGTCATTTGTTTGAGGTGTGACAGTGGTATCATGACTATTTAAAATATGAATTAAATGATATGATACCTAGCATTACTTCAAAATAACATGAGTGGAGAGAAGGGGGTGGTGTAGAGATGAAACAAGATTGTTCTTGAATTGGTCATTGTCGACGTTGCTGATGACTATGTGAGGTTCCTTTATTATTCTGTGTACTTTTGTAAAGGTTTGAAATTTTCAAAACAAATATTTTCAAAATGGGGCTGAATCTGTTCTTTTACTCGCTGAGTTCTCCTGGGCAAGCTACTTCACCTCTCTCCTGCCTTCCTTCTTCAACCAGTTTTCCACTCAGAATGGCACTTCCTCCAGGACGCCTTGACTGACAACATCCAACAGAAAAGGTCACCCTCCTTGTTTCCTACCCACTGTCTCCACCCCCTGTTTTTCTCCCCTCACAACATCCATCAGGACTTGAAATTATACAATATATATGAACCTGTGTGTAGCCTTTCTCTTCTGAATCCTTCATAGGATGCAGCTATGACTTGTTCACAGCTGAATCCCATTTCATAGCTAAATCCCATACACCAAGAAGCAGGACTGCACATAGGAGATGATCAGCAAGCATTGATCATGGGAGTGAATGAATGAATGAATGAATGGGTGGATGAGTGAATGAATGAATCACTCACGGCATTAAGGCAGTGACAAGAGTCCCTCCAGGTCAGCATAAGCATGAGTGAGACAAGGTGCTCAGCCCACAACGCCGAACAGAGTAGAGGCTCATGGCCACAATGTCATCCCCAAAGCAGCACATGCTTTCCTTGCCTGGTTTTCATGGACCCACAGCTCCTGGCTGGATGGCTGGCTGTCTTCTGGACCAGAACTAGAGTCCCATTGAGAGTCCCCTCATTCTATCTCACTCCTCCCAAACCTGCCAACTGAAATTTTCTCTATGCCATGAGCATCCTCTTTACAAACTACAAAAGGTAGTTTTCTGTACAAGGTTGAGAGACTATCAGTCATTCACAACTTAGTGCGAAATAGGTAAACCAAGTGACTTTTCTCATAACAATATAGTAAAGCCACCTGCACTGAGGGAATCATTGCGGGGGTGGGTATCACATGATTGTGAAGCAAGAGAGACTCTGAAATGAGAAACTGAGGCTCAGAGAGGTTATGTCACCTTAGATCTCAAAGCTAGTTAATGACAGATCTGGTACTGGTATCCCAGCCTGTCTCATTTCAAGTTGTTGATTACCCTGCAAACCAACACTCGGAGAATCACCTTCATGAACTAAGAAATGCAAATGTGAAGCTGAGAAAGGAAGTCACTTCATCTATGAGGTGAAATTTATGGCCCTAATAATAACGGCACAGATAAAATTCCATAATAAATGGTCCAAGACAGACGGTATGAAATAAATAACAGTCCTTCCAACAGAATAATTAAATTTCAAAGCTGAAGACAGTCTAAAGTCTCCCTGCACTACTGCCCTCCGCACTTCCTGTTTCTTCTCCATTCCTTCCTATAATGCGTTCGCTCTCTGTCCAACCTACCTTCTCGCTAATCCAGACCTCTTCCCCAACCCCAGCGAAACCCCGGCTCTCTCCTCCTTCAGCAGCAGGTGGCAATGTGGCAATGTGCAAGGGGAGCTGGGTTCCAATCCCTCTTCTCCTCTGCTCTTCCCTGAACCATTGCCTTCCTACCCCCTCTACTCCCAAAGCAAAAATAAAAAGGATGATAATATTTTCTCATCTAAGAGAACTTGCACGGAGACAGTGAGATATAATAAAATATGTGCTTGGAAGTGCCATTCAAATAAAATGAAGCAATGACTTCATGGAGTCATTCAACAAGCATGTTTGGAACCCTGGGAGGAGGCAGGCACTGTTCTAGGCACCAGGGATGGGGCTGCCAACGAACCAGGGTCAGGAGTCCTAAGAGGCAGCTGGATCCTGGGTGGAGGCGACAAGACCTGCTGATGGAGGGGATCTGAAGATAGATGGATAGATGATTGATTGATTGATTGATTGATTGATTGATAGATAGAGGAAGAGGAGATAAAAGAAGTTAAGCCACTTTTCAGCTTTCTTTGCTCTACTGATTTTGCACAGAAAGCCAATGAGAAGCCAGCCGAACTGTACCCCAGAATCCTGGAAGGGCTGGCTGTGGGGACAGCAGGTGCCTCCAGAGCGAGGGAACAGGGTGAAGTGCGTGAGCACTGGCTGGCCTCTCCTCAGAAGCAGCAGGGCTGGTCTCTGGCTCTGGGTGGCACAGTCAAGGGACCACCGCTCCCCACCTGGCTGCGGGTGGACAGGTAGAAGGTCCTTGGCTGGGGACCTCCATCCACTCCATCCACTCCATCCACCCCTTCCCTCACCACTTCCCTACCTTAAGGGAACTTGCAGGGAGATATTCCAAACTGCCTAAAAGGTCAAGTGCTAAAGAAATAAACTGGCTGGCTACTTTGAGGACTCCATCGTTCTTTTTGGGACATCTCTGTTTAGATCCTCAGGGAGAAGCCAGAAGTAAAGCCAGGTTTCCAGAAGAGGAAGGAGCGCGCTCAGAGAGGCCCTGGACATGCACAGTTACTGGCACCGGGCACTCCCGCCTCCAAGAACAACTTGTTTTGGCACCAGCTGTGTGCATCCACCCCTGACTCCACTTTAATTCCCTATCGTAAGTTTTAGTTTTGCCTGGAAATATTTTATGCCCTTGTGAAGATATTCAAGGAAGAGCCAAAGGGAGCCGAAAGCTGCTGGGAGCCTCCTCTGTGATGAGCACTGTTCTCAGGTGGCTGCTTCTGGTCTTGACCCCTGTCCTGCATGGGGTGTGCTAGGTCTGCTGTGAGAGGCTGGAGGCTGGATGCTGTCAGTTCTTCCTCCTCCTGCCATAGCAGAGGAGTGTGAGTCCCCACCCCACTGATGTTCACACTACTTCCCGGGGCATGGGCGGGCCTGAATCCCAGTCCTCTGCCTGAAGCAAAGCCTCCAAGCTGAGCCCAGCCTGGTCAGCCGAACCCTAGCCAAGCTGTAGACCGGAGAGTAAGAAAAAATGGTTGGGAGTCATTAAGTTTGGGCTGGTTTGCTACACAGCAATATTGCGGCTACAGTTGACTTACACAGAGAGGTTAAATGACTCACCTAGAGACACACAGCTATGAAGCAGCAGCTCCACAATCATCCCCACTGCCCTGGGTCCTTGTACCAACTGGCCTCAAGCTGGGCATGGGTGGAGTCACAGTAACTTCCTAAAGGAGGACCCAGGATGCAGGTGCTGGGACTATTTGGGGACAAAAGGCAGGACTCAGTGACAGCAGTATCCTAATCCCACCAGTGAGCCGAGAGCACTGTCCCATCATCCCACAGCAGGACTGTTCGCAGGCCAGGTCCTGGGAGAGTGCCAGCCTCCTGAGTCTGGCAGGAGGGCACCTGGGGGCAGGTCCAGCCCGCCTGGCACTATACAAGCTGGAGGGCCCTTCCAGAAAGCCTCGGGGACTCCAAGACCTGCCCACCCCAGGCTGCTGACTCAGCACTGCTAGGTCTGAGTCAGCAAAAAACACTGTGCTGGGCCACACAGTGCCTTTGTGCAGAATTGCAAAAAGATGTCTGCTCCAGGTGGACATAGGTGGCAGGGCTTGGCCAGGATGACTGAGGCAGACTCTGTAGGAACTTAAAAAAGGCACTGCTTCCTCCAGTCAGGCACAGCCCAAGGAGAGAGTATGGCTGGATTTCAGCCCCTCCTGCCCTTGGACCAAGTGCCTTGCTTAGGACACAACCTGAACAACCAGATGCAGTAGCTCTGGAAGAGCGGGGTCGATGCCTTTTGGCTCCTGCTGCCTGACAGTGAGCCCCACCCAGCAGTCAAGCTAAGAGCTGGCTCTGTCTCCCCGGCTCCCAGGACAGCAGCAGCACACAGTAGGCCCAGAGCAGTCAGTGTGTGTGCCATGGATGGACTATCAGTGACAATGGGGACTGGCTACTCTAGGATCCTGTCTGCAGCGTCCCCTTGTGTGTGTCAGGCTGGGGGTGGGGTATTGATCTGGGGTCTGGTCCAGTGTCCAGCAAACACCAGGAACCCAGCCCCGGGGCTGGGCATGGGGAAGCAGCAGCAGCTGGGAGCCCAGTTCCCCCCACCCCTGCCCTCAGCCCTGCACCTGCTGCCCGATACTAAATTACTCTCGGCCACTCAGACAGAGCCATGGCTCGAGGGCCCCAGGGAACAATGGGCTGAGGTTCTGTAGCAGAGGAGGGAGTTGATACGTGTTGGGAGGGAAAGGAGAGGAGAAAAGATGCGCTGGGAGGATGGGGGAGGGGCATCAGCTCCAGGCAGCAAAGCTGACCTCCACTCTCACCTAGGCTTCCCTGGGCAGGCAATGCATGGAGAGGAGAGGGCTCTGGAGCGTCACATGCCAGCCTGTATTCGATTCGTTCATTTTAAAAAGGGTCAGATCAAGTAAAAGGTACTGGCCCAAGCAGCAGGGATGCAAATTCTTCCGGATAAACAAACGTGGACGTAGGGAACAGAAGATGCCCAGATCAGCCCACCTCCAGAAGGCCCAGACAAAACAACCCTCAAATCCAAGGGAAAGGCTGTTCCAGAAAAGACGGACCAGTGGAACGGACCAGAGATGCTGGCTGGGAGAGACCCGAGAGAAGCCTCAGCAGCCACAGACGTTGAACTCCTGTTACTTTCAGGATTAAAGCTGAGAAGGAAACTTCTGGACAGGCTCGTTACAACCCCTGCAGACCTCCGCTGACCTGCCCTGTGCACAGGCCCGAAGCAGCAGCCTTGCTTCCCTCTGACCCCTGCTGTCTTCCTCCTGAGCTCTTCAGCTGTGAGCGTGTCTCCCTCTGAGCACCCGCCCCTACCTCTCCTTCCCACCCGCACCTTAAGTGATTTGTTTTCATTCTGTTTTTTAAAAATGACACGCATGGAGATAAAGCAGTGGCGGCACCTCCGTAGCTCTACACATGTCACAGGGCCCCCCATTGAGCGCTTCACAGATGCTAACTCACTCACGCCTCACCACCGCCCTTGGAGGCAGGCATCCCCATTTTACAGACGAGATCACCGAGGCAGGGAGAGGCAGGGTAAGGGGAAGAGCTGGGATGCAAAGCCAGGCGGGGGTGTGTGCTTGGCTTCTGGGTCACCTGCCTCCAGCATTACAGGGAAAGGACGAGGGATGGTCACACACCTGGGCTGTAAATGCCACCGCCGGGCACTGGCCACATGATACCTTTCAAGGTTCCATGAGATAAGATGATGTCACAGGGCTGTAATTTCCATTTTCCCAAGAGGAAGCCAGGCCTGAAGGGGCCTGGGCAGAGGGTCCACAGCTGCTGCGTGGTGGATGGGGATAGGAACTCAGGACCATATCAGCCTTCCTGGCTCAGCCCAAAGGCCACTTCTCAGCCCCTCACCAGCCTCCAAACTGCCCAGTGCTCTGTCAGTCATCTCCGGCAGCCAGATCCCAGTCTCCCAGCTGAGATCACTTCTGCCTGTGAGCACCTGCAGATGGAAACGCAGCTGACCCCTCCGGTGGAGGCAGGAAGCAAACACCTGCTTGCTAACTCCCATCTCCCCTACTCAGAAGCACCCCTGTCAGCGCAGGGCCCTGTCTGTGATGCTAAATGGAATCCACACATCACAGGTGGGTGCTGGCAGGGTTGGGGGCCCCAGGCACCCCCAAGCTCTGCAAGTAGATTCAAAAAACGCTACAACTTCAAAGAGAGGTGAGGAGTCAAGTTTGGTCAAGGCCAGCAAAATGACAAACGTTAACCTCCTCTGACCCAGGATTCCCTCTTAGCAATTTACCCACAGATACACAGTCATGCATATAACCGCGGGGATAGGTTGTGAGAAGTGTGTGGTTAAGTGATTTCCTCATTGTGGGAACATCAGAGAGGGTCACACAGTAGGATCACAAAAAAGGCAATGTCTTCCTTCTGGAACCTTCCACTCCAGGATTACAGAAAGCCATGTATCTCTACCACCATTTCCTACCCCAACCCCACCTGGGCTTTTGCTCATGATTTCTCCTAGCTTGGAGGCCTCCTCTCCCAGGCTGATCCCTACTCATCTTCAGGGCTCAACTCAGAGGACACTTCCTTCAGGAAGCGCTCCCTGACTGCTCATTGGTCAGCCGCCCACTCCATGGCCCCTGGGCCTTGTGTTGTCCCTGTTCATGTCACTCTGTCAGAGCAAACTCTAGAGGACAGGAACCTGGAGTGAGACTCCTGTGATTAGATCCCAGGCCTTCACCTGTCCTGACAAGTGCTCAGAGAAGCATCTGCTGAGTAGAACTCCTTTGCCGCTCGAGCAGAAGTCCCCCCAGGAGCACAGGCAAATGAGCCAGGCAGCAGGGATGGACCTTGCACTAATGCTTCTGCCGCTTGGCCTCAGGCCACGCCAACCCTCTACTCTGATTTGCTTAAAAGCCAAGGTGGGGCCCCTTTGTGCAGTGGGGGAGAGGTGCATTTACCTTGCAGGGTTTAGGACTCCGCCTCCAGGGAAGTTCACCATTGTTTGCTGACAGTCCGTGTGACAAATTGTTTTCTGCTGCAGAGCCAGACTGGATGTCTGGCTGGTCTCCAGAGGCCTCAAGGTCACTCGTAGAGTCATTGCCTGCCGTGGGGCAGCCTGAGACCAGCTCTTGTGTGCCAAGTTCCTGCCTGAACCCGCTGGGTCGCCAGAGCAGGTCCTGCCCTGGAGCATCTGATGGGTGGCAAGGAGTCACTGTGTGCCCTTCCAGGAGCTGGGGTCTACAGACCAGGCAAGGGGAATGCAGGAGTCCGCCATCCTGCACTGTAAAAGTGTCCCAGGGAGCCACGGCACAAAGCTTGAGCCGACCCAAAGTGCTAGATAGACCCAGATGGGAATTGACGGCCTGAGAGAATAAGTGGCTTCTGCCTTGGAAACATGATTTATTAGGGAATCGTTGGGTTCAGCTGCAAAGGTCATCTTGGCTTGCTTTAATGGATTTCCTGGGTTGCCTTTCTGCCCAGGCCCAGCACGTGGGCGCAGCAGGGGGAGCATGAAGTGACAGGACGCCGGACGTCTGAGCTCCTGGGAGTCCTGGAGACCAGATGTGGTGGCACCACGCTGCATCTCGCTGGCTCAGCAAGGGCTCAGCTGGCTGTCCTCAACTGTACCGGGTTTCTGTCCTCTCTCCGTCATGTTCCTGATGCTCAAAGCTAATGACGTCCCAAAATACAGAGGGAGGTAGAAGGCAGATCACCAAACCAGTGCTGCAGGTCACTTCCTACTTGGAAATTGTAGGGAAGCCCTGGGGTGGTTGAACCAACAAAGGGATCACCGCAGTGGTTTTCAATCTGGGGATTCCTTGAGGGGTGGTAACAGGGCCACAGGGTCTCCAGGGGGGTCCCTGAAAACCTAGGTGGACAGCATCATCTTTACTTCTTCCCCAGCAGCATCTAGTCAGACACTCGCACAGCAGTCACTAAACGCATATTGAATAAATAAACAGACAGATCTCTGGGTAAATCAATCCAGGAATACATGGATGAATGTGTTAACCCATCAGAAAACCCCATAAACGAATTTAAAGGGTGGAACTCGATGTGCTGAGGCTGCCTTTCTTATGTCTCAATGGCTCCCCAATTTTCCTCAAAATAAAACCCACTAGTTTCTATAATTGTACAACATAAGTCACATGAGATGTTAACATCAAGGGAAGCCTGGGGAGGAGCCAGTGGGAACTTCGTGTAATTTTCACTTCAAAACAAAAAGCTAACCCATGTTAAAATAAATCTACGCACTTTGACACTTCCTGGGGAGCCCTCAGTTCCTTGTCATTGTCCTTGTTTGTCCTTCCAGGAAGGGACAGCCACTTCCAGGAGGGGACAGCCACTTCCAGGAGGGGACAGCCACTTCCAGGAGGGGACAGAATTGGAGAGGTAGTGGCTTTGGCCTTTTCCTTAAGCCCCTCCTCAGCCCCTTCCCAAAGAGAGAGGTGGCATCTCTGGTGAGTGAGCCCGGGTCAGGGTCTGGTGTGTGTCGTCCAAGCCCCCTGGACTCTCTTTATGGGGGGCTGCCCTCAGGATGGAAGTGCTCTTCTCCTGGGTTACCCACCTGATTCAGGGCATGAGTCTTTGTTCTTGGGGGAAGGAAGGGGTGCTGGATGGGAACGAGGCAGTGACTGCTTGTAGCTGGCTTGAGAAGCGCATGCTTTGCCCACTTCCCCTCCCGGGGCACATCCGCAGTTCAGTTTTATGCCTCAGGGCCTTTGCACATGCGTTCCCTCATATGGCAGCACCCTTCCCACCTCACCCACAGGACGCTGCTCAGCCATTCCTTTGTGGCTGACTTCCAATTCTCCCAAGCCAAGTAGAACTGACCCTTGCCTTCATCCTGTCGCTCAGGGCACAGGTGACACTTGTGTGCATGCTGATTTACTCACAGGAGTATCTCTCCCATTGTGCTGTGAGGTCCCCAGCACTGGGATCAACGTTGACTCATCTCTTCTCCTACATACCACATTGCCTGGCATCCAGTGGATAACGATAGACATTTTTGGAGTGAATGGACTGATTAGAAAGTTCTGGTTAGTTTTAATGTTTTTAAATGTAAAATATGTAATGATTTAAGTTAGGGATTTCACTTAGTAGACAAAAAAATCCTTTAAAACATGAGAAGGACCCCAGGGGCAGAAAATTCTCCATGGCCGATCATGTTCAGAGCTGTGAGATCCATCCTGGGCTCTCGGCCTCAGCATTGGCGAACCTCGGGCTGTAATTCTTTGCCGTAGGAGGCTGGCCTGGGTATTGTAGGATGTTTCATAGCATCCCTGGCCTCTACCCACCAGATGCCAGTAGCAGCGTCCCAGCTGTGACAACCCAAAATGTCTCCAGACATGGCCAGATTTTCCCTGGGGGCTAAAACAGCACCCAGTTGAGAACCTCTGGGCCAATCATCCAATAGGCTTTGGTACAGTAAATATTTCCTCTGCTGCCTCGACATTGCCAAAGCCAAACTCCTCAGAATTTGCCAGGCACAGGCCAGCATTTCTTTCAGGC
Organism: Rhinopithecus bieti; assembly: GCF_001698545.2. Lineage (NCBI taxonomy): Eukaryota > Metazoa > Chordata > Mammalia > Primates > Cercopithecidae > Rhinopithecus > Rhinopithecus bieti. The sequence continues at coordinate 1,327,437 of NW_016808732.1, forward strand.
TCTGACATTGAACACAAAATTCCCAAGCCGAAGGCAAAACCACTGGCCACTAAATGAGGACTTTGATTGCTACCAATTTCTTAAAGCACTCTCTGAAGGTTCCGCTTCAAATATTTATGGAGTCTATGAAATGGCTCCGGAGAATGAGTGGCCCTATTACATTTATAACTCCAGCGGTGATTTATGGACCTGGGAATTGCTGCAAATGCTTTGTCTAAGCTCTTGGTGAAAAGCCAGGATCCTCGCTGGGCTCAGGAGCTCGGAGGGTGCTGGGACGTTGTCGGCTTGGAGGGCAGGACAGGGCATTCCGCCTTTTTCTTGCAGACGTTGTGCGGAGAGTCCTGGTTCCACAGTGACCGCTGCCAGGCACGTTCCAGGATCAAGCGTGGACACCAAGGACAGAGGGAGCTGCGGGCAAGAGGACAGTGAAATGGTCTCTGCATCCAAATGTTTGTAAAAGCCCCTCCATTCACACATTTAATCAAAGGAAGAGACGACAAGGATAGCTAACAGTTACGGGGCATTTTCTGTACCTGGCACCAAATACTCTTCACACATTGGCTCACTTCCTTTGGTGACAGTTCAATGAGACACACGCTATCATTACTGTGCTCTGGGTCAGAAAATGAGATTGGGGCAGCGTGAGACTCCCCCTCCACGTCATGAGGCAGGTGCCTGACAATACAGTCAAGAGTCCTGTAGAGTGGATGTCCTCTATAAATTTTCTATTTCCCAGTGACAAGAGAAAGTGACCTTCCCTTGAAAGAGGAACTAATGTCTTGCTGGTTGCAAACCTCATGCCCAGCATGTCTCAGGGCTTTCCCCAAATGTGTCATCTTACTTGCCTTCACTTAGTTCCCCCAACAAGCTATCATCAGGCCCACTTTAGAGATGAAAACCCACTTAACAGTTTAAGAGATTCTAAATGCCTTCACTAAATGTATTAGCTCTGAAGTGGCTGGCTCAGAATTCAAAGCTAAGCCCATCTGATTTCAAATCTCTGCTCTTTCTACATCTCCTTTCCAGTCACTATTGTACCTGCGATCCCGTCACAACCAGCATCTCACACCTCTCAGGCACCTTTCCTGCAAATGACAGGAAGGACCGCCTCACCAGGTAACATGTGAGTCCTGCTAATGCCTCTTCTCCTTCCTCTAAAAGGTGTGTCAGGTGTGTCTGTGCCTTGCCAGACAGATCTGCAGAATGGAGCCAAATTCTCCACCAGTCCCAGGAGACAAGAGCAGCCGCAGGTTTGCAATGTGCAGGGCCTTCTGCCTTGCCGGTGGAAGACGCTGAAGAAGAGGCTAGACAGCAGAGGCAGGGAATCGGCGATCACAATGTGGCAAGCCTGACCTTGTCCCTGCCCTCAAAGCACTTCCAATCCAGTGTGACAGGCAGACACATAAACTAGATATTTATGCTGCAGTGTTCAAGCCCAAAGAGAGACCCACAGGTGCTGACGAAGGCTCCAGGACAGAAGTGAAGATTGCACACTGAAGATCTGGGAAGGCCTCATGGAGGTAGTGTCTGAGCTCGGCTTTTGGGGAGGAGCAGGATTCTGTTATGTGTTTAAAACGCAAGGTCATTCTGGGCTGACTAATGTGTGCATAGAGTCTGGACTCCATCTTATAATAATAATAATAATGATAGTCGGCCTGGCTCATGCCTGTAATCCCGGCACTTTGGGAGGCTGAGGTGGGTGGCTCACCTGAGGTCAGGAGTTCGAGACCACCCTGGTCAACATGGTAAAACCCTGTCTCTACTAAAAATACAAAAATTAGCTGGGTGTGGTGGTGCACGCCTGTAATCTCAGCTACTCAAAAGGCTGAGGCAGGAGAACCGCTCAAAGCTGGGAGGCAGAGGTTGCAGTGAGCCGAGATCATGCCTCTGCACTCCAGCCTGGGCAACAGAGGGAGAATCCATCTCAAAATAATAATAATAATGATGATGATGATGATAGTTTAAGCAATATGAAACTACTGTTTTTGAGGGAAAGAGTAGTATAATATTGGCAATTTCCTAGGGTTCGATCTACAACAGTGAAAATTTACTGAGTTCTTACGATGTATCCTTCCAAGTGCTTTCCAGGTATTGATTCATTGCATCTTTACAAAATACCAAGGAGATAAGTGCTATTATTATTATCCCATCATACAGATGAAGCAACAGAAGCCCAGAGAGGTGAAGTGGCCCAAGGCCACACAGCTAATAGGAGCCTGCTGCAAGATTTGAACTCAGGCCATATGGCTCTCAAGCCTGCATGATCCCCCACCACAGGAACAGCTGAACCCTGGGATGCAGTGTTGGATCTTCAGTGGGTGAGTGATGGGATGAGGCTAATGTTACAGAGGGCTAAACATTTCCTCATTCACTCAAGATTTGTCAGCCTTTTCAGGACATGTCTGTGTACTCTTAAGCTCTCTTCTCCTTTTTGCGCTAAGCTCAACCATACAGTAACAGAATTGTGTGACGTGACGAATTTAGTTACTGCCCTTCAAAACTCCATGCCTCATTTTCCTTGTAGATCACGAATCTCCTGGTGTCATTATTTAACAAGTTTGTTTTCAGCATGGGAAGCTCTTCCCCAAAACCAGCCCAGATACGTGGCTTGCCGTCTGTTTTTGCCCAAGGCAAGGAGCTGTGTTCCCAGATGCTCATGATGACTGGACAGAACCAAGACTGCAGCGAAAATGGAGTGCTGGGAACCAGGAGCAGGTGCCGTGCGCCTTCCAGAGAAACAGCCTGATGTCCCCTGTCTCTGGCTAACTACTCACCCAACAAGTGCTCCTGAAGGCCTCCTGTGGGCCAGGTACCGTGCAAAGCACGGGGAAAACGTTTAAATTGACATTCTGCCATCTTGCTACAAAGAAACAGAAGTCCCCTATGGACTTGAAATTATTTCTAACAGAGGAAATCCTCCAACAGAGGAAATCATTTCAAGTCCACAGCATTTCCAGTCCAGTGGGATTCTGTGTTTGTGGCGATGACTTTGAAGAAAGCTGAAGAACACCTGACAAACTTGGAACCATAAGGGTATTAAGATGCGTTTTTGGTTTATCCTTTCATGCAACATGTTACTTCACCTCTTTCCTCAGAAGCTTTGCTACAGGTTTCTGGCCAGTATCACCGAGAGCGGACACTGGAGAGTTTGTTCTCACACTGAGATCCAGATTGGAACTTTGAGGGAGGGAGGAGGGGACTGTTCCTCTCCCCCAACCCCGCCCCATCCAGGCCATGCACCATCTGGCCACGTAACGATCAGAGGGTCAGCTCCAGAACAAGGCGCCCTGGGTTGGGAGCCCGGCCCAGCCGCTTATGAGCTGGGTGGACTTTGCCCCTCTGTGCCTCACCTTTTCTCACAGGTAAAGTGGAGCTGATGCTGATATCTGTTTGGTGAGCCCTTTGTGGGACTGTCTGAGCCAATGCCGGCACAGTAAGATTTGGGTGTGCTTTCTGTTTCGCTGCTGTTGCTATCACTGTCGTCATTATCCTCTTCTCGTCTCCTCTCTACCTCCTCATACTTCATGCTCCAGAGATGTTGCTTGCCATGCCTCCAAATGCCTCATGGGCACTCACCCTCCCATCTCTTTGCAAGTGTTCCCTTCACCTAAAATGTTTTCTTCTTTTTTTCTTCTTCTTTCTTTCTTTCCTTCCTTTCTTTCTTTTCTTTTTCTTTCTTTCTTTCTGTTTCTTTCTCTCTCTTTCCTTCTTTCTTTTCTTTTCTTTCTTTCTCTTTCTTTCCTTCCTTCCTTTCCTTCCTTTCCTTCCTTTCCTTCCTTTCCTTCCTTTCCTTCCTTTCCTTCCTTCCTTCCTTCCTTCCTTCTTTCCTTCTTTCCTTTCTTTCTTTTTGAGATGTAGTCTCGCTCTGTTGCCCAGGCTGGAGTGCAGTGACACAATCTTGACTCACTACAACACTGGCCTCCAGGGTTCAAGCAATTCTCCTGTCTCAGCCTCCCAAGTAGCTGAGACTACAGGCATGCACCACCATGCCCAGCTAATTTTTGTATTTTTAGTAGAGACGGGGTTTCACCATGTTGGCCAGCTAGCCTCAAACTCCTGACCTCAAGTGACCCACCTACTTCGGCCCTTCAAAGTGCTGGGATTACAGGCGTGAGCCACTGCGCCCAGGCTGCCTAGAATATCTTCTACCTGCTGCCGATAAGGTAGACCAAAATAAGAAATCAGAGGTAATTAACCTAGGAATGATCAAGACTTTTTTTTTATTCTTAGAAAAGAAGTCATTTAAAATGAAAGTTACCAGTCAGAAAAAAAAGTTTAAGGTCAATAACAATAGCTATCATATTTTTTGAATACCTCCCCTATTTTTGATTCCAGGAACTGTAATAAATACTTCATATGCATGATTTCACTGAATTGTCCCAACAAGCCTGAGAGGTAAATATTATTGTCTGTTTCATCTTTTAGATGAAACAAATTAATGTAATCATGCAGGCAGGAAAGAAGCCATAGGGATAAAAGAAGGGAGAAAAAATACAATCGGCTGAAATAAAATAAGAGCAGTTTTCCTTCTGAGTAATGGCTGCTTTCTGTTTTTTTTTTTTTTCTGTGAGCACCTCTGATGTGCCAGGCACACACTCAGCTCTGCCTGCCTGATTTCTCCTCCTAACAGTAACAGGCAGGCAGCCGCATTTCACAGCTGAGAGTTACCTGCAGGCAGAGGAAGTACTTGCCCAATATCACACGGAACTAAAAAGGGGTAGGGACTGGGACTTGAATTCAGATTTGCCAGACCCCAAAGCTCATAAGTAAAATAAGTTTTCTCTGGGAAGACAGAGGGGAGTGCTGCTCTGGCAATGACTGATTAGGATCTTCGGGACCAAACCTGCAGTAAGTGCAACTAGAAAAGGTAGGGGGACTGTAACAAAACATTTGTCTGGAGGCATCTGAGAGCTACCAAGGATATGAGGACTTGGGGGACCAAAATTGAAAACAAAAGAGAAGCCAAGAAAAGCGAGCAGGTCGCTTGAGGATGTATTTCCCCTCGAGGTGAAGGCAGGGTCTGTGCAGAAAAGAGCCAACTGAGAAGGTGAAAAGCTAAGGAGAGCTCTGAGCAGCCTCCTGGGTCCGACAGGGGAAAGGGCTCTGAAATACTCGACAGGCTTTTATGCCCTAGGAGTGAGCGTGAACCAGAAACACAGCAGACCTCCTGAGCACTGGAACTCCTCGATGACTCAGCGCTGAGGTGAGAAAGATGATCTGCTCTGACCAGAACAAAGGAAGTCCTCCGTGGATGGAGATACTGTCAGACCTCACATTGTATCATCAGTGTTCCATATATGATGTCCAGCATCCACTAAAAGTCACCAGACAGCTGGGAGCGGTGGCTCACGCCTGTAATCCCAGCACTTTGGGAGGCCAAGGTGGGCAGATCAGGAGGTCAGGAGTTCGAGACCAGCCTGGCCAACAGAGTGAAACCTCATCTCTACTAAAAATACAAAAATTAGCTGGGCGCGGTGGTGGGCACCTGTAATCCCCAGATACTTGGGAGGCTGAGGCAGGAGAATTGCTTGAAACCAGGAGGAAGAGCCTGCAGTGAGCCGAGATCGTGCCACTGCACTCCAGCCTGGGCAACAGAGCAAGACTCCTCAAAAAAAAAAAAAGAAAAAAAAAAAAAGTCACCAGACCTAGGACACATGATTTGAGCAGAAACAAACATTAAAATTAGATCATAGAAAGAGACTGAGGGTGAAACCTGGGGGCGCTGTTGGGGAGTGGGTCGTGCTCTATTTCTTGACTTGGTGGTGTTTTTCCAGGTGTATATTGCTTGGATAATTTGCTAAGCTGTTAATGTGTTGTACTTTCAATAACAAAGTTCATTTACGAAATGAGGTGACAGGTGCCTTCTCACCTTCAGGGAATCCAGTTGGGCTGTCTGTGCTGGCCACTCCGGCTCGGGAACAGGCCAGGACTCTGAAGACGATGAGCTTTGGAGGACGCTGTCCATTTCAGGATTCAAGAGGTGTGTCTGAGCTGGAAGGGAAAATTCTCAGTCAAGCCTCCACCAGGAACCCAGATGAAAAGTCTACAAGTGTCTGGGCCCTGCCATAGCCTTCTTCACTCTCTAGCCATTCCCAGATCATTCCTAGATCCCATGCCCCGGGGCAGAGGCCCTCTCAGATGCCTTTGAGCTCTCCAAGCACCTCACCCACACGCCTCTGATGGCGCTCTCATGATCTTGGGATATCCCAGAAAACTGCCTGCCTGCCTCGCCTTCCCCTACCTGGCTGCAAGCTCATTCCATGCAGGGACCACAGCCTTCGCAAGCCGGCTTAGCTTCGTAAGCCCAGAAACACCTATGTGGGATCTGGCACATGGTGGCCCTCCAGACATGTCCAGTGAAAAAATAACCCAATCGGTCTAGTACATGTCCTTCTTTGAAAGGGGATGAAGCTGAGCCAGAGAGGGGAGGAGACTTGCCTGGGGCCACAGAGAGAAAATTAGTGGCAGAAGCAGACCAGCTAGGATCTGTGCCTCTCCAACTGGGAGAACAGGTGCCAAGTCAGGGTGTAGGGACAGAAGGCCAAGGTAGAGAAGGACAGGCCCATCCTGAGGCGTCAAAGACTGAGAACAGGTTTCTCTGGTCGTGTACTGACGTCATGCTATGTGTCAGGTGCCAGACACTCCAGAGGAAGGTCATGTTTACCTCCTGTTAAAGAGTGTATGGCTCAGAGAGGTTAATGAACTCATCTAAGACCACACAGCTGGCAAGAATAGAATCTAGAAATAAGAACCACTAGATGAACAGATCTCAATAGCAGCTCGGTCTTAAAGGTAACACCATCCAGATGTTCTACATGTTTTTATCAAGCACCTGATCCAAACACAACACTAAACAAATCCTTAGGAGCCCCATCCCACCCCCACACTCAGGGTAGTAAGCTGCGCTTAAACAAGACCCAACCAAATGCCACCTGTTTCCCCAAAACTATTGAAATAAAAAAAAGTAAAAGAAGGCCCAGGAAAATTCTGTCTGGTCAGGTAGTGGCTTAATTTTCTTTTTAATAATAAAAATAGGCCAGGCGCAGTGGCTCACACCTGTCATCTCAGCACTTTGGGAGGCCGAGGCAGGCAGATCACATGAGGTCAGGAGTTTCAGACCAGCCTGGCCAACATGGAGAAACCCTGTCTCTACAAAAATTAGCCAGGCATGACAGCGGGTGCCTGTAATCTCAGCTACTGGGGAGGCTGAGGTGGGAGAATTGCTTGAACAGAGGAGGTGGAAGTTGCAGTGAGCCAAGATCACACCATTGCACTCCAGCGTGGGTGACAGAGTGAGACTCCATCTCAAAAATAAATAAATAAATGAATAATAAAAATAACAGAACCAAAAAAAAAAGCACTCATGTTACCATCTCTCTGAGTAACCATGGCTAGTACTTTAGTTGCTGTCCTAGCCTAAGTTGCAGATCAGACCCAGATGTGCACATAGAATCATACAGCTATAATTATATGAAACATTCCATATCGTAACAGTTTTTTTTTCTTTTTTTGAGATGGAATCTCGCTCTTTCACCAGGCTGGAGTGCAGTGGCATGATCTCGGCTCACTGCAACCTCCTCCTCCTGGGTTCCAGCAATTCTCCTGCCTCAGCCTCCCGAGTAGCTGGGACTACAGGCGCCCACCACCATGCCTGGCTAATTTTTGTATTTTTAGTAAAGACGAGGTCTCACCATGTTGGCCAGGATGGTGTCAATCTCTTGACCTTGTGATCTGCCCTCCTCGGCCTCCCAAAGTGCTGGGATTACAGGCACGAGTCACCATGCCTGGCCCATATCCTAACAGTTTTGAACTTAGTAGAACATGGTAATTCCCATGCTGTTGCATGGCGTTTTTCAGTACCATTTTAATGACTATGCTGTATTTCACTGATTATATGGGCTCGTTAACAATATTGAGGGTTTCCCCCAATTTTTCACTATTACAGATGCACTGGCAGGAACATGCCTGTCCACAGAATCTTTCCACATACAGAATTATCTACCTAGGATGAGTTTCCAGGAGTGAAACTCTAGCACTGAGGAATTTGAACGTTTGTATTTTTCCAGTGTGTTCTCATTGTGAAATGAGAAGACAATGCCACACAGGAAAGGGGGAGGGAGAAGTGGGTCCCATTCCTTTTAGTAGCATGAACGTGACAGTGGGCATCTCTCCCCTGGCCCACCAGTCACAGCGTCCTGCTGGCCTGGACTTTTTCTGAGTACACACGCTTTTCCTGATCAAAAATCACACTGACCTCTTAGAGCTGCCGTCATCTCAGACTTGATGTCCAGGTGGTGGCTTGTCTGCAAGAAAACACACCTGGGCAGTTATTCTGCATGGCACTGGAGGGACAGCCTTGCACAGAGCACTGCAACTGGGCCAAGCAGGGCCATCACCCCTCCCCGAAAAAACTGCATTCTGTGTAGGACCAGCCCTGCCTGTGTGCATGAAGGCCTCCCTCCTCTTCTCTCCAGGATGCTCGAAGGAGAACAGGAATTGGTTTTGCTCTTAGGAAACACCGGCACAGAAAAATGATTCCATTTCCTTTTCTCAAATTAAATCTCCAAACGGAGACAGTAATAAAAGTGCTTTAGAAACCGCTATTAAAAAACATTTTAATGAGGACATCCGGTGCTCTGATGTCTCCCCTGGGGCCCCTGATTTAATCACCCAGGAATTCAGGTCAGGCTTGGGTCTGAGTGCACCACCGCACAGACCAGTGTCCTCCTGGTTCCGCACTGCACGGGGCAGGTGAGAAGTGAGATGGCAATGATCACTCAACTGATTGGCCCATGGCCCCCAGGTGGTTGAGTAAGAACAACTGCTGGATCTTCAAGGCAGGTGAGAGTTGTTTCCAGACCAGCAGCCTGGATCTTGCTTCCTCCTGGGTGTTTCTGTGATAGCTGTCTTCCCTGTCTCCACTTCCAACACCCTGGTCACACTCTTCCTCCAGGTATAGGAGACCATCTCCATGTCTGGAAGGGCCCTGCCCTCTCTTTCTGTCTCTGGTGAACTTCTACATAGATGTCAAGGCCCAAGTCAAATGTTGCCTCCTCTGTGAAGTCTTCCCTGACTCCACCTGGCAGAGTTCAGCCACTTGCCTCTCACACAGCCCCTCCTGTGCTGCAGCGGCACCTGGGTTCTATGAGGGTCCCCTCTAACCTGAATTGACTGGTGCAGGGCCTAATACTCAGGGACATGGGTAATGGCTCAGCCATCTTCTGGTAGTGACCGGATCACACCAGCACTCCTGGGAGCCTTCGGTACCAGGCACAATGCCTGCTCCTGAACGGTGCTCTTAGAGCACTTTGCTGTCGCCCGTATCAACACTGCTGTGGCTTCAAGCACCATGGACTCTCCCACCCCCGTGCCTGTACCCAAGCAGTTCTCGCAGCCTTGAGACCTTCACTCCATCTTTTCAGCTGTTAAATCCTGCTTTCTGTCCTTCAAGGCCGGGTCTGAGTGCTTCCTCCTCCTCCAATCTGTCTCTCTCTCCTCTCTGCTTATTTCCAGTGCTTTGAATGAATGCCTTTTATTGCCCCTGGGTTTAAAGTCAGGTGTCTCCTCATTAGATAGAGGCTCCTTCAATGAGAGACTAAGGTTTGGTTTGCCTTCGTAGAGGATACACCCGCAGAGCAGCCTCAGGTGCACTCAACTGACTTCTGGGTGGGCCTGCATTCAGTATGTGATTGGGGTGCAAGGACCCTTGTCTGCTTCCAGCTCCTCAACTACCGCATGGGCCTGGAGTGGCTGGAGAGGGGCTGTGTGAGAGGCAGAGTTGGGCTTTTTTTTTTTGAGACGGAGTCTTGCTCTGTCGCCCAGGCTGGAGTGCAGTGGCCGGATCTCAGCTCACTGCAAGCTCCGCCTCCCGGGCTCACGCTATTCTCCTGCCTCAGCCTCCCGAGTAGCTGGGACTACAGGCGCCCGCCACCTCGCCCGGCTAGTTTTTTGTAGTTTTAGTAGAGACAGGGTTTCACCGTGTTAGCCAGGCTGGTCTCGATCTCCTGACCTCGTGATCCGCCCGTCTCGGCCTCCCAAAGTGCTGGGATTACAGGCTTGAGCCACCGCGCCCGGCCAAGAAGGAATGGCCACTAAATGCCAGTGACACAGAGTAAGGGACAGATGAAGACTTGTGCTACATTCTCCCGAGCCCTGCCTCTCTCCCCACGCAGACTTTTAGGGAAATATTCTAAGTTTCATAAAGGCAAGAGTTCAAGAGAAAATAATTGCCTGGATCCTTGGAGGCCCAGGCTTGGGGATTTGCAGATTTAATGAACTGGGGGAGTTCAGGGTTTTGAGGGACAATTCTTCAATCGTCTGAGTATGACTGCCCCTTTTTTAGACCAGATTCCATTTCCAAAGGCCCGCAACTAGATCTCGTTGATAAATACCCAGAGGAAAGCAGGAGGTGGCAGGAGGAAGAAACAGCAGGGCGAGAGGAGGTAAAATTAGCATCTTCCTTACTAGGTCACCTACCTCTTTGCCCCGACCGGAGACTCTCCCCTGCTAGTGCACCCAAGGCCCCTGGCTGTGCCCAGGGGAGCAAAACTGAGGGTTTGCTTGGAGGTGCCCCAAAAGCTGTTGGGTGTGTGTGTGTGACAGGTGCGGCGCCAGGCATCTGACATGGGGTCTTATTCAAACCTCACAGAGCCCCATCTGGGGACAGCAGCCTCCACCCGGCCGAAGACGACAGGTGGCTTAGGCAGGTGAAAGGCAAGTGTCAAGTTCATGAGATGGGTAACTATTGAGAATGAAGCTGTCATCATCTGCTGGTGAATCTCCATGCCCAGAGAGAGGACAGGAAACCACGCCCCAGGAGCACAGGAAGCTCCGGAGTTCTCTGTTCTCTGATGGGAACTTCCATCTGGAGATTGGACCTCAGGGGCAGACAATAGGGGAGGGCAGGAGAGCCAGCTGCCATCCTAGCCAGTGCTGTGACCCAGGTGAGCCCCAGCACCCCTCTTCTCCTCTCCTTTGGTACCCGGGCCTCTGCCTCCAAGGTCTCAGGGACAGGGTAACTGAGTACAGACAGCAAAGGTGTCTCATTTCACGCTTGTGAATATCAACAGAGTAGGTCCAGGCAAAACACAGGAAAAATAAAAGGCCCCCTGGGGCTAGGGGCCAGTAGGGGAATGGGAGAGGAAGCAAAACAGGCCCAACAAGGTGCCCTGAGCCCTGCTCACTCAAGGCGTCCAGGGGACAAGGTGGAATTAAGAACTCCAGAGAGGTTTTAGGAATCTGAGAACAGCAGGAGCCTGCCTTCCCTGAGGGCCCATCTCCAGCTAACATCAGGGAGGTGGCAAGACCCATGTTCCCAGCAGAAGGAAGAGTGACCTTTGCCATGGCCAGACTGACCTCGTGGGATTCCCTCCATCTCCAGAACAGACACCTGAGCTGGAGAGAATCAGCACAGCAGGAGGAAGGAAGCCAGGGCGGATACAAGGGTGACCCATGGATGCTAGTGACCCGGACGGTAAAACAGCAGATACCAGCACAGACAGTGGCGCCAGCACCCATGGCCCCCAGCCCATCGTCACATGCCTGTGGAAAGGGCACTGGGGATGAACCCACTGAGGCTCAATTTCCACCACCCACCCAAACCAGGACAAGCAAAGATAATGGAAATACAAAGATTCAGTCACATGCAGGGAGGGGAGGTGGTCACTGACTGCTGCCTGCATGGGCATCAGGCCATGCCACCTCCTCCTGAAAGGGTAGAGTTTAGTGGTCCCATCCCGAGGCCCAGCCCCCACCCCCTCAACAGCCCTGGGATATGCTGAGGCTCAGGGTCCCCTGTGGACCCTTGCAGCAGGATGCTGGGAAGGTGGAGTGAGCAGATCCATGGAGAGCGTGCGAGGCGGAGGGCAGCGTGAGCCTTGGCCACCATGGCTTGGCTGGATAAATGAAGGCAGCCTGTCCAATTGGGACCCTAGCCCAGCCCATGCCCCCATCCCAAAGGTAGGGGCCAGAGAATGGGAGCGTCTCAGGACACTGTGGGCACCAGGAGCCCAGGACCATCCAGGGGTGTTCCTGGAAGGTACATCAACCCTCCACTGCCTGGCTGGAGTTCCCAGGACCTGTCCCTTGCTGCTCTGGCACTTCCTACCTCCAGCCCATCAGAGTCTCCTCAGCCATCCTGGCAGTCCTCCTGGGCTCCTATCCAGAGCCCAAAGGCCTCCATCGGGAATTCCATCTGTGTCCTCTGAATCGAGAGTTACTGTCCATCAAGCAAGCAGCACTGGATCTGCTTCCTGTCCGGCTACCAGTAGGAGGAGCTGCCAACGCCACTCCCACCCTGCTCTCCACTGAGAACCAAGAGGCAGACACCCCGCCGGGGCACAGGTGCCTGTGACCTCCCATCCAGCCCAGCCTCCCCCCACTCCTCCCCATGGCTTCCCATCAGCCCAGCCTCCCCGCCACTCTGGAGTTCTCTGAGTTTCTGAAACACATCATACTTTTTTTTCACTTTCAAAAGGTCTGTCAGGGACACCCTGGTCCACGGAAGCATGTCCGGGCCCAGAAACACATCCTTATAGGAGATGAATGCATCTGTCCGATGACATTATTATAACTCTCTCTGCTCTCATTCTGGGCTCTCAAATGACAGATGAGGAAATGAATGAAAAAATTTGATTTTCCAGATAATTCTGCTATAGGGAGAGAATATGCTGACAATTTTTCATCCATCCATCAGATACTTCAACCTGCATAATAGTTCTATTTCTCATAGGAAACTTAAAAATTAATGTTCCAGTGTATACATCATTCTCTGTGAGTTTGGTCATTGTAAGTCAGTCTATCCAACCCCAGTGAACATTTCAATTCTAGCTCCATGGCCTAGGAGAATGGGGAGCAGCCCTTGGAAGGTGGGCCACTGCTATGATGTCCCCTCAGCAGACAGACAGCTGGCCTTCCAGGGTGACACCAGCTGCATTTGCTGTTTGATACTTTCACAACCTGGAACTCTGCTTTCGATTTTTTTTTTTTTTTGACGGAGTCTTGCTGTGTCACCAGGCTGGATGGAGTGCAGTGGTGTGATCTCGGCTCACTGAAACCTCCACTTCCCTGGTTCAAGAGATTCTCCTGCCTCAGCCTCCTGAGTAGCTGGGACTACAGGCATGTGCCACCACACCTGGCTCATTTTTGTATTTTTAGTAGAGACAGGGTTTCTCCATGTTGGCCAGGATGGTCCCGATCTCCTGACCTTGTGATCTGCCTGCCTTGGCCTCCCAAAGTGCTGAGATTACAGGCGTGAGCCACCGTACCCAGCCTGCTTTCAATTTTATCTCACTTAACCCCCAGATATCAGGTCTGTAGTGGATCTCAAGGACTATGAAGGCATTTTGACAAAATTCTGCTCTTTTCTCACCCCTATTCTAGTTCTGAAGGAGTCTTGTACCCCTTGGGCAAAGAGAAGAGCAAGAGACTGGGAGCCTGGGGCTCTGGATTCAAGTTCTGCCTGTGGACCGAGTCAACAAATGGCCCTGAACATGCCTCTTGGCCTCCAGGCCTCCATCTCTGCTGTGCAATGATTTGGACCAGAAGGGACCTCTGAAGGCTGTGAGGGAAAGGAAGGATCAGAGGAGGTTGGCCTTGCAGAGACCAGACTGGGCAGAGCTGCAGAGGGAGACTCAGACCTGGTGCCAAGGGGCTGAGAGCAAGTCCTATAGGCAGAGCCTGGAGGGACCGTGGAAAACAGTCCCGGCTGTGTTTACCGTGGGAGCTGCGTCTCGCCCGCGCACATAAGGAGCGGAGCTGGTCTGGCAGGGGCATTGCTGGCTTGTCCCCAGGAAGGGGGCTGCATGTACGTGTGTGGGCAGGCATGGCTGGGCACCCATGGGTGCCGACTGTAGTCAGGAGAGCTGGCATTCATCTCCACTTGCACTGCCTGCGTTACCCGGAGCACATCTCCTAACCTCTCTGGCCTCAATTTCCTCTTTTGTTGACCACTGGAAGAAGAGATTCTCATTCCTTTGGTTCATTATTTCATTCATTCAACAAACATTCTTCCAGGTTTGTGGCGGATTCTCAGAGCCAGGCACTGGGAAGACAAAGATGGCTATGGAGCAGCTCTGGGCCCACTGGAGAGGGGCCCACAAAGCCCTGCAACAGCCGGGAGAGCTCCCTGCTCACGCCCCGTCATGCACAGCCACATGCAATGGAGCACAGGGGAGGCTGTGGCTAACTCTCTGGTCTGCAGGGCTCAGAGCAGGCTGCCTGGGCAAGGTCACACCTGTACCTTGAAGGATGGACAGGAGGTCATGGGGTGACTGAAGCAACCTGCCAGAGGAAGTGACCAGTGCACAGGTCCCGGCACAAAAGATCCATCTTGTGACACATGCAGTGAAGCTTATATGATGCTAAATTACAATCACTGTTTGCATCTGTGCACTGCACCATTTCCTGAGCACTGTAAAGGGTCAGGATTGCCAGATGCACCTTCCCATGCCCACCCAGGGCATAGGCATGGGCACAGAGGAAAAGCCAGGGGGTGTCTTCTTGGATAGTGTCCGTGGATGGAGACAGGGAGGAAAGGAGGGGGTGTTTGGGCCAGGCCGGGGCATGCAAGGGATGTGCCCACACCCCATAGGAAGCAGAGACAGGGCCGTCTCTGGGATTCTACCTCTGGGACTCCCGGAGCCAGGAAGGTGGCCGCGTACTCAGCCAGTGCCACGTCGTTGAGCATGTTCTGTGCCAGCTCAGAGAGCAGGAGGTTCCCCAGCCCATGTCTGTGCAGCTCCTGCAGCAGGTGGGTGATCAGGCGGTTCCTCTCCCGGCACTTCTGGACCAGCGAAGCTATCTTGGCCTGAAAGGGAGGGAGGCTATGGATGCAGAGCTACCACCAGGGCTGTGTGGCTGAGCTGGGGGACTGGGGGCCGGAGGGTCAGCTGAGGCCCCTACTCACCATCCCCAACTCTCCCTCTGCTCAGCGGAGCAGGCTTCTCCCTGCAACGCCTCCCTGCACCCAGAAGCCAGGCTGCCTTCGGAGCAGACGGCCACACACACCCAGGGGCTCCACACTGCCCTCCCCATGGTCTAGGCTCAGGGCAGCAGGGGTCAAGAGCGTGGATTTGGGCCCCACCACGGACCAGCTCTGTGAGCAAGCTCCCCTCTGCACCTCGACTTGCCCGTCTGTACAATGGGGGTTGTCACGGACACCAGGATAAAAGGAGACGGTGCAGGGAGGCACCTACCCAGTGTCGTGTTTCTATCCTTATCTCACATTTAGATAGCACTTTATAAGGGATTGTGGTCTTCATCCAAAGAAACGCTCCACAGCAAATGATGGCAATGAGAGGGAGGAGGAGGGAAACCTTGCACTGCAGCAGCTCCACGGTCTGCTCTGCACTTTCCCAGCTACCACGTCTGCAGAGGCTCGGCAGGAATTACGACGATTTTCATTTTACAGGCGCCAACTCGAGGCTCAGACAGACACGGAAATGTGGGGTGGGAAATAACTTTAGGAACTGTGTGGCTCATGCTTCTGATTTGACGGCTGAGGAAACTGAGGCCCCAGAGGGAGGATGACTCTGCAGGTCAGCGGGAGTCCAGGGCATAACCGGGTTCTGCGGATGCCCAGCCCAGGGCACCTCCCTCTCCACTCTGCCCTGAGACCAGAAAGAAAGAGCAGAGCCCCCAGCTTCTCCCCAGATCCAGGCCCATGTTCGAGATGAAATGTGTTACCTTAACCAAATTCCGTGTCCTGCTAGCAAAGAACATATTAAACCCTGTGGGCGAGTAATGACATTTCCTGGAGTTGATCTTAAACATAAATGTCTAGACACGTGGAGAAAACCTTTCTGAGAAAAACTACATCGGCCAGGTATGGTGGCTCACGCCTGTAATCCCAGCACTTTGGGAGGTCGAGGTGGGGGGGGATCACGAGGTCAGGAGTTCAAGACCACCCTGGCCAACATGGCAAAACCCCATCTCTACTGAAAATACAAAAATTAGCCAGGTATGGGGGCGCATGCCTGTAATCCCAGCTACCTGGGAGGCTGAGACAGGAGAATCACTTGAATTCAGGAGGCAGAGGTTGCAGTGAGCCGAGATCGAACCATTGTACTGCAGCCTGGGTGAGAGAGCGTCACTCTGTCTCAAAAAAACCAAAAGTGCGTCACAGTGTTTATATACAATTAATGATACAAAAGAGAGAGCGAGATAGAAAGGAAGGTGCTTGAGCATACAGTGCAGGGGTGGTGATTTTCTGAACCAAGGCGTCTCGCGCTTCACCCCAGCATGAACAGTGCAGCCTCAAAGGCTGGAACCCACCTCCTAGGTCACCCTGTCGAGTGGGAACAGGAGGAGGCAAACGTACAGACATCGTAGGCTTTCAAACACATGGGAAACATACCAAAGGAAAAGACATGGAAATGCCATGTACAAGCAGGGGCTGCTGCCTTCTGTCTCCTTCATTCTTTCCAGTTTTGTTTTGTTTTGTTTTGTTTTGAGTCAGGATCTCACTCTGTTGCCCAAGCTGGAGAGCGTGATGTGATCTCAGCTCACTGCAGCCTTGACCTCCTGGGTTCAAGCAATCCTCCTACCTCCGCCCTCCCAAGTATCTGGGACTACAGACGCATGCCACCATGCCCGGCTAATTTTTGTGTTTTCTGTAGAGATGGGGTTTCACCATGTTGCCCAGGCCAGTCTCAAACTTCTGAGCTCAAGCAATCCACCCGCCTCAGCCTCCCAAAGTGCTGGGATTACAGGTGTGAGCCATCGCGCCTGGCCCTATCCAAACTTTAATACAATACAGGTGGATTACATGTCTAATAGGAAAAATACTAAACTCCCTGTTTTGAAAGAGGCATTTCATATTGATTTTATGGACATATTACCTTCAGGGGAGTCACCGCCAACTTTGCTTCATGTTGCTTTTTCTGAAGTTCTTCAAGCTGAAATAAAAGCGACATTTTTGACAGCACTGCACTGTCCTTTACCACTGTCCAGAGTTTCCCCAGGCAAGCCGGGCTCAGAGCAGCTGGCAGTTGCCTGCCCTCTTTACCCTCAGGGGGACTCAGTGCTGGGAACAGGGGCCTTTCCCACCACCTGCCTGGCAGGATCACGGGAGGGCAGATGTTCTGAATACTCAAGAATCAGCTCTGCCCAGCTACAGTAGCCGGGGCCAACTCCAAGCTCTCTTCTGAGTCTCCAAGCAGCCTGGCAGTTTTCTGGTCTTGTGGTAAATATACAAGCTCCTGAGCCAGACACCAGGGGTCGTAATCCCGGCTCAGCCAGTCGCTGGAACTGAGATCTTGTGCAAGACACTCTTTCTGCCTCAGTCTTCTCATCTGTGAAGGGGGCTCATATGAGTGCCCCCCCCCCCCCCCCCCCCGCTGGTGAGAACTGTAGTGAGGATTCAGTGAACCCATTCATGTAAAGTGCTTAGAACAAGCCCTGGCATCTGTCAGTGATCAATAAACTCATGTTACTATTAGGGGCAGATGAAAGCTGGACACAGATTCTTTGAGACTGCTCCCTGTGGAGGGGGCTCCTATCCTCTTCCCTCAGATCTGGGCAGGCCTGAGAAGCCTTGACTCACACAATGCAGTGGAAGTGGCCCTGGGGCCTTTATGGGTCCAGCCTTGAAGAGGAAATGGCAGCTTCCACTTTGGGTCTCTTCTGTTTCTGAGCCAGGATTTAAGAATCCCAAGTGCCCACTGGGGAGACTGTGAGACATGACAGAAAAGGGAAGGCACAGGTGGGGGCTGCCTTCCGCCACCCTGCAGAGGGGCCAGGATGTAAGTGAGGTCGCCAGGGATCCCCCAGTCAAGCCTGGCATCCAGCTGGATACCACTGAGTCATGCCCACTGATCCCTTGGAGGGCGGAAGAGCCTGGCCGAGTCCTGTCTGGATTCCTGAGCCATAAGATACAACAAAGCAGGTGTTGTGTGAGTTCTTCTAACTCTCTCAGTCCCTTTGTAGTCAGTTTAAAAAATCAAATAAAAAGCCACAAGCCTCTTCCTCATCCCCAACCTCTTCTGACCAACATACTCATATGGGTCAGAATGTGTGTATATGAAATTATATTACGCAAAAGATCTTGCATCTTGCTTCATAATTAAATAATAGGCAAGATTTTAAAAGAATGAGATCAGTTTGTATGTGATACAAAAATTTTGGTGTTATTTTCATATTAACACATAGAAACTGACCTCATTCTTTTAAAATCTTGCATATTATTTAATCACGAAGCTGAAATAAAATGATTTGACCAGTTCTTTGTTTATGGAAATTTATATTAGTTCTGTTTCTTTGTTTTACAAACAAGATTTCAGTGAACATTTCCATATATCTGTTTTTGGCACACCATTCCTAATATATTCAAAGAGTAAAATTCCAGCTTTAAGCAGACTGTCTTATATTCAAAAGGCACTCAATCATATTTGCAGGCTTGGATTAAGCCTTCTGTCTGCTTCAGTTTAGGAAATAACCTAAATATGCCACAGTGAGATAAGTATTGGGCATTTGCAATCAAAAAGCAAACGAGAAGCAATTAAAAAGATAACCTACAGAATTGGAGGAAATATTTGCAAATCATATATCTAATAAAGGACTTCTATCTAGAACATAAAAGGAACTCTCACAACTTAACAAAAAGAGAGTCAATTAACCCTATTAGAAAAATGGGAAGAATCTGAATAAACTCTTCTTCAAATAAGACATACAAATGACCCATAGGCACATGAAAAGATGTCCCACATTATTAGCCATCAGAAAATACAATTCAAAACCAATGAAAGACAATTTCCCACTAACTAGGATGTCTATGATAAAAAAGACGACTAGTAGCAAATGTTAGTGAGGGTGAGAAGTTGGAACCTTCCTACACTGCTGGTGAGAACATGAAATAAAGTGATCAGAGACACTCTTCCTCTTTAAAGCAACTGCAACTGAGATGTTCAGGAATTATATTACAAAAATTTCATCATAAAACTGAGAACTGCTAAAAAGAATCCTAGGGAAATTCTCAACCTGCAAAATAGACGAACTGAAATTAAGAACTAAAGTGAGTTTAAGAGCAAATTAGATTCATCCAAAGAGTACTATTTAGCTGGAAGAGAGATTCGAAGGAAATACTGAAACTGAGCAGAAAGAAAAAAGAATGAAAATAATTTAAAATATACTTAAAGTCTAATTCACGTGTAACTGCAGTTTCCACACACCCCCCCTCCCCACAGGCCAGTGACAGATAAGAGAAAAAAGCAATACTAGCTCTTGTGTTGGTTGAAGACACAGTGAAAGAGACACACTCAATTATTGCTGGTGGCATGGAAGGGGATACCACTACTTTGGAAAGCAATTTGTGATATGTAGCTAAGACTCCACAATATTCCCACCTTTGGAGCCAGTAGTCCCAGTTCTCTGAACTGTTTTAGATAAACAGTTATCTGTAAGTTCATAGAAATAGCTCTAGATGTAACAATTGGGGAATAGTTAAGGAAACCACATCCACCCAATAGATTACTACACAGTCAATCATAGACAAAAAATCATAGATTACTACACAAACAGTCATACGTACGAGGACTATGCAGCCACATGGACAAATGAACATAAAACTCTACGTATAACATGCTTTGATCTTACCAAAAACACATGGGAGAAGAGGCAGAAATTATACTGTAATGCTGAGGCTGTATTTTTCATCTATCAACTTGTTCAAAAATTGTAAAGTTGCTAACATTCAGGATAACAAGTTATGGGCAAATGAGTAGACCCGTTTCCAAAATGATAGCAAAATGATACTATCATTTTGGAGGATTATTTGCCATTCCCTATCACAGTTAATTTATACATCCTTTGTTTTGCTGGAAATTTCCCATTTAGATATACAGCAGATGTATATGCCGAGAGATAAAAATGTTCATTGAAGCTGCATTTGTAATGCAAAGAAACAGACACAACTTGAATTTCCACCAACAAAAAACTTGATTAAACAAGTTATGATTTGGCCTCATGATGACATAATACACACGATTTTAAATGAATGAGGTCACTTTGTATGTGTTGATATGAAAATACCACAAGATTCTTAAATGAGAAAATGAAGATGTAGAATAGTTTTGTACAGTATAATTTCAAACATGTACACATCTACACACATTCAGAAAGTGGGTAGATAGGGTTGAAAAAATATTGGAAGTCAGAAAAGGTTGAGGTTGAGAAGAAGGAAAGCTTTTATATTTTTTATTTAAAAAAATTTAGATGATTAAGATTTGCAGACAGGTGTAAGAAATAATAGAGAGAGCTCTCTCGTACATGTTTTTTGAGACAGGGTCTTGCTCTGTCACCCAGGCTGGAGTGCACCCTTGTACATTTTGCCCAGTTTCCCCCAGTGGGAATATTTTGCAAAACTATAGTGTCATATCACAACCAGGAATTGAAATGGCTGCAATTCACTGAGCTTTTTCAGCTCTCTCCAGTTTTAGGCGTGTGCGTCTGCGTGTTAAATTCTGTGCAATTCTGGTACCTGTATACTTTTGCATCTGCACCGCCGTGTCATAGACACATCCACTTGCCTCTGACAGAGGAAGGGCTTTAACTTTTATTTATATGACACTGTAAACCTGCTTGACTTTTTAAATAAACCACATATGTGCATTTTTAAATTTAACAGAGAAGGGATCATAGAGTCTGTGTTTTCCTTCCTAGTACTGTCCTATACTTTAAAAATCCAGTACCCTAGAACTTAAAGTATAATAATAAAAAAAAAAATTAAAAAAAAAATCCAGTACCTGCTCCCAACCAGCTGGAAGGGTGAGGGAGTGCTCAACTCATCCTTATCCACTCCCCAAGCGCCCTGGGGTGTGGGAGCCCTGGCTGACAAGAGGGGAAAGAAAGTGTTTCCCACACCTTGGTCTGGAGCTCCTCCTGGAGGCGGGTGGCCTCGTCCCGAGATGCCTGGTGGGCAGCGCCCTGGTCCCGGAGCTGGCACTGCAGGGTCAGCACCCGGTGATGGAGCTGCTGGGCACGCAGCCTGGGATCCTCCTCAGTAACCTCGGCCTCTGAGTCCTGGAGCTGCGGAACGCACGGATTTGAATGAAATTTTTAGGTTATCTTCCAAACTATTTGTCTTAGCCAACAAACTATACCTGTTTCCCCACTCCTTAGTTTGTTTTCTTTTTTTGTTTTTTTCCCACTTACATTTCCCTTACAGTAAAACAGTTTTAGAAAATAGGGTAGCAGAAATCACTCCCAATCCGATTATCCTATAGAAGCTTTATTATCCATAGATTTTCTGCAGACTTCCTGCTAAGCCCCTCGACATGTGCATGTATAAGAGTGGGTGGTTCTGCTTGGTTTCTGGAGGGGGACATTGGGGAGGGCCTGGAGAGTCCCAGAATAACAGCCTGGAATATTAGCTTCAAAAATATGTGCAGTGGGGTGGCATTCCAGAATCTGCTGTAATAGATGCCAGTCACTGTTATACTGAAACAGGGTGATGAGTGAAATTGAATGTTCCAATCAAATTATGAGATGCTTATTACGCTAAAGCATAATATATTTATATAAAACAGAAGATACTATATCTCCCATAGGCACTTTTCTTAGATCAATACAATTGCCTCTTACTCTTCTTGGATCTAACGTGAGAGTAGCGGGTTTCATTCAGATGCCAAAGGGAAATTCTGGGAGGCAAGACAGTGAGAGGGAAGAGGCTGGCTTTGCATTGTGGGAAGTGTGGCAAAATGGGAGAGGTGCTACTGCCCCCAAATGGTTTTGAAGTCTAAATTCTTATTTTTTAAAAATAACTCACATACATACACACAAGCATACATAAACATACATACTAACACATATTTTTCTATATAAAATTTAAAATGTGATATATTTCTTTTGCTTTCTGCTTTTCTCCCTTAACACCATGTCATGGGCGTTTTTCCATATTACCAAATAATGTTGAAAATTCTGTTATTAGTATATACGCAGCCTCCTGTGGCCGTGCTGAACACTCAGATTATTCTAACATTTTGCTGTTACAGTTGGAACTGTGACAAAGACCCTTGTACATAAATATTTGGACATACCTCTGACGCTTTCCCTGAGATCATCAGGGGATATTTCCGGGTCAGCAACGTGAGCATCTTTTTTTATTTTTATTTTTATTTATTTATTTATTTATTTTTTGAGATGGGGTTTTGCTTTTATTGTCCAGGCTGGAGTGCAATGGTGTGATCTTGGCTCACTGCAACCACCACCTCCCAGGTTCAAGCAATTCTCCTGCCTCAGCCTCCTGAGTAGCTGGGATTACAGATATGTGCCACCACACCCAGCTAATTCTGTACTTTTAGTAGAGACAGGGTTTCTCCATGTTGGTCAGGCTGGTCTCGAACTCCTGACCTCAGGTGATCCACCCACCTTGGCCTCTCAAAGTGCTGGGATTACAGGCATGAGCCACCACGCCCGGCCCGACATGAGCATCTTTAAGCTCTTGGTTCATGCTGCTAAGGTGGCCTTAGAAGGGAACAGCACTGCTGAAAGTTCCATTTGTGAAGATTTAGGAGCCCAGAAACTCATATGCTTCTCAAACGCCCTTCCCCCTTGTGATGTCAGTTCCCTTCTCCTTTAAGGCAGATTCCCTGGGAGTTGTAAGACCCCCAAAACTCATCCCGACCTAGCAGGGGTGGGTAGGAGGGGGAACCCAAGCTACCCTGCTTGGGAAAGAGAGACGAGGGAGAAGAGGAGGAGAAGGAAGAATCCAGGTGGCTCCATGGCTGCTGGGGCATCTCTCTTGTAATAAAATATACAATAGCAGAAGATATTTTTAATTAATAGAAATATACACCACGTGGGCCTGAGATGCACAGGCTGGGCCCTGTCAAGAACAGATGGGTGCTCCGAATGGTCCCGTAAAATTCAGCTCCGAGACTTCAAAACAACTTGGCCTTTCTGGGAAGTACGTTGCCTCCTCTGCCTCCCTCCTCTGGCAGTGACTTGGACTGGGGCTTTGTCCCTTGGGTCCTCAGAGAGCACCCAAGTATCCTCTAAAGAGAATGGCTGTGCAGGTGGGGCCAGCCTGTTGTCCCATGGGACCACCCCACACAGTAGCCCTGTGAGTTGCCCAGTGAGTCTCCTGCTGTCTAGCAGACATCATGAGCACATGTGCTGGCTGTACACTGGCCTGAGATGGGCGGTGCTGACACTGCCCTCCAGGAGCTCAGGCTGGTGGGAAGAATGACAGGCAGGTAATTCAACATTCGATACAGTCTGATAAAGGGAAGCCAGGAGGCTGTGATGACCTGAAGGGAGCACTGAACAGAGACATCATCCAGTTGGGGGGTGGCAACTGTATAGCAACCACATTCTGGGTTGCGGGGATAGTACCAATTTGTAGCATTTGCCAGTTTCCGTGGTGTGAATATTCCCACCAGGACTGACTACAAGCTACCAAAATGGTATCACTGAAGGCAGACTTGGGAGGAGATGCACATGAGTTGGCTCTGACTTGTCTCTGCACAGAACCCAGCCTGGGGGTGGGGAGAAGCTTTCTGGAGGAGAGGCCCCCCAACAGGAGACTTAGAGGAGAAAGCTGGGTGCAGGGAGGGGTGGATAAAGAAGGCGAAAAATGAGGGCAGAGGTGGCAGCATGGAGTGTGGAGGCTGGGGGTGTAAGCAGCAACAGTGGAAGCTCCTGAGGTCTCAGGGGCCAGAGCACTTGTTGGGATCTCATGTCCAGTGCAGTAGGAAGCCACAGAGGGTTCTAGGTCAAAGAGTAACACATCAGGTGTTGGTGACTTCCTGTCCATCACCAAGTCCCATGGACTCCAGCTCCAGTTTTCACTCCAAATTTCTCAACCCCAGTGTCACCTCTTGGCTATCCAGCCACCAACTCCTTTCAACCTGTTCTCCTTCAATTCACCCAAATCACTGTTCTCAGAGCAGGCAGATCTTTTTCTAGTATAAATTGGGTCACATCATTCTGCTCAAAACCCTCTGATGGCTTCCTACGACATCTAGAAAAGATCAAAACAAGGGCCTGCAAGCCTTCTACAGCCTAACTTGTGACAGCTTCTCCAACCTCATCTCACACTACACCCCTCCTTGCCCATTGGAATCCAGCCACGCTGGCTACTTTCTGTTTTTCCAATGAGCCAGCCTCTGTCCTGCCTCAAGGCCTGGCCACTCACTTTTCCCTCTACCTGGAATGCTCTTCCTCGCTGCTCTTTTCTAACCTTGAAAGTCTCAGCTCAGTATTCAGCTCCTCAGATTTCCACACTCCTACTCACTGGTGTTGGACAGCTATAGAATCTGGGGAGAATATATACAAGCAATGCTTTGCAGGCATTGGAAGATGACTGCTACAGGGCCACAATCCTTAAGAAAAAGCATGCACAACAAGGCAGGCTCCACATTTTCCCTGGATTTCTCTCTGAAACATTTTCCAAATAATGGTCCTGAAAATAGAGCCCAAGCTGAAAGTGGTAGTCCTTCTAGATGGAGAAATAGAGCTTGGAGTTTAGGGATGCTAAGACTGCTGGGGTTTGTGGAACAAAGTAACAGGGAAGAGAGAGCTGCAGAGAATAAAAGCCCAAATACTGTCCTAGAAATGTCCTTTGGGTCCTTGGCTGAATCATAAGCTATGCAACACAGTAGAAGACTCTAAGCCTTGCAAAGAACAGCAGCTTGGAGGTTAATTGGTGAAGAGATGTCACAGGTCCCACACTTCTGAGAAGATGACAGAGTTCTGGCAAAGCCAAAATGGAGAGGACTTGGTGAATGCTGTGGAACTCAGCTGATGTCACTGATAGGCCATGCCCTAAGAGCAAGGGCCACACCTTAGGAGTGATATCAAGCCCTACGAGGTCTGAGGGCAAAACTTAAACAGACCTACACAAGAATAAGATGATCTGCTGATCATGCAACTACCTGCCAGAATAAAATTCACTCAACATTCTTTGGAGAAAGACAATAATCAGGAATCTTCATAACATATTTTACACAATGTCCAACATAAAAGTTTTTGAAATTCCTAGACATGAAGAAGCAGAAAAAAATGTGACTGTTCACCAATAAACAAAATAGTCAATAGGAGCAGGCAAAGAGATGATCCAAATACTGGTGTTAGCAGAAAAAAAACCCCTCAAGGTCTTAAAAATAATTATGATCTATATATTTTTTAAAACATAGGAAAAATAAAGAAAATGGATGTACAGATGGACTATTTCAACAGAGAACCAGAATCTCTTTTTAAAAGAATAAAATGGATATTCTAGAACTGCAAAATATAATAAACAAAATTAAGAACCCATTGAATAGATTTAACAGAAGTTGGGACATGGTAGAATATAGGATTAGTGAATTAAAAGACAGGTCAATAGAAAATCCAAACAGAAACACATATTTTTAAAACTGATACAGGATTTTGAAAGATGTGAGATAGAGCCAAAAGTCTGAATTTCTGGAAGGAGAGGAAAAGAAAACAGAAGAGAATGAAATATTTGAAGAAATAATGATCAAGAATTTTCTAAGTCTGACAAAAAAACATAAACACACAAGTTCAAGAAGCTCAAAAAAAATTTTTTTAAATAAAAACAAGCAAGACGAAAACAAATAAAACCATATCTAGGCACATTATAGTGAAACTGCCAAAACTCAAAGATAAATAGGAAATTATAAAAGCAGTCAGAGATAAAACAACACATTTATTTCAGGGGGAGTGAGGGAGAAAAACAATGACAATTACGACTGATTTCTGGACAGAAACTATGAGAGGCGGAAGACAATGGAATGAGACGTTAAGGAGCCAAGAGAGCGAAATACCTGGCTACCTAAAATTCAGAACCCAATGGGAAGAAAAAAAACTTAATGAAGGTTAAAAAATTGTTTTCATAAAAGAAATATGAGAAAATTAATCACCAGAAAATTCTCACTACAAAAAACCCACAGTTCTTAAGGCAAAAGGAAATCAGAGCCGCAAGAGTAAGAAAGAATGAACAACATAAGAACATGTAAAGATATGGGTAAATGAAAAAGATATGATGTTTAAAATAACAATGACTTATAATACTTATTCTACATAGGAGTAATATATAACAAAAAATTATAAAAAGTAAAAGAATAAATGAAGTTAAACTACTGAAAAATTTTTGCATCAATCGGGATACGGCAAAAAAACTAATTTAAAGTAAATTTAAATAATTACTAGATACATTTTTGAAATGCCTAGGGTAACCACTAAAAGAATAATACTAAAACATAAGCTAATGGAGAAGAAAATAAATAACAAAATATAATTAATACCAAAACAAAGGGATGAAAGAAAGAATAAAAGAAAACAGAACAGATGAGACAAATAGAAAAAATAGTAAATAAATAAAATAAATTAGCTGGGTGCAGTGGCTCACACCTATAATCCCAGCACTTTGGGAGGCCGAGGCGGGTGGATCACCTGAGGTCAGGAGTTTGAGACCAGCCTGGCCAACATGGTGAAACCATATCTCTTCTAAACAATACAAAAATTAGCTGGGCATGATGGTGGGTGCCTGTAGTCTCAGCTACTTGGGAGGCTGAGGCAGGAGAATCACTTGAACCTGGGAGACAAAGGTTGCAGTGGGCCGAGATCACACTACTACACTCCAGCCTGGGTGACAGAGCGAGACACTGTCTCAACAATAAATAAATAAATAAACAAATAAATAAGAATTAAAGAACATTATAATATATAGATTTTTAAATAACATAACTAAAAAGAGAAATACACAAATGCACACTCAGAGTGGAAGGTTTTAAAACTTGTCTTGGTTAATGACAAAACAAATAGACAACATATCAGCAAAGACAGAAGATATTTGATTAGGACAATTAACCAGGACAATTAACCAGCTTGGCCTAATTGATATGCAACAATCAAACAATGTTCATTCTTTCCAAGGGCATGTGGGATATACTGTTGGCCATAGACCATAACCTGGTCGATAAAACAAGTCTCAACAAATTTTGGAAGACTAAAATAACATACTGTATACTTTCTGGCAGGAATGAAATGAAACTAGAAATCAAGGACAAATGTATAACTGAAAAATTCCAGAGAGGCTTAGAAATTAAGCAACATGTTTCTAAATAACCCACGGGTCAAAGAAGAAATCATAATAGAAATTAGAAGCTATTTTAGTTTTTTTTTTTTTTTTTGGTTATTGTTGCTTGTTTTTATTTCATCCTCTTTGACTTTAATTTCTAAATCAATAAAATAGGGCTAGCTATAACAATGTCTTTTTTTTTTTTTTGAGATGGATTCTCGCTCTGTTGCCCAGGCTGGAGTGCAGTGGCATAATCTCGGCTCACTGCAACCTCTGCTTCCCGGATTCAAGCAATTCTACTGCCTCAGCCTCCCAGGCAGCTGGGACTACAGGTGTGTGCCACCACACCCAGCTAATTTTTGTATTTTTAGTAGAGATGGGGTTTTACTATATTGGCCAGGCTGGTCTCGAACTCCTAACCTCATGATCCGTCCTCCTTGGCCTCCCAAAGTGCTGGAATTACAGGAGTGAGTCACCGCGCCTGGCCCTAACAATGTCATTTTGAGGCAATTTTGAGGAATAAATGATAGTACATAAATTTCCTGGCACATAGTATATAGGCAATACATATTCCTTATCTGTAATCCTTAGAAACTATTTTGAAGTGAACAGACTTCATCTCAAAATGTGTGGGATGCTTAGAGAGACATTTACAGCTTTAATTGCATAGATTGCAAAAGAAGAACAGCTGAAAATCAATGACCTAAGTTTTCAACACAAGAAGCAAGAAAAAGAACAGCAAATTAAATCAAAAGAAAGTGGAAGAAAGAATATAATGAGGCCGGGCATGGTGGCTCACGCCTGTAATCCTAGCACTTCGGGAGGTCTAGGTGGGCAGATTGCCTGAGCTCAGGAGTTCGAGACTAGCCTGAGCAACATGGTGAAACCCTGTCTTACTAAAATACAAAAAATTAGCCGGGCATGGCAGCGTGTGCCGGTAGTCCCAGCTACTTGAAAGGCTGAGGCAGGAGAACTGCTTGATTATGGGAGGCGGAGGTTACAGTGAGCCGAGATAACACCACTGCACTCCAGCCTGGGTGACCGAGTGAGACTCTGCCTCAAAAAAAAAAAAAAAAAAAAAGAATATAATAAAGATCTAAGAAGAAACCAATAAATAAAATACAAACAATAAATAAAATCAATAAAACTGAAAACACATTCTTTGAAATGATTAATAACATTGTTGGGGGTGGGGAGGAAAGAGAGAAAGGAAAGAAGGAAGAGAGACAGAAAGAGGGAAAGGGAGGCAGCAGGGGGAGAGCAAGAGACAGAAAGATGGAGAGATAGAGAAGGAGACACAGAGAAGGGAAAGGAGGCAGAGAGGGTGGAGCAAGATGGGAGAGAAAAACAGAGATAGAAAATGGAATGAATGCATGCCAGGGTCTCAACACTAAATATTCTACACATGGTGAAGGTCACCATAGGAATATTATGAATGTTTTATCCCAGGACTCCCAACAGTCAAGAACTGTCCACAGATGAGGAGAGGGACTCGGAGAAGTCTGCATGTGGCCTGAAAGTCACAGCTCTGTAAGCACAGAGCCTGGTTGGAACCTTGTTTTATCATGCTCTACAGTCCATAGTTCTTTTCATTGCAACTTTCTTTTTTTTTTGAGACGGAGTCTTGCTCTGTCGCCCAGGCTGGAGTGCAGTGGCCGGATCGCAGCTCACTGCAAGCTCCACCTCCCGGGTTTACGCCATTCTCCTGCCTCAGCCTCCCGAGTAGCTGGGACAACAGGCGCCCGCCACCTCACCCGGCTAGTTTTTTGTACTTTTTTTAGTAGAGATGGGGTTTCACTGTGTTAGCCAAGATGGTCTCGATCTCCTGACCTTGTGATCCGCCTGTCTCGGCCTCCCAAAGTGCTGGGATTACAGGCTTGAGCCACCGCGCCCGGCCTTCATTGCAACTTTCAAGACCCAATATACAGAATTAGAACTTGGGCCGCTTAAAAAACCCCAGGGTTGGAAAATGCAAGGTCTGATCTTAAAGTATGAACACTCTCTGGGTGCCCCGCTGGAGCCTAAGCAGAGGGGCAGGCTTGAATCTCCCATGGCAGGTGGGAACAGAGATCCCGGGACCACAGCGCCGAGGTGTGAGTCCCTGCTCCACCCCTCATTGGTTGTGCGACTGCGGTGACTGCATTTCTCTGTTTTCTTTGTACCAACCTTCTGTCATCTGGTAAGTGGTGAGAATGATTGTACCTCCCTCACAGGACTCTGGTGAACTGCATAAGTGAATGGGGTGGATCCTGGAACAGAGTTGTGTGTGATGAGTAAGCTGTCAGGCAGACCCAACCTACCGTGGGGCCATTGCTCAGGGACCTCAGAGCTTGCCCCTGAGCCACAGAACACCTGGGCCTCTTCTCCTCTTTCTCCATATGTGCTTCTTTCACTCCTGCTCCACCAACATTTCCTTGCAGGTTGTTGGCTACATCAGCGTTTCTCCAGACCAGGGATGGAGGGGGAGAATCAGTACCGCATCTAGAATTCCCAGCACCTGTGGAAGGTCCTGTCTGCCCTGCAGCCAGACTTGCTTCCTCCGCCAAGAGTGGCCCACAGGCCCTTGAAAGCAGCTGCCCGGCGAGTGGAGTCACCTGCACCTCTTTGTCTACAGCGTGCGTCTTGGCTTTTCCCTGGAGGTGCTCCCTTCCCCTCATCAAACGCCCCTGATCCGTGCTCCTCTGCAAGGTGACTTCCCTCTCCAGGACATGGACCCTGTGTAGAAGGTGCTCGTTCTCCCCACTTAAGGCCCGGATCATGTCTTCTACTCCCAGCACGATATCCTTTATCAGCTCTTTGTAACTAATGCCAAGCTCCGAGATCAGCGCCTGGAGCTTCCAGTTTTCCAGGGTGACTTGCTCCATGGTGTCTTTGGATTTCCTGATACTCTCAGACATGGATTTCTGAAGTTGGCCCAGATTCCCTTTCAGTTTTTCATTTTCCTCTTCAAGCTCCAGAATTTTGCTGTAACTCTTCCCATTGCAGTCTTCAAGGTCAGAGATGACCTGTAAATATTGGTCCAGTTCTTTCTTTAACTGAGAGATGTCCCCTACCAGCCTGTGGTTATCCCACTCGAGCCTGGACATTTTTGTCACCTCTCGCTCTCTCTCTCTTTCAAGGGCGCACACTCTTTCATGGCACCGCTCTTGGTCTCCGTGACGTTCGGTGGTGTCGTGTAAAATCTGGTGTCGCTGTTTCTTCAACCCAGAAATGAGCTGACGAAACCTGCTCCTGACTCTCTTGAGGGTACCCCAGGGCTCCGCGGGCCCCTCTGGAGCATTTGAGCTGGCTTCATCCAAATCAGGCAGTGTCCCTGGGTTACCAGAAACTTCGCTGGTGCCCAGGGCCATGGTCTTTCCCAGCTTATCACCTTCATCACTCTCTTTAGACTTTGCTTCTTCATCAGAACAAATACCCCGATTTCCCCAAACCTGCTGAGAGCGAGCTCTCTCCCCACCACTGTGCCACTTCTGAGCAAAGCTCCAGTTCTCTCCCCCACATGCAGAGGCTGAGCGCCGCCAGCCCCCACTGCCTGGCTGCAGGGTGGACAGCTGCTGGAAACAAGCCTCCACCTCCTGTGCAAGCTCATCGATTGTGAGTGCACACCTGTCCTGTCCTTTGCTCACAGCCTGTGGATTGTGACCAGTGGGTTCGCCCTCGTCAGCTGATAAGGCAAATCTGGGAGACAGAGGCAGACCTGTCTCTTCCGCGAAGAAAAGCATTTCCTTGCTCTCATGTTCCTGGGAGTCAGGCTCCTTGGGGGCACCCCTGCACCCTGGACTGGATGCTTCTTGATGCGACACTTCATCCTTCTCCTCTAGCCCTTCGTCCTCCGGGCTTTCTCCTTGCAGAAGCAGAGCATTTCCAAACCACATTTGGTTTTCCTCCTTGTCCCTAGCTGTCCTCCCAATGGCTCTGCCTCTTCCTGCGAGGAGCTGACTGACTGTTGGCCACAGCTCTTTGGTCTCGTGAGACCTGGAGAAGGTGGCTAGGGGTGCCGCTTCCTCCTTCTCTGATGACAGTCCTCCTCGGAGACCCCAGACATATCCTTCCACCCTTTCCCTCCTTCTCAGGGATTCGGAACCCTCCTTTGCTACTGAGGCCTCCCCCTGTAGAAGAGGCATCAAAAACTCCTGCCAGGTCCCAGGGCGGCAGGTGGCAGCCTTGGTCTCTGAAGCCCCATTCTGGTCCTGCACGCCCTCTGTGGCTCCAGCCCCATTCTCCAAGCTCAGGTTCTGATGGCTTTCCTGATTTGGCTGGTGCTTGTCACCAAGGTTTTTCCCCTTCCTGCCCAAAGTCCCCTTGCCTCCCCTCTTCAGTTCTCCTCCCCAGGCTTCCTCCTCCATTGTTCCAAGTGTCTCTCAGATCCTTGGGGTGTTTTTTTGGAAATCGGTGATTTGAAAAGTGGGGGGCCTCATGGGAGAGGGAGGCACTGCGGTCTCTTGCCTGGTGACAATCCCAGCTGGGGGGTCCTGTGTCTTTGGGAGGAGGTGGGGACGTGGTGGCCAACTCTTCTTGGGTTTGTTGTCCATCTGAGGGAACCTCCTGGAGCAGAAGTGGTCGCCAAGAAGCGGAGTCCCCAGCCGGCCCCCAGAGAGGGAGTGTGGACGTCTGCACCAGGAGAAAGGCCTCTGTGGCTGGGTCAGCTGCTAGATTTTCTGAAATCCGGGCCAGGTCCATGGGGAGGAGTGATTTGTCCAAGCACTCCCCTGGGGGGCAGCCACAGACCAGGAGAAGAATCTGTTCATCCAAGCGAGGCTCTGCCAGAGTAAGCTACGAATGGAGAGAGAAGATGAGGTGTGAAACAGCCCCTTCCTCCATTCAGCACCCACCTCCACTCACCTCCTGGGGTTCTCCATGTCTCCTCACCAGTTGCACAGGGGACAAGCTCTTTCCCACACAGGACACAGCCGGTACCACCCTAGGGCCTTTGCACGTGCTCTTCGCTCTGCCCAGAATGTCCTTGCCCCAGATGCCCTCATGGCTCACTCCCTGGCTCCATTCACATCTCAGTGCAAATGACTTCCTTGAGAAGGCCCTCCCTGACTCACTCTCGGGCCATCCACCTCGTGTCATCTTCTCCCACAGCACCCTCCATGCCCTCACACCATATTATATATTTCTGTCTGTATTATCTAACTCCCCCTATAGCCCTGCCCCATCCAATCTACTAGTCATGGGCCACACGGAGCTCCTAAAATGTAGAGTAATTAAATCAAGGTTAACAGTTCTGCAGTGGCACTAGCCCCGTGTGGCTCGTGGCTACCGTCTTGGGCAGCACAGATGCAGACTGTGAATAGCACTGCAGAAGGCTCTCATGGATGGGGTTCGTGCAGGCCGTCCACTCCCTGAGGGCAGGACTTCATCTTTATTCAACTCCTGGGCCTAGAACAGTGCTGGGCACACAGGAGGTGTTTCCTTGATATTTTTAGTGTATTTTTATCTTCACTTATTTGATGTGTTTATCCAGAGAGGAGGAGCCCAGCTCACAGCAGAGGCCCCGGCTGGGCTGGGAGAAGCCTGAGGATGAATTTTGGTTTTAGCTAGGCTCACTGGGAGTCCCCGGGGGCTGCTCCCAGACCTGGCAGGCTGCAGGCAGTTCTCAGTGGGGCCCCTAGAATAGCTGGGAGAGGCTCAACAGGTCTAAGACCCAGAAGAGCAGGACAGAGGGAGCATCTCAAAGCACAGAGAGAGTCTGAGCCTTTAGAGGTGGACATACAAGCAGCAAAGCCCTTCAGGCAGAGGGGGCTTGAAGGCCAGGAGCGCTGCCCCTGCCTGGAGGGGTCACCACCTCCCTGCTCCCTGGAGCTGCCAGTGGGCAGCACCCCTTCCTCTGTTGTCTTTGCCTCTGTCTGCAATGTCCTTCAATCCAGACAGCAAGCCACTGTCCCAGCTGCCCACAGAGAAAAGAGCATTTGCCCCAGAGAGGTATAGACCTAGAGACCTGGCTTCAATCCTGGGTGTGACCTTGAGCAAGTTCCTTAACCTGCTGGAGCCTCAGCCACCTCACCTGTCAAATGGGGCACCTCCGTGTTCTAAGACATTGCCCTGGGCTTCAAGGGAAGGGGGTGGTGAGGAGTGAGGCATATAGGGATGTGACGTCCAACAACAAAAATAAGAGATGTATCATGAGCAGGATGTGAATGAATGAAGAGATAATGGAGGGCGAGCAGGACGTGAATGAATGAAAAGATAACGGAGGGCCTCTCTATTTAGAACCATACAACCACAGCCGGGCTCGCGGGTCCCAGCATGGCTCTGCTTCTCAGGGACGAAAAAAATGGAAGTGGAGAAAGGCTACGACTGCCTCAGACTCAGAGCAAGCCACGGGAGGTGGGTCGGGACACAGGCTCCTGACCCTCAGGGCCAGCATGGGGCGGTGTGGGCTGTCGAGCCTGGATCTCGGGGTCCACCTCCAAGCGGGGGACCTTGGGGAGTCACAGCAGCCCTTGGAGTCTCGTCTCCTCTCCAGAGCAGAGGTGGCAGCAACGCCTCGTGGGTGTCAGGAGGTGTCAATGAGAGGAAGCCTGTTCCATGGCAGCCAGGCCTGGCACCCAGCTGACCCCCTTCCTCCCCACTCCCCATCCAGGTCTCAGGATGTTTCGTTTCCTCTCCTCAAATCTCTCTCTCAACTATTTCCAGAATGTTCTTCCAGACCTGGAGCTTCTTTACCCCACCCACCTCCTGCGGGTGGCCACACACCCTGCAAGAGACAGGGCTGAGGGGACCCAGGGGCACTGCACACATGCACAGAAAGCCGCTGGCCTCACCTGTTCACGGTTGGATCCTGCCAGGTCTCCAGGGAGCTCGCTTGTGGTCTCCGGGCCTGGAGCCAAAACAGAAGAGGCCCGTCCAGGCCTGATGCAGCTCCAGGTGCAGGGCCCCTCCGGGGACTGGCCTGGAAAGCAACAAGACCCTGGGGGTTACAAAGACGCTCCCAGGGGCTCTGCCATGATTGCCTCTGGGGACCACGTCCTCGGGGCTTGGGTAAAATGGAACCCCCCACCCCGACTGTGAGCCTCATCATGCCTCCCAAGGGCAGCCTGATGACCACCAGCACCTTGGTCAGGGGAGGAAACTGAGGCTCAGAGACGTGAAACAGCCATCAGCAGGTGGGCAGAGGCCCCAAGGCTCCAAGCCACCTCTGCAGCCCACAGACTCCTGCACGGGACAAAATCCACCAAACCTTTCTAAGCCTCAGCATCCTCATCTGTCAAACAGGGTCATGAGCCTCACCCCAGCCCTGCACAGCTGGCTTGAGGACACATCTGACCTCGGTCAACGTAGCAGCTCTGCTCCCCAGAAATGAGATAATGGGAGAACGCTGGCTGCATCAGTCAGCAGCACCACTGTGCTACACGTAAGCCGGATAATGCCACCCCTAACCAGCCCTTGAGGTTGGAGGGCTGGAAATAAACCACAGACGCCCAGTTGGCCACCATGGCTGTCAGGCTCTCTGAGTGCAGGGGCTCTGGAAGCCACGGTGGAGGCTGTTATGAGATATTATAAGATACTACTCAAGCCCGGCATGGTGGCTTATGCCTGTAATCCCAGCATTCTGGGAGGCCAAGGCAGGCAGATCACATAAGGCCAGGAGTTTGTGACCAGTCTGGCCAACATGGCAAAACCCTGTCTCTACTAAAAATACAAAAATTAGCCAGGCGTGGTGGTGGGAGCCTGTTATCCCAGCTACTTGGGAGGCTAAGGCAGGAGAATCACTTGAACCCGGAAGCTTGAGGTTGCAGTGAGCTGAGATCGCACAACTGCACTCCACTCCAGCCTAGGTGACAGAAAGAGACTCCACCTCAAAACCAAAACCAAAACAAAACGAAAAAACAAGAGAGAGATATTGGTTCACATCAGGGACAAGAGGCTTCTAAGCCCCAGCAGCTTCCAGACCTGCCAAGTGCAATTCTCACTGCCTCACACTGGAGGCGTCACCTGGGAAATGGGGGAACAGGACGGCTCCTGGTCATCATATGGACTTCTGTGAAAGCATGTCCCTGCTGCCAACCTGCTGGCCTGTGAGGCCCCTTGGCTGGCACCCTCCCGAGGGCCAAGGGTATGAGCCTGTGTTCAGCTGAGCCTGAGCCAAAGGCCCCTGGTGGAAGTTGCATACGCTGATGCCCCCTGCAGCAGTTGTGTGACCCTGAGTGAGGGACCCTACCTCTCTGAGCCTCAATTCTTGTCTGTAGAGAGGGGGGACCACCCCTTCCCCCTGCGTCACTGGGACATGATGAGGAGGAAGCAAGCTAGCCTTTTGGTGGGTGTTGCCCGGGACCCTGTCCTCCACGCACCGTGGTACCCACGCACCTTCTGAGGCCCTTTGTCCAGGGGCGTCATCGGACCGCAGGGAGCTCCGCCAGCCTTGGCTTCTGCAGGGGTCCAGGGCCTCCTCCCTGGGCAGGGGCAGTGAGTTACCCTGAACACAGCCCAGAGCATCCTGGAGGAAGACAGAGCAAGTCAGGAGCCGTCAGTGTCCTGGCTGAAGTGTGCACTCCAAGCCCATCCCCAGGGGCCCCTCCCCAGCAGGGAGCTTGAGTCCCTTCCATAGGTGAGGAAACTGAGGCTCAGAGGGCAGAGAGCTCACAGCCTGGCAGCACAGCCCCAACCTTGTGCTTTTGGTTCACCAGGCCAAACTGTCCCCTCTTAGCACTCGGACTCCTGTCCACAGATAATGAGGGCAGTGTTCAGCCCTCGGAGGAGTGTGTCTGTCCAGTCAAGAAGCACCCAGGTCCCCTAAATCAGGGTCATGGACCAGACTGGTACAGTCCATGGCCTGTTAGGACCTGGGCTATACAGCAGGAGGTGAGCAGCAGGCAAGCAGGCATTACTGCCTGAGCTCCGCCTCCTGTCAGGTTAGCAACGGCATTAGATTCTCATAGAAGCGTGAACCCTATTGTGAACTGCGTAAGTGAGGGATCTAGATTGGGTGCTCCTTATGAAAATCTAACTTATACCTGATAATCTGAGGTGGAACAGTTTCACCCTGAAACTATCCCCCCGCACTCCCTGCCCATGGAAAAAGTGTCTTCCATGAAACCAGTCCCTGGTGCCAAAAAGGTTGAGGACCTGCTGCCCTAAAGGGCACCAAAGGCTCCCAGCTCCACCCTTCCTGTGCAGGGGTCCAGGGCCTCCTCCCTGGGTGGGGGCAGTGAGTCACCCTGAACACAGCCCAGGCCATCCTGGAAGAAGGCACCTTTCCTGTGCAGAGGTTATTTCCATGTCCTACCCAGGGAGGAGGGTGTCTGCCCAGGGGATTTGGACTGTCCTGTCCTTCAACTGTCAATAAGCTCCAAATGCGACTGCCCGGTACCTTGGCAACGCCCTACCCCTGGACTTCTCCACAGCTTGGAGCTTCCCCAGCTGCTGCCCTGCTGGAGATCAGGATAATTCAGAGGCAGCTCCTTTCCCCGTGCCACGGGGGAGAGGCGTGAGACTGGCAAAAAAAAAAACAAAACAAAAAACAGCTGTCACCTGCCACCCATGAGGGGCTGGGCACAGGTCTCCTCTGGGTCCCACAGCCCTGGCTGCTTCCACTATGGTGCTCCAGCCCGGTGCTGTTGGCTGGCTCCCCTTCCTACTCCACTGGACTGTGGACTCCTTTAGGAAGAGAACTTGGCTTCATTTGGTCTGCACCCTCACCCTAACCTGTATACAGTAGGTGCTTAATAAATGTTTCATTATCAGGTGGACAGATCGAACCTGAGGAAAAGCAGATGTTTTAGATTTACGAGTACAGTCATTCAGAAAACATTTATTAGGCTCCTACTATGTGCCAGGTGTGACTCTAGGCCAGGAGGAAACAGAAATGAACAGGTAAGTGCCCTGTCCCCTTCTCACTTGCTCCTGAGGTCCTCACCTTCCCTCAGCAGACCCAGCATCTGACTCCCGGCTGGTCCTCTGGCTACAGGGTCAAATGCTGAAATCAGGTGCCGGTGCCCGTTTATGGGCTGTCATTGCTGCCTGGGCACCTTGTTCCCACCCCTGCAGCTTTGCACCAGCTTCCCCTCACAGCAACCTGCTTGCCTGCCCCAGGGCATCCGTGCTCTCCCTGGTCTCTGTACCTTCCCATGTGCTGTTCTTGCCACCTGGCTGGCACATCCTTCTTGGGAGGGGCCTTGATCGCTTGCCTGCTGCAGGCAAAGCTTTCTCTGCTTCTTGCTCCCAGCCCCTTCCTTCCACGCACCGCTCAAGCCCCTACGATGGCACTAAAATGGAAACTGGACCTGGTTGCTGCCTGCTTCTCACCCTTCAACGCTTCCTGTTACACTGAAAGAGAAACCTCCTCCGGCCTCACTGCCCCTACCTCCACCCCGCTACCCCCACCCACGTCTGTGCTCCTGGAAGGGACTCTTCTCCCCACACCTCAGAGCCTTTGCACACTGTCTGGATCTTTCTTCCCACCCTCTGCCCGGTCAACCTCCTCCCCTTCTGGGACCTGCTTAAAGGCCAATCCTTAATGAGGCCTTCTTTAACCTTCATCTCCCACTCTGGGTTGGTGGCCTCCTGTTGATCTGTATGATGGTTTGGGTCCTGTCCATTTTCTTCTCATAGGCCAGGGGCCTCAGCACTGGCCACATCATGGAGTCACCCAGAAGCTTTAAATAAAAACCTGTGCAGGAGCCTCAACCCCAACCAATTAACCCAGAGGGCCTGGGCAGCGGCATCCTGTCCTGACAGCCACCTGCCTACACCCAGAGGGCCTGGCTGACCGCTGCAGCTGTCCACGTTCTCACAGTCCCGTTCAGCTGCTTCCTGTCTTTATCCATTTGGTTCCCACTCAACCAGAATTGTGCACCTTGTCAGCTGCTTAAAATCATCATTGGAGTGAGAGGGAAAAGAGAAAATGAAAGAGAGAAAGAAGGCATCAAAGAAAGGAAGTGAAAGAATGTGAATGACAAAGGAAAAGGAGAGGGAATGGGATAGGGAAAGGAAGAGACAGAAATTCAAAGTGAAAGGAGGAAGACAGAGAAGTCGAAGGAAGAGGAAGGACTACATAAACAGAAAAAGGAGGAGGCTGGGGAGGCAGCGTGGAGGCCACTGCATAGCTCAGAAGGTAGAAATGGTTACTGGTGGTGTGTTTTTTGGATTTTATTATCATATCCAGGCTGACTTCAATGCAATTCAACAATTGCTCGCTGAGAACCTACTATGTGGCAGGCCCTGTTCTGGAGCTGGGGACATGGCCATGGATAAGCATACCTAGATCCCTGCATCGAGGAGGTGACATCCCATGGAGACAACCTAGAAGACAACGCTGTACTGAAACATTGCCCATTGTCTAGTTTACCCCTTCATGTCCCAACCGATGAAGGCAGTACTCAGAGAGGGTGAGCCACTTGTCCAAGGTCACACAGTAAGTCGACGGGAGAATAGGAGCAGACCTCGGGTTTCTAAACTTGATCTGGAACTTTCTCTCTCCCTGCCTGCTCTATCAGTCCATCCTACATTTCAACCCTCAAGAAAACATTTGCCTGTAACTTAGTCTGGACTCAGCTTTCATGTGCAATTACAAGCAAAAAAAAAAAAAAAAAAAAAAAAAAAAAAAAAAAAAAAAAAAAAAAAAAAAAAAAAAAAAAAAAAAAAAGAGAAAAACAG